>NC_138299.1:74435000-74442500 GCF_965601325.2 Salmo salar | reverse complement strand
TTGGAATTGTGGATTAGTGTATTTAATTGTGTTCTTGCTAAGTATCTAATAAATTAGCTGTAATCTGAGAGTCGTTTGAAAACATGTTGGTATGTTTTTTTAGTGTGAATTGGACCATGCCAAAGGTCTGCTGTCAACACAAACAAACATCAACAACATCACCATCTGTAGCACTCTGGAACTCTGGAAGGCCACAGGGGTCATGCAGTCCTCTCTGCTGACGCTGTCGTCAGGCTATTTCCACTCCTCTCATTATCTATCGCTTTCTCTCTTTTCTCACTCCCTCCATCATTATCTTCTTTCATTTTATGTTTGCCCCTCTCTAACGCACACATGCATGCAGGCGCGTGCACACACACACACACACACACACACACAAACACACACGACACGCTCAGTGTGTCATCCCCCTTCTGCCCCTGCCTCCCCTTAGAGCACTGCAAAACAAGGGACAGAGAGAGAGAGAGATGTGAACTCATAGGTGTCTGAGCAGCGATGAGCTGCTATCACTCTGTGTGCTAATTAAATAACCTGTCTTATCATATTTCACTGCAATCTGATTAAGACCTGCCCAAATACAGCCACTCTCACTATACAGTACATAGACATATGGCTAGGAGAGAGGGAGGGATTGAGGGGAGGTAGGGAGAGAGACCGAGAGGTGGGGGAGGGAGAGGGAGGGAGAGAGAGAGGAGAGGGAGGGAGGAGGAAAGAGAGGGAGGAAGGGAGGGGAGGGGGGAGGTATGATATTCAGTGGATAATAACTCAGAGGAGGTAGAAAAATATTAATAAACACAAACAAACATAAAACAGCACATACACACTCTCTCGGCTCATCTAGAAGAATACACACACACAGAACACACAAACAACCCACCACAACACACACAACACACACCAGCCCTGGGCAGAAAATAGTTGTATTTTATAATTAATTTGAAAACACCAACTTTTCAAACACTCGAGGTAGAAGAATATAAAAGGTAACTATTTTCATGGACATTCAAATACAGGTATCATAAAAACAAGTTATAGTTATAAGTATTTTGAATACCTCTCAGAAAACCAAATACTATTTATTTGATGGCTGACAAATATTTGATGAACAACCAAAATCTATAACAGTTAGTTGAATTAGTCTAAATATTGAGCTAAGCTCAATTGCCAATTGATTACTTTCACTCTGCACATGTCAAACACTAATTGCGTAAATGTTCACCTTGAAATCAGAATTTTGGTATGGATAAAAAGGCTACATGTGAGTACTCCTGTGTTTGGAGAACAATGGAAGAAAACTTGGCAGAGAGAGGTGGAGGGGGAAGGGGAGGTAGAAGTGGAGGTAGAGGTGGGGGTGGAGGTGGAGGTGGAGATGGAGGAAGACTAAGAACAAGGAGAGTAATCTGACCATGTGGTCAACCATGGTTTGACATTGAGAGAGGCTGAGCAGAGAGTGCTGCCCAATCTGAGCCGCTTCATTGTAGCATCCCTTATCCGGGTTCCAAAATGAGAATATGTATGTACTGCAGACATTGGAATTATCTACTACCTTTACTACTTGACAGTAGAACAACATAAATCACAGTAAAGACTGTAGATTCCAATACGTACTGTAAGGGGAAACAAAGTAAATGTTTCATGTATTACTGTATGTATGAAATTGGGAGCTATACTATTTTCCAAGATGTTTATCTTGTATACTGTATTACTGCAGTGTTTACTGTACTGTATGCTATTTTGTTTTTGTAGAACTGAAAGACGACCACAACGTGGTGGTAGAACACATCTATTTACAGACTAACAGGAGGCTGCCATTAAGCAAATGGGAGGTGAAAATAATGCCATAAGACTGCAGGAAATCCAACAACAGATGATTGAAAATCCTGTCATCTTCCATAACATCAGAGTGAGCT
Source organism: Salmo salar (assembly GCF_965601325.2). Lineage (NCBI taxonomy): Eukaryota > Metazoa > Chordata > Actinopteri > Salmoniformes > Salmonidae > Salmo > Salmo salar. The sequence continues at coordinate 74,440,590 of NC_138299.1, read as the reverse complement.
TATCAACCATAGCCTGCATCCTTAAGAAACACCATCTCCGGATGAAGCAAATCTACAGAGTCCCATTTGAAAGGAATTACGAAAGAGCGAAGGATAAACGGTACAAATATTTGCAAGTAAGTAGTGTACTAGTACTACACTCTTACAGTTTTTTCCTATTGTTAACACACATTTGCTGAAACCACATCTCAGGTACTCAAAACCTTAAACACAAAACACAAAACTGTTAGCCAATTTCCCCAAACCCCACAGACATCTTGCAAAATGAAACACAGCAATCAAAATCATGTACATAGACTTATTTCCTATTGTGTTATTGACTGTATGTTTGTTTATTCCATGTGTAACTCTGTGTTGTTGTTTGTGTCGCACTGCTTTGCTTTATCTTGGCCAGGTCGCACTTGTAAATGAGAACTTGTTCTCAACTAGCCTACCTGGTTAAATAAAGGTGAAATAAGAAAATATAAAACAAATGTACTCCCTGCTCAAAATGAAACCACATACAAATGAGACACACACATCAAATTAGTCTAACTTAGTGACAAGTGACATCACACTAATGTGACATTTTCAAAACAATACTATCAGAACCTATTTCAGTGTGAAGACTAAGATTTTGTGTATACTTTATATTCTTTGTGTGTACTTAAACAAGAAAGGAACACAAATGCAAAGACTTTAGTTTTATATTTCAACATGACTCGATACATGTCAATCAGCATACTGTAAGCACACATACAGTAAAAATGAAAACATACAGTAAATATATTATGCATATGCAAAGGAAGAAAAATAGGCCTATTTGTACTACAATACAGTATGTTAGATCAATTGTATGGATAAAGAAACTTTCAAAATACAGTAAAATCATAAGTCAAGGAACAAATACTCTATTGCGAAAACAAAAACATTCAAGTCTGTTGTTTTGTTCCGGCCACAGATTTTCATCAACATCACAGGCAATATTCTCCTTGGCCAGACAGCGGGAGAAATATCTTCTGGCAGGACGCATCCACCCCTGACAGGACTCTGCTGGAATGTCACCACAGGCCTCCTCCATTGCCTGTAGAAGGGCCATACGTTCATGGGGTTTGCGATCATACACCTTCCACACAATGCTGAAAACAACTCCCAATGGGTTTGAGAAGTGGGGAATATGGTGGGAGATAGAGAATTGTAAACCTGGGATGGTCATGGAACCAGTTACGGACCTGAGCAGCCTGACGGAAAGTCACGTTGTCCCAAATTAGAACACACATTTGCTGCTCAGGATCACCTGGCCCTCTCTGCTCTGGCTGAAAAAGATTGTCATGTAAGGTGTTCAGGAAATGAAGGAGATGGGCAGTGTTGTATTGTCCAAGTGTGGCATGACAGTGGAGGACCCCATTGTGGCTCATAGTTGTGCACATGGTGAAATTTCCCCCAACGTGGCCAGGTACATCAATGATGGCGCATTGACCAATGATGTTCCTTTCTCTCCTCCTCGTCTTCGCTAAATTGAATACAGCCTCATCAACTGTATGAACATGAGTTCCTGGGGGATGGGACTTGCATCCAACTCCATGATTCTGTGAAACGACAGTAAATACTGTAATTGCTGTATAGTAAAGTTCACTGGCAACATCAATGAGTCTCCAATGTTTCAAGAGTCTAATGCTAGTAGATTACTTACTTGCACATATTCGTACCATTTATCCTAGGGAATTCCTTTCAAATGGGACTCTGTAAATTTGCTTCATCCGGAGATGGTGTTTCTTAAGGATGCAGGCTATGGTTGATAAGCTCACTCTGATGTTATGGAAGATGACAGGATTTTCAATCATTTGTTGTTGGATTTCCTGCAGTCTTATGGCATTATTTTCACCTCCCATTTGCTTAATGGCAGCCTCCTGTTAGTCTGTAAATAGATGTGTTCTACCACCACGTGGTGGTCGTCTTTCAGTTCTACAAAACAAAATAGCATACAGTACAGTAAACACTGCAGTAATACAGTCTACAAGATAAACATCTTGGAAAATAGTATAGCTCCCAATTTCATACATACAGTAATACATGAAACATTTACTTTGTTTCCCCTTACAGTACGTATTGGAATCTACAGTCTTTACTGTGATTTATGTTCTACTGTCAAGTAGTAAAGGTAGTAGATAATTCCAATGTCTGCAGTACATACATATTCTCATTTTGGAACCCGGATAAGGGATGCTACGATGAAGCGGCTCAGATTGGGCAGCACTCTCTGCTCAGCCTCTCTCAATGTCAAACCATGGTTGACCACATGGTCAGATTACTCTCCTTGTTCTTAGTCTTCCTCCATCTCCACCTCCACCTCCACCCCCACCTCTACCTCCACTTCTACCTCCTTCTCCACCTCCACCCCCACCTCTACCTCCACTTCTACCTCCTTCTCCACCTCCACCCACCTCTACCTCCACTTCTACCTCCTTCTCCACCTCCACCCCCACTTCTACCTCCACCTCCCCCTCCACCTCTCTCTGCTAAGTTTGCTTCCATTGTTCTCCAAACACAGGAGTACTCACATGTAGCCTTTTTATCCATACCAAAGGTCTGATTGCAAAGTGAACATTTACGCAATTAGTGTTTGCACATGTGCAGAGTGAAAGTGATCAATTGGCAATTGAGCTTAGCTTGTTGAACAGTGTTGCTTTTCATTTTCACACAAGAGATTTTAGTTGTGACGGTTGTGCCAAAGGTAGAGAATTGTGTGTTGTGTTTTACCAAATGTTTGTTATAGAATTGCAATCTGAGTGTAAAGCAAAACATGTGCCAGTAGTATTTTATTTAACTAGGCAAGTCAGTTAAGAACAAATTCTTATTTTCAATGACAGCCTAGGAACAGTGGGTTAACTGCCTTGTTCAGGGGCAGAACAGATCTTGCAACCTTTCAGTTACTAGTCCCACACTCTAACCACTAGGCTACCTGCTGCCCCAAATTGCAGATTCGGTATTGGTATTGCAGCTTTGGTGTATAGTTCTGCTGAATGAGTTACAGGTTTGGGTCATTGTGCCTCATGCACCAGTTTTCGTGTGTAAACAACTGGAAAAACTGTAAGGTTCATATCTAAGAGCTCTCCAAAACTGCTTATGATCATATATTTAGACTAATTCAACTAACTGTTATAGATTTTGGTTGTTCATCAAATATTTGTCAGCCATCAAATAAATAGTATTTGGTTTTCTGAGAGGTATTCAAAATACTTATAACTATTACTTGTTTTTATGATACCTGTATTTGAATGTCCATGAAAATAGTTACCTTTTAGATGAAATTCTATAAAAACTATATTCTATTACCTTGAATATTTGAAAAGTTGTATTTTCAAATTAATGATAAAATACAACTATTTTCTGCCCAGGGCTGGTGTGTGTTATGTGTGTGTGTTATGTGTGTTGTGTGTTTTGTGTGTGTTGTGTGAGTTACAGATTTGGGTCATTGTGCCTCATGGGCCAGTTTTAGTGTGTAAACAATTGGGAAAAACTATAAAACGTTAGAGAGTCATTGATGTTGCCAGTGAACTTTACTATTCAGCAATTACAGTATTTACTGTCATTCAGAGACTCATGGAGTTGGATGCAAGTTTCATCCCCCAGAAACTCAAATTCATAGACGAGGAAGGAACAACATTGAACAACACGCCATCACTGAGGTACCTGGCCACATTGGGGGAAATTTCACCATATGTGCAGCTATGAGCCACAATGGGGTCCTCCACTGCCATGCCACCCTTGGACCATACAACACTGCCCACCTCCTTCATTTCCTGAACACCTTACATGACAATCTTTTTCAGCCAGAGCAGAGAGGACCAGGTGAGCAGCAAATGTGTGTTCTAATTTGGGACAACGTGACTTTCCGTCAGGCTGCTCAGGTCTGCAACTGGTTCCATCACTATTTTTATTTTTTTGTTATTTAACTAGGCAAGTCAGTTAAGAACAAATTCTTATTTACAATGACGGCCTACACCGGCCAAACCCAGACGACATTGGGCCAATTCTGCACCGCCCTATTGGACTGCCAATCACCACCGGTTGTGATACAGTCTGGATTTTACCAGGGTGTCTGTAGTGACGCCTTTAGCACTGAGATGCAGTGCCTTAGACCGCTGCACCACTCAGGAGCCCAACCATGCCAGGTTTGCAATTCTCTATCTCCCACCATATTCCCCACTTCTCAAATCCATTGGGAGTTGTTTTCAGCATGGAGCTGGAAGGTGTATAATCGCAAACCCCATGAAGGTATGGCCTTTCTCCAGGCAATGGAGGAGGCCTGTGGTGACATTCCTGCAGAGTCCTGTCAGGGGTGGATGCGTCTTACCAGAAGATATTTCCCCCGCTGTCTGGCCAAGGACAATACCGCCTGTGATGTTGATGAAAATCTGGACCAAAACACAAGACATGACTGATTTTGTTCTCGCAATGGAGTATTTGTTTCTGGACTTATGATTTTGATTTTACTGTATTTTTAAAGTTTCTTTATCCATACAATTGATCTAACATACTGTATTGTAGTACAAATAGGCCTATTTCTCTTCCTTTGCATATGCGAAATATATTTACTGTATGTTTTCATTTTTACTGTATGTGTGCTTACAGTATGCTGATTGACATGTATCGAGTCATGTTGAAATATAAAACATACATTTCTGCATTTGTGTTCCTTTCTTGTTTGAGTACACACAAAAAATCTTAGTCTTTACACTGAAATAGGTTCTGATAGTAGCGTTCCGAATATGTCACATTAGTGTTCTCGTTTGTCACTAAGTAAGACTAATTTGATGTATGTGTTTCTCATTTGCGTGCGGAGTTTCATTTTGAGCAGGGAGTACATGATTTTGATTGCTGTGTATTATTTTGCAAGATGTCTGTGAGGTTTGGGGGAATTGGCTAACAGTTTTGTGTTTAGAGTGTTGAGTAACTGAGATGTAGTTTCGGCAAACGTGTGTTAACAATTGGGAAAAACTGTAATATAGCCTATTGCTTATGATTAAATACACCAGGGACATGGAATCACCAAAACATTAGAGCAGACCACTTTTGAAGCTTCAAAATGACTGACAAATATATTTTCATAACGAGTGATACATATGGTAATCCAGTAACACTTGACAATTTCTTCTACATGTTATGCTTTGTAATTATTACAATAGCAACGTTGTTGTTACATAGGACTTTGTAATTGCATAGTAATGGAGTTATTACATAAGTGGAATAGTCACATAAGTAGGTACCAAAACTATCAGCTCATTGCTACGCAATTAAAATGCAATTACCAAAGTATTAGGTTACAACACGCTAATAAAATGTTGCTTCAAAAGTAACTACAGTTTTATGGTACAGGCACCACAACAGTTTAAAGTGTTACTGAGAATACTAACAGTAACAAATGTCTATTAAGGGTCATAAGGAAATATCCCAAAACTGCCAATCAACTACAGCCACGGTAGGTGGAAATGCATGTTAGTTTTCATTCTGAGCAAACTCTCCCGTTAACGATGGTATAGACAAAGAGGATCAAAGTTGTTTTTGCTTGCTGTTTGCAAATGGCTATCAATTTTCTCTACAGTATTTT
>NC_138299.1:74082500-74430000 GCF_965601325.2 Salmo salar | reverse complement strand
TGTCACAGTTACCAGCCCTTTCAAGCTTAACATCCTTATCATTTATCGCCCTCCAGGTTCCCTTGGAGAGTTCATCAATGAGCTTGACGCCTTGATAAGTTCCTTTCCTGAGGATGGCTCACCTCTCACAGTTCTGGTTGACTTTAACCTCCCCACGTCTACCTTCGACTCATTCCTCTCTGCCTCCTTCTTTCCACTCCTCTCCTCTTTCGACCTCACCCTCTCACCTTCCCCCCCTACTCACAAGGCAGGCAATACGCTTGACCTCATCTTTACTAGATGCTGTTCTTCCACTAATCTCATTGCAACTCCCCTCCAAGTCTCCGACCACTATCTTGTATCCTTTTCCCTCTCGCTCTCATCCAACACTTCTCACTCTCCCCCTACTCGGATGGTATTGCGCCGTCCCAACCTTCGCTCTCTCTCTCCCGCTACTCTCTCCTCTTCCATCCTATCATCTCTTCCCTCTGCTCAAACCTTCTCCAACCTATCTCCTGATTCTGCCTCCTCAACCCTCCTCTCCTCCCTCTCTGCATCCTTTGATTTCCTCTGTCCCCTATCCTCCAGGCCGGCTCGGTCCTCCCCTCCTGCTCCGTGGCTCGACGACTCACTGCGAGCTCACAGAACAGGGCTCCGGGCAGCCGAGCGGAAATGGAGGAAAACTCGCCTCCCTGCGGACCTGGCATCCTTTCACTCCCTCCTCTCTACATTTTCCTCTTCTGTCTCTGCTGCTAAAGCCACTTTCTACCACTCTAAACTCCAAGCATCTGCCTCTAACCCTAGGAAGCTCTTTGCTACCTTCTCCTCCCTCCTTAATCCTCCTCCCCCTCCCCCCCCCCTCCTCCCTCTCTGCGGATGACTTCGTCAACCATTTTGAAAAGAAGGTTGACGACATCCGATCCTCGTTTGCTAAGTCAAACGACACTGCTGGTCCTGCTCACACTGCCCTACCCTGTGCTTTGACCTCTTTCTCCCCTCTCTCTCCAGATGAACTCTCGCGTCTTGTGACGGCCGGCCGCCCAACAACCTGCCCACTTGACCCTATCCCCTCCTCTCTTCTCCAGACCATTTCCGGAGACCTTCTCCCCTACCTCACCTCGCTCATCAACGCATCCTTGACCGCTGGCTACGTCCCTTCTGTCTTCAAGAGAGCGAGAGTTGCACCCCTTCTGAAAAAACCTACACTCGATCCCTCCGATGTCAACAACTACAGGCCAGTATCCCTTCTTTCCTTTCTCTCCAAAACTCTTGAACGCGCCGCGCTTGGCCAGCTCTCTTGCTATCTCTCTCAGAATGACCTTCTTGATCCTAATCAGTCAGGTTTCAAGACTGGGCATTCAACTGAGACTGCTCTTCTCTGTGTCACGGAGGCTCTCCGCACTGCTAAAGCTAACTCTCTCTCCTCTGCTCTCATCCTTCTAGACCTATCTGCTGCCTTTGATACCGTGAACCATCAGATCCTCCTCTCCACCCTCTCCGAGCTGGGCATCTCCGGCACCGCGCACGCTTGGATTGCGTCCTACCTGACAGGTCGCTCCTACCAGGTGGCGTGGCGAGAATCTGTCTCCGCACCACGTGCTCTCACCACTGGTGTCCCCCAGGGCTCTGTTCTTGGCCCACTCCTATTCTCGCTATACACCAAGTCACTTGGCTCTGTCATATCCTCACATGGTCTCTCATATCATTGCTATGCAGATGACACACAATTAATCTTCTCCTTTCCCCCTTCTGACAACCAGGTGGCGAATCGCATCTCTGCATGTCTGGCAGACATATCAGTGTGGATGACGGATCACCACCTCAAGCTGAACCTCGGCAAGACGGAGCTGCTCTTCCTCCCGGGGAAGGACTGCCCGTTCCATGATCTCGCCATCACGGTTGACAACTCCCTTGTGTCCTCCTCCCAGAGTGCTAAGAGCCTTGGCGTGACCCTGGACAACACCCTGTCGTTCTCCACCAACATCAAGGTGGTGACCCGATCCTGTAGGTTCATGCTCTACAACATTCGCAGAGTACGACCCTGCCTCACACAGGAAGCGGCGCAGGTCCTAATCCAGGCACTTGTCATCTCCCGTCTGGATTACTGCAACTCGCTGTTGGCTGGGCTCCCTGCCTGTGCCATTAAACCCCTACAACTCATCCAGAACGCCGCAGCCCGTCTGGTGTTCAACCTTCCCAAGTTCTCTCACGTCACCCCGCTCCTCCGCTCTCTCCACTGGCTTCCAGTCGAAGCTCGCATCCGCTACAAGACCATGGTGCTTGCCTACGGAGCTGTGAGGGGAACGGCACCTCCGTACCTTCAGGCTCTGATCAGGCCCTACACCCAAACAAGGGCACTCCGTTCATCCACCTCTGGCCTGCTCGCCTCCCTACCTCTGAGGAAGCACAGTTCCCGCTCAGCCCAGTCAAAACTGTTCGCTGCTCTGGCACCCCAATGGTGGAACAAGCTCCCTCACGACGCCAGGACAGCGGAGTCAATCACCACCTTCCGGAGACACCTGAAACCCCACCTCTTCAAGGAATACCTGGGATAGGATAAAGTAATCCTTCTAACCCCCCCCTTAAAAGATTTAGATGCACTATTGTAAAGTGGCTGTTCCACTGGATATTATAGGTGAATGCACCAATTTGTAAGTCGCTCTGGATAAGAGCGTCTGCTAAATGACTAAAATGTAAAATGTAAAATGTAAATGGAAGAAACACAAAAGAGACAAGATCTCACCTCGTGGAGTTGCAATGATCATGAGAACGGTGAGGAATCAGCCCAGAACTACACTGGAGGATCTTGTCAATGATCTCAAGGCAGTTGGGACCATAGTCACCAAGAAAACAATTGGTAACACACTACGCCGTGAAGGACTGAAATCCTGCAGCGCCCGCAAGGTCCCCCTACTCAAGAAAGCACATATATATGCCCGTCTGAAGTTTGCCAATGAACATCTGAATGATTCAGAGGACAACTGGGTGAAAGAGTTGTGGTCAGATGAGACCAAAATGGAGCTTTTTGGCATCAACTCAACTCGCCGTGTTTGGAGAAGGAGGAATGCTGCCTATGACCCCAAGAACACCATCCCCACCGTCAAACATGGAGGTGGAAACATTATGCTTTGGGGTTGTTTTTCTGCTAAGGGGACAGGACAACTTCACCGCATCAAAGGGACAATGGACGAGGCCATGTACCATCAAATCTTGGGTGAGAACCTCCTTCCCTCAGCCAGGGCATTGAAAATGGGTCGTGGATGGGTATTCCAGCATGACAATGACCCAAAACACACGGCCAAGGCAACAAAGGAGTGGCTCAAGAAGAAGCACATTAAGGTCCTGGAGTGGCCTAGCCAGTCTCCAGACATTAATTCCATAGAAAATCTGTGGAGGGAGCTGAAGGTTCGAGTTGTCAAACGTCAGCCTCGAAACCTTAATGACTTGGAGAAGATCTGCAAAGAGGAGTGGGACAAAATCCCTCCTGAGATGTGTGCAAACCTGGTGGCCAACTACAAGAAACGTCTGACCTCTGCGATTTCCAACAAGGGTTTTGCCACCAAGTACTAAGTCATGTTTTGCAGAGGGGTCAAATACTTATTTCCCTCATTAAAATGCAAATCAATTTATTACATTTTTGACATGTGTTTTTCTGGATTTTTTTGTTGTTATTCTGTCTCTCACTGTTCAAATAAACCTACCATTAAAATTATAGACTGATCATTTCTTTGTCAGTGGGCAAACGTACAAAATCAGCAAGGGATCAAATACTTTTTTCCCTCACTGTAATCACTCACAAATCAGTCAATCACAATGTTAGGCACTATATTCCCTCACTGTAACTATAATTTCTGTCACAGTCATGTTGTTGGGGGAATTTAAAATGCTATTGGGAAATGTTAAGGTCTCAAATATGACTGGGAGGGGATGTAATAGAACTGTAGAGTATTGACAGAAAAAGAGAGAGAGAGAGAGGCAGAGAGAAAGAAATAAAGAGAGAGAGATAACGAGAGAGAAAGAGAGAGAGAGATAAAGAGAGAGCAAGAGAGAGACACAAACAACAAGCGTGCGGTTAGAATTGTCTGAGAGACAAGGCAAGAAGGGCCTTCTATGCCATCAAAAGGAACATAAAATTCAACATACCAATTAGGATCTGGCTAAAAATACTTGAATCACTTATAGAACCCTTTGCCCTTCTTGGTTGTGAGGTCTTGGGTCCGCTCACCAACAAAGAATTCACAAAATGGGACAAACACCAAATTAAGACTGCATGCAGAATTCTGCACAAATATCCTCAGTGTACAACGTAAAACACCAAATAATGCATGCAGAGCAGAATTAGGTCGATACTCGCTAATTATCAAAATCCAGAAAAGAACCGTTAAATTCTACAACCACCTATTTAAAAAAGTTATTTTTTTTAAGTTACATTTAGATGTAACTTTTTTTTAACTAGGCAAGTCAGTTAAGAACAAATTCTTATTTACAATGATGGCCTACCCTAGCCAAACCCGGACGACACTGGGCCAATTGTGCGCCGCCCTATGGGACTCCCAATCACGGCCGGATGTGATACTGTCATGTCTGCTCCCGCTCGTCCCTCAGGCGCCAAGTTGCCCTGCATCACACACTCCTGCCATCCATCACACACTCCTGCCATCCATCACGCACACCTGCCATCCATCACGCACACCTGCCATCCATCACGCACACCTGCCTTCCCTCATCACGCGCATCAGCATTATTGGACTCACCTGGACTCACTTATCATCTGTTCATTTCCTCCCCTATATTTGTCAGTTCCCCAGCTCTGTTCCCCGCTTCTGCAATGTATTGTTTTTGTCTTTAATATTAGTTTGCTGACGCTGTTCCTGTCTCATTCTATGTCCGTTATATATTAAATGTTTTACTCCCCGTACCTGCTTCGTCTCTCCAGCGTCAACTCATGTGACAGATACAGCCTGGATTCGACTGAGATGCAGTGCCTTGGACCACTGGAAGGAAGAGATTCCCAAACATTCCATAACAAAGCAATCACTGACAGAGAAATGACACTGGAGAAGAGCCCCCTAAGCAAGCTGGTCCTGTGGCTCTGTTCACAAACACAAACAGAACCCCACAGAGCCCCAGGACAGCAACACAATTAGACCCAACCAAATCATGAGAAAACAAAAAGATAATTTAATGGAAAGAATTGACAAAAAAACCGAGCAAACTAGAACACTATTTGGTCTTAAACAGAGAGTACCAAGTGGCAGAATACCTGACCACCGTGACTGACCCAAACTTAAGGACAGCTTTGACTATGTACAGACTCAGTGAGCATAGCCTTGGTATTGAGAAAGGCTGCCGAAGGCCGACCTGGCTGTCAAGAGAAGACAGACACTGCCCACAAAATGAGATGGAAACTCAGCTGCAGTTCCTAACTTCCTAACCTAATATGTTATGACCATAGTAGAGACACATATTTTCCTCACATTACACAGACGCACAAAGAATTTGAAAACAAGTCCACAAGAAAAGGGCAACCAGTGAAGAACAAACACCATTGTAAATACAACCCATATTTATGTTGATTTATTTTCCCTTTTGTACTTTTAACTATTTGCACATCATTGCAACACTGTATATAGACATAATATGACATTTAAAATGTCTTTATTCTTTTGGAACTTTTGTGTAATGTTCACTGTAAATCTTTTATTGCTTATTTCACTTTTGTTTATTATGTATTTCACTTGCTTTGGCAATGTAAACATATGTTTTCCATGCCAATAAAGCCCCTTCATTTGAATTGAGAGAGAGAGACAGAGACAGAGCCAGCGAGAGAAAGAGAGACAGACAGAGACAGAGACAGAGACAGAGACAGAGACAGATGCTCATGTTGCGGATGTGATCGATGGAGGTAGAGAGGGAGAGATAAAAAGGCAGATTGAGAGAGTGATACGGGCTCAGAGAAAGGGAGGTGTAGACAGAGGGAGGGAGGGGAAAGAAAGAGAGAAGGACTGAGGGAGAGCGGGAAGGAGAAGACACTTAAGTACATTGAGGGGTGCTAGTCTAAATGTTGTGCCGCCACACCTGGGATGTGAAAGCCGCTGACGCCACTAAAACAAATGACAGACCATAAATAAGACATCAGAAGCACCTTGGGTTATTAACAGAGCGAGCAGAGTAGCAGCCGGCGAGGCATAGCCAGGCCAGACAACACACACTGCTGCTCTGTCCCTTACCAACACACACTCCAAACACACACACACACACGGCACCTGGAGGGAGTGAGGGAAAGAAGGAGATGGGCATGGACAGAGAGAATGTGGAAGAACATCCAGGAGAGGGCTTTTGAGAAAGAGAGGGGGGGATTAGGTGGAAGAGAGGATGACAGGATAGGAGCTGTAGTTAAATAGAAGTAGAGAGGATGACAGGATAGGAGCTGTAGTTAAATAGAAGTAGAGAGGATGACAGGATAGGAGCTGTAGTTAAATAGAAGTAGAGAGGATGACAGGATAGGAGCTGTAGTTAAATAGAAGAGAGGATAACAGGATAGGAGCTGTAGTTAAATAGAAGATAGGATGACAGGATAGGAGCTGTAGTTAAATAGAAGATAGGATGACAGGATAGGAGCTGTAGTTAAATAGAAGTAGAGAGGATAACAGGATAGGAGCTGTAGTTAAATAGTAGAGAGGATAACAGGATAGGAGCTGTAGTTAAATAGAAGAGAGGATAACAGGATAGGAGCTGTAGTTAAATAGAAGAGAGGATGACAGGATAGGAGCTGTAGTTAAATAGAAGAGAGGATGACAGGATAGGAGCTGTAGTTAAATAGAAGAGAGGATGACAGGATAGGAGCTGTAGTTAAATAGTAGAGAGGATAACAGGATAGGAGCTGTAGTTAAATAGAAGAGAGGATGACAGGATAGGAGCTGTAGTTAAATAGAAGATAGGATGACAGGATAGGAGCTGTAGTTAAATAGAAGATAGGATGACAGGATAGGAGCTGTAGTTAAATAGAAGATAGGATAACAGGATAGGAGCTGTAGTTAAATAGAGAGAGGATACAGGATAGGAGCTGTAGTTAAATAGAAGAGAGGATGACAGGATAGGAGCTGTAGTTAAATAGAAGTAGAGAGGATAACAGGATAGGAGCTGTAGTTTAAATAGAAGTAGCAGAGGATAACAGGATAGGAGCTGTAGTTAAATAGAAGTAGAGAGGATAACAGGATAGGAGCTGTAGTTAAATAGAAGAGAGGATGACAGGATAGGAGCTGTAGTTAAATAGAAGATAGGATGACAGGATAGGAGCTGTAGTTAAATTGAAGAACAGAGGATGACAGGATAGGAGCTGTACTTAAATAGAAGTAGAGAGGATGAGGTGAAGGTGATGGTAGAAGATGCAGGTGGAGGAATAGAAGAGAGGAAGCGAGGGATGGGAGATAGAGAGGTAATGAGGGGGACAGGAGAAAGACGAACAAGAGCAGCACTCATTAAGAATAAAGGCTCTATTAGTCAGCAAACTGTCCGTGTGAGTGTGTGTGTGTGTGTGTGTGTGTGTGTGTGTGTGTGTGTGTGTGTGTGTGTGTGTTTCATAAGTATAATGAAGGGACATAAAGTGATGCCACAATGATAGGTAGTGGACACAGACACATGCACGCACACATGCACTCCCACATGCACACACGTGCACGCTCCTGGATCTTACTGCAGCAATTCATACTCACTAACTACATATTGATACGGCAAACAGCACAGACCCACAGTCTGAACGCTGATGACAGACAGATGAGTTTGTGTGTGTGTGTGTGTGTGTGTGTGTGTGTGTGTGTGTGTGTGTGTGTGTGTGTGTGTGTGTGTGTGTGTGTGTGTGTGTGTGTGTGTGTGTGTGTGTGTGTGTGTGTGTGTGTGTGTGTGTGTGTGTGTGTGTGTGAGAGACCCAGAGAGTCAATGAGAGTCAATGGGTATGTGTTCACTTCACAGCAGCCAGCCAAGAAGCCAGGGAACACAAAACCACAATGATAACGTGCAAAAATTAACGAGCTGTACTCCAACAATAATATGCATATAGATGGACCCTGCATGCATCCTGAGAGAAATCGATAAGGAAGATCATATTTTGCAGTTGTATAATTTACTGTGACATACAGAATGCACAACCACAGCACCGGCAAACTCCTGCAAACACCCTGGAGCTCAGCACTCCAAACATTAGTGCAGCTTGGTAGATTTCAGCCAGTGGTTTGTGCAGGTGGATGGAGATAAACAGCCCAGGTGTGAACACACAGATCCTGATAGCTGGAGAGTTCCACAGTGTGTGTGTTGTAATGCAGTGTGTAATGCAGCATGTCTTCTTCTTATTAGGCTGTTTAGCCCTTGTGACCCTCTAATGTTACAGGATGCAGTCTGTGGAGAGTGGAGACGGAATCTCATCACTCCCAATGCAAGCCGTTTAGACGGAGTAGAATGGGTCGTTCTGTACCACCCAGAGACAGACGCTATCTCTCCATCCGTTTCTGAATGAAATCCATCCTTATCGGCCTGGCTATTCAGAGCCACCCCAATCTCTGACTGCAGTCTCAGCTATTCAGAGAGGACATATCTCTCCATTCCAAACCGACAGAGACTAACAGAGAGAGAGAGAGCTAGAGAGAGGGTGGGAGAGAGCTTGAGAAAAGAGAAAGCTAGAACGTGTGAGAGAGAGGAGGCTAGCGATAGAGAGCTAGAGGGAGAGAGAGAGAGCTAGAGAGAGAGAGAGTGAACTAAACTGAAAAGTAAGGAAGCATAGAAAGAAACCGTGTGCACTGGTTGGATTCATACAGACAGTCAGTATCACAATGCAGTTTATTTACTGCCTATATAAGGATGACAGACGCTTGCTTTTAAAGCTGATCTGGAGTCAGATATGAGTTGAGTTCCCCCCCCCCCACCACCGATGCCTGTGCAGTTCCGAGTAGGGTTTTTAACCAGCATTGATCTGATTAGGCTGCAGTCTTCCTTTGTTATCATCAGGGTCGTAAATGTTTAAGGAGCATTAGGAAGCACAAACGAGGTGGACGGAGGAGGGCTTAATGCTTAAATGACCATTACTGGATACCTCTCTCTCCATTTACAGATTAAAAGCTTTACTGGGTCTCCTGCTCCTCCATCTCTCTCCGTCTGAACACTCATCCGTCTGAACGGACTCAGGAGGAAAAGTTTGTTGGGTTCCCCAGGGAGGACGGAGGATAAGGTAGAGAGAAAGGAATAGAGAGAGCGAGAGAGTAAGCAAGGCCTTTTGCCTGTGCCAACGTGCACCACACACACACACACACACACACACACACACACACACACACACACACACACACACACACACACACACACACACACACACACACACACACACACACACACACACACACACACACACACACACACACACACACACACACACACACACACACCACGAGCCATGTAATGCCAATGTGCACCACTCTAATTACAGGTCCTGTCTCTCACAGGCTAGAACCCTTTCTCTTACTGTCTGACTGACAGCAATGTGCTGGAGGGGTAGAGTCACGACAAACCAGCCCCCCCCCCCACACACAAACACACACACTTTCAGCCCAGGGACAGAGTGATCACGGAGGAGCAGAGAGCAGGAGACCTATTCCTTTTGATTGGACACAGTGGGAGAGAAACCGGTTTGATTATTTAATAGGTCTGTGATTGGTGCTCCTCTGACTCACAGACAGTGTGTGTGTGTCTATCTGTGTGTGTCAGTGTTGGTGTGTGTGCACGTCAGTGTGTGCGGTTTAGCTGACAACGTCACCAATGTGGCCGGAAGGCGTGCGTTGTTATGATTCTGAGCCGTTGGATAGCTAGCAACAATGACAAGAAGCTGGCGTGTGGGGAATCATGTGGGACTCGTTTCAGCTAGTTGCATCTTGTTATTGATACCACGTCTTGTTTTGAGGTGTTTTGACTGATGTCATGTCTATGCTAAAATGGCAAATATTCACTCGCTAGCTGACTTACAACTGTAATAATGTATTTGAGAGACAACAAGTGCTCATTGTGCAAATGTATTTATGTTTTCAATAAACATTTGGAGACAAAATATAGTTTACATGTTGTCAACAGCCTAAGCCAACCCTGTCTGTTCTCACACGCCTTGGTTTTGTTGCTAAACAACCAACCCCTCAACGTGACCACAGTGTTTGGTCGTTTTGTAGTCGCTCTTCAATGATTTAATAATGCACTGGAGAATGTACGACTGAGGAGAACTGAGAAAAAGCCGAAATACATCACAGTGATTTCATTAACCACACACTGACAACGGCCATTAAACCTGATGTAGTGTTTCAATCATCATCCTCATCATCATCACTGCCACTGCTTCAACACAGTATCGCCATGTCAGAACTAGGACAGAGAATTGGTGCATGGGAAGTTCATCTATAGGCCTTTTTTTTTATACGTGCCCATTAAATGCAGTCAACTGTTGATAGAGGCACATTGGATAAGTGCCATCTCTGTGTTATTCAAATACATTTTCTAGACTTGCTCATGTACATGGTCTAGTACATGAGCATTCAACTCTGACCCCACGAGGTCCGCAATACTTCTGCTTTCCTCCTCTACCTGATAATTCATTGAAGTCCCTGGTTGGAGGGGAAGCATGAAAAAAGCAGCGGGAACTGGCTTTGAGGTCCACATTTGAATTTGAGGGATCTAGTCAGTGCATTCACAACAGTTCCAAGTCACGCCACTTAAGGTCAACTGCACACTGAAGCAGGAAGAGAAAGTAAGAAAACGTAAGATCATATATTTTTTTATTATATTCATGTACACAGTGGAGGTGTGTGTCTGAACTGCAGAGAGAGGAAAAGCACATAACACAACCTGATCAAGAGAACACTGTGCAGGGTGTGTAGAGGAGGGGTCAGAACAGAACCTGTTCTGAGGGGTAGGGGGGCGAAAGCTGGCCCTCTCCTGTGGTACACAGACATGCTTAAAGGGAGCAGGGTGAAGAGAATCAGTGTATTGGCATCACGGTTTGTTTTCGTACACCAGCAGAACAGTTCAGTGACCCCGAATGGTCTTTCCTGTCACTTTCCATTGTCCAATCGGCACATAGAAGATAGTGGGGGGAAAGTCTCGTAGCCTGACTAGAAAGAGAGATCGGTCCACTCAGCGTTACAGCGTTCAGGAGAGCGAGAGAGCGAGGGAGAGAAAAAAAAAGCGTTTCATCATCATATTGTTGCTGTGCAGAGTAGTCAGGCAGTTCAGTTCTGCATGCTCATGAATGCGTGTCTCATTTGCAGTCCCAGCGTGCGTCCTCTCCCCCCCTGAATACCCATCAGCCCATTGGGCCAGCTACCTGCAGGAGGCACGGCCCACCGGGCGGAAAAATGCTAAAAAGGGCTGCTTCACCTCTGGAGGTGCTGGGATAGAAAACATCTGATCATTATTCAGCACCATTTAGCATTATTTGGTGCTACAGCGAACAGAGGCAGAGACAAAGAATCACCACAGACAGACAGAC
Organism: Salmo salar; assembly: GCF_965601325.2. Lineage (NCBI taxonomy): Eukaryota > Metazoa > Chordata > Actinopteri > Salmoniformes > Salmonidae > Salmo > Salmo salar. The sequence goes on along the minus strand of NC_138299.1, from coordinate 74,418,503 downwards.
AGACAGACAGACAGACAGACAGACAGACAGACAGACAGACAGACAGACAGACAGACAGACAGACAGACAGACAGACAGACAGACAGACAGACAGACAGACAGACAGACAGACAGTGCTGAGTACAGGCGCAGCAGGAAAACATTGTAACCATTGAGCATCCTCTGACCTGACAAGAGTCATCCCCATGTCCAAGACACGAACAGCCATGTCCAAGACACGAACAGCCATGTCCAAGACACGAACAGCCATGTCCAACACACGAACAGCCCCACACTAAGTCATCCCGATGGCCGATATATACACTCAATACAACATGACATTGTTGGTGGTAATTACTGCGTGGATGCATAAATAAATAATGGCGTACACACCTGGCATTGACATTTTAATGAGTATGCAGTACAGTACTATCAATTAAAGATGGGTGATTATTGAAGATGAGAGGTGATTATGAATGTGAAAGCAGGACAGGGCAGGTATAGAGCATAGAAAACTGGTTGTTCACACACAGAAACACTTCACACAGAAACACTTCACACAGAAACACTTCACACAGAAACACTGAGCGTATGCATGAATACAATCAACGAATGCGTGTGTTACAGGTGTGGCGTTAAAGGAGGAGATTAGGAAGGGTTGAGGTCAAATAAGCCTTTCTGATTTTGTTTCTTTTGTTATTTGTTTAAACTATCAGAAACTCTAAGGATGCTGCTCTGTCATCCTCCACTGTGTGTCTGGCTGTGGCAGCAGAGCTGTGGCAGCAGGGCTGTGGCAACAGAGCTGTGGCAGCAGGGCTGTGCTACAGTAGAGAGCTGATGCTTTAGGACCTAGGGAGTGTGAAATAGATCAAGAAGGGTAAGCCAAGCTAAAGCACTAATACTGATATAAGCCTGCAGGCCATGTCAGCTCTCACTCTCTCTTCCTCTCCGTCTCTCATTCTCCCCCTCCGCTTTCCTCCCTTCATCTCTCCCTGTACATGTTTCTTACGGAGTGTGTGTTGTGTGTGTCATTCTAGTTCCTTGTGTGCCTTTCTGTTCGTGTTTTTTCTTGTTTCGTTTTTATTTCACCCTGACTGTCTCTCCGCAGTGAACAGTGTCACTAAGCCATGGTGCTGCTAACATTCCTGTGTCAGGCCAATGATGGATTAAAATGCTCAATTCCACGGCAATCAGACACCATTCAACTAATATTTAACTGAGTGTGTGTGTGTGTGTGTGTGTGTGTGTGTGTGTGTGTGTGTGTGTGTGTGTGTGTGTGTGTGTGTGTGTGTGTGTGTGTGTGTGTGTGTGTGTGTGTGTGTGTGTGTGTGAGTGTTTATGATAGAGCTGTAATACAAGCGAACAAGAACAGTCAAATAATCCCTTCAGCTACCCTCCTACTCTGTGTCAGTTGATTTAACGCATGGCTTCTCGACTTATTTATTTCAGCGATATTGATGTAAATGATTGGTATCCTTTTCTCCTCCCCTTCTCCCTCTCTCAATCTGTCTGTTGGCAGTGGCGAGGTGTCAGCAGACGACAAACGGCCGCAACAACAATTAAAAAATAACAACAGGCCTCGTAAAGACCCCACACAGGCCTGACAGGCACATCAATCTACCACCTATTCTCCTCCCTGCTCTCAATTAACCCCAGAAGGAGATCTGTGAGCGGCTAGCTGACCTTGGCATTAATGATGCTCATGTTCTACGGAATGGAAGCGTAGATCTTCAGGTAAGCATGTTCCCCTTTCCTTTAAAAAATAATGACTGATTGACGGACAATTTGTGTAAGGGTCTGTTGTTCAGGTGGACAGTTGGTGTGTGTGTGTGGGGGGTTATAATTTGATATTAGTGCCTGGGGAGTGATGCAAGATGCATACTGCAGACCTACCGCCACAACCCCCTCCCCCCCCCCTCCTTTCTTTGTCCACCACCATCTCCAACCCCTCCGGATGGAAGTTAATTTTACACGTTCCCCAGAAATAGAGGAGACAAAAAAAAACATTAGTGTCAGCAAAAGATTTATAAGACAGAGGAAATATAGGGCCAGCGATTCTCTACGGTATGTTTGCGCTCGAGGGTCTCTCTCTCTGTCTGGTTCACTCTTTTTCTCTCCCCCTCTATCGCTCCTCACCAACGATTTTTCCCCCCAGAGCTCACCAGAATATAAAGGGCTCAATTCAATCTAACCCGCATTGCAGTATTGACGCAGTAGCTTTTTCCAATGATCAAATTAACTGACAGATTGATCTTGTGTACTGTATAAAAACCCACAACTACTACCAGGGCAACCCCTCTCACAGGTATGCTTTCACTTTTCAGAATTAGAAGTGTTTAGGCACGGGATGAATATTGTGAACATAAAACACTGGTGGGTTTGAATGAATTCCAGCCAAAGAGTTCACACCAGATCATATTATCTCAACTAAAACAAGTAAAAAGTGCAGAGGAAATGGACTATACACCAGAAACTCACTCCCTCTTTATCCCTTGTCTTCTATCGCTCTCCGTTTCTTTCTCTCTCTCTCTCTCTCTCTCTCTCTCTCTCTCTCTCTCTCTCTCTCTCTCTCTCTCTCTCTCTCTCTCTCTCTCTCTCTCTCTCTCTCTCTCTGTGTTTCCTTATCTCCCTCTCTGTCTCATTCTCTCTCTCTCTCTCTGTTTCCTTCTCTCTCCTTCTCTGCCTGCGAGTGTCAACCCCAGACGGGCGTCTACACCTACTGAGAAGATATTAGATTTTTTATTACTCATATTGTTTCAGTTTTTTGATGATGCTGTTTTATTTGTATTTCTGCAGCTGGTTTTTCTCCCAGGCCTGTGCTGAGTCATTTAGACACAGATAGAGCAATAAACCAAAAGTGCTTGCATTATGAACACCTGCTCTTTGCATGACAGACTCACCACGTGAATCCAGGTGAAAGCAATGATCCCTTATTGAGGTCACTTGTTAAATCCACTTCAATCAGTGTAGATGAAGGGGAGGAGACAGGTTAAAGAAGGATTTCTACACCTTGAAACAATAGAGACATGGATTGTGTATGTGTGCCATTCAGAGGGTGAATGGGCAAGACAAAAGATGTAAGTGCCTTTGAACAGGGTATGGTAGTAGGTGCGAGGCGCACCGGTTTGTGCCAAGAACTGCAACGCTGCTGGGTTTTTCATGCTCAACGGTTTCCCGTGTGTATCAAGAACGGTTCACCACCCAAAGGACATCAAGCCAACTTGATATAACTGTGGGAAGCACAGGAATCAACATGGGCCAGCATCCCAGTGGAACGCTTTCGACACCTTGTAGAGTCCATGCCCTGACGAACTGAGGCTGTTCTGAGGGCAACTCAATATTAGGAAGGTGTTCCTAGTGTTTGGTATACTCAGTGTACATTCCTTCCTAACACTGACTGTAAGCACTTCTCCATCATTGGAGAGTACAGAGCTATGAATGGACAGAGTGAAGCTTGGATATACTAAAGCGCCATCTGACTCATGGTAACCTGTCACATGTCTTCACCAAAGGAGGAAATTACTCACATATCAGATATCAAGTCACTCAGTTTAACCCCCCTCTGTCACTGTGGAGTTGGTTCACCTCTATGTCTGTCATACACAAAAAGTCTCCATCGGGCAAAACCATCACCTGACAGTGGGAGGTGAAGCAATAAAAAGAAAACAGACTGTACAAGACCGTCTCAAAAGGAAGAGAGAAGGAAGGAAGCAATAAACACTAGAGGTCCTTTATCTTCTCTTATTTTCTCCCTCCTCTCTCTCTCTGTGCCTTTCTCAGAGTCTCTGTGTCTGTGTGCAAGGGCCCCTCCCTCCTTACCCCCAGCTCAGAGAGGCAGACAGTAGCAGAAGGAGCAGCAGCAGGGAGGGAGGGGGGGCTGAGGACAGACGGGGGGACACCCCCCCACCCCCAGAACCCAGATTGGACACCGTGGCCTTCTCAGCATAGAGAGGGATCACGTCAAACTGCCCCCCCTCCTCCTCTTCCTCATCCTCCTCTTCCTCACTCTGCTCCACCTGAGATAGAGAGAGATATATATATATTGTTAGAGGAGAGGAAGAGAGAATGAGATGAGGGATGAGTGAGGAGAAGAGAGGGGGAGAGAGAGAGAGAGAGAGAGAGAGAGAGAGAGAGAGAGAGAGAGAGAGAGAGAGAGAGAGAGGGAGAGAGTGAGAGAGAGAGTGAATGGAGCGAGGGATTACAATGTAGAACACTGAGACGAGGGAGAGAGAGCGAGAGCAAAGAGGGGAGAGAGAGAGTGAAGGAGGACGGAGTAGGAGGAAGGATTAGGGGAGAGAGAGGAAAGGAGAGAGAGAGAGGGATAGACAGATGGGCATGCATAAATTAATACTGATGAAGTCTGATTGATGCACTGCCTCTTGCGAACACCTTCATCTAATCCTCTCAGAGAGAGAGATGGGGGAGGGAAGGAGAGAGAGAAAGAGAGAGAGAGAGAGAGAGATTAAGAGATGTAGAAACAGTGAGGGAGAGAGAGAATTGAAGAGAGGGAAAGAGAGGGAAGAGAGAAAGGGAGACAGACAGCCAATGAGAGAAAGAGAGGGATAAAAGAGAGAGAGATAAAGGAAAAGAGAGAGAGGGAGAGCGAGAGAGAGCGAGAGAGAGAGAGCGAGAGAGAGAGAGAGGAGGAGGAAGGAAGGAAGGAAGGAAGGAAGGAAGGAAGGAAGGAAGGAAGGAAGGAAGGAAGGAAGGAAGGAAGGAAGGAAGGAAGGAAGGAAGGAAGGAAGGAAGGAAGGAAGGAAGGAAGGAAGGAAGGAAGGAAGAGAAAGAGAGTATTGGAATCCCCTTGGTCTAGCTCGCAGATCAGATAATCTCTAGCTGGGTTGAGCATGCGGGGAGCAGAGGAGACAAAAAGCGCTTCACTGTCACTCTGCTCAATGGACCAGAAAGGGTTTAGCAGTCAGCCACCAGCGGTCACTCCTGTGGTCAATGGTCATTCCAGCAGCCTGTTGTCACTACATTGGTCAATGGTCAGAGTGCTAGAGGTGTGTACTAGGTTGAACATTCTGTACTTGATGGTTAGCGTTCAGTCAGGTGGTCAGTGTCTAATCGAACGGTCAGTCAGTGGTCAGTCCATCTGTTTGTGGTCAAGCTGGCAGTGGTCAGTCCATCTGTTTGTGGTCAAGCTGGCAGTGGTCAGTCCATCTGTTTGTGGTCAAGCTGGCAGTGGTCAGTCCATCTGTTTGTGGTCAAGCTGGCATTGGTCAGTGCGGGGTCATGCTGGCCTGGAAGTGGTCAGTGCTGGGTGGAGTGGTATTTTACTTTGCTTTATTTGATAGCCAGTTGTGTGATTAGTGTTTGGAGGAGCAATGCATGTTTCTGAGTGATGGTAATTCAGCTAAAGCGGTGAGTCGTTCAAAGTGTTGAGTAATGTTGAATAGTGTTCAGTAATGTAAGGTAGTATTGGGTAGTGTTGAGTAATGTTAGGTGGTATTGGGTAATGTCAAGTTATGTGAGGTAATATTTGGTAATGTTGTGTAGAGTTGAGTATTATTAGGCAGTATTGGGTAATGTTGAGTAATGTTAGGTAGTATTGGTAATGTTGAGTAATGTTAGGTAGTACTGGGTAATGTTAGGTGGTATTGGGTAATGTCAGGTTATGTTAGGTAATATTGGGTAATGTTCGGTAATGTAGAGTTGAGTAATGTTAGGTAGTATTGAGTAATGTTAAGTAGTATTGGGTAATGTTGACTAATATTAGGTAGTATTGGGTAATGTTGACTAATATTAGGTAGTATTGGGCAATGTTGAGTAATGCTTGCTAAATTGGGTAATGTTGAGTAATATTAGGTATTATTGGGTAATGTTGAGTAATGCTAGGTAAATTGGGTAATGTTGAGTAATATTAGGTAGTATTGCTGGTAGGTGGGGTTATATCCTGCCTGTTTGGCCCTGTCCGGGGGTATCGTTGGACGGGGCTACAGTGTCTCCCGACCCCTCCCGTCTCAGCCTCCAGTATTTATGCTGCAGTAGTTTATGTGTCGGGGGGCTAGGGTCAGTCTGTTATATCTGGAGTATTTCTCCTGTCTTATCCAGTGTCCTGTGTGAATTTAAGTATGTTCTCTCTAATTCTCTCTCTCTTTCTCTCTTTCTTTCTCTCTTTCTCTCTTTCTCTCTCTCTCTCTGAGGACCTGAGCCCTAGGACCATGCCTCAGGACTACCTGGCCTGATGACTCCTTGATGTCCCCAGTCCACCTGGCCGTGCTGCTGCTCCAGTTTCAACTGTTCTGCCTGCGGCTATGGAACCCAGACCTGCTGTTTTCAACTCTCTAGAGACAGCAGGAGCGATAGAGATACTCTGAATGATCGGCTATGAAAAGCCAACTGACATTTACTCCTGAGGTGCTGACCTGTTGAACCCTCAACAACAACTGTGCTTATTATTATTTGACCCTGCTGGTCATCTATGAACATTTGAACATCTTGGCCATGTTCTGTTATAATCTCCACCCGGCACAGCCGGAAGAGGACTGGCCACCGCTCATAGCCTGGTTCCTCTCTAGGTTTCTTCCTAGGTTCTGGCATTTCTTGGGAATTTTTCCTAGCCACTGTGCTTCTACACCTGCATTGCTTGCTGTTTGGGGTTTTAGGCTGGATTTCTGTGCAGCACTTTGTGACATCAGCTGATGTAAGAAGGGCGTTATAAATACATTTGATTGAAATTTGATATTGCGCAATGTTAAGCAATGTTAGGTAGCATTGGGTAATGTCGAGTAATGTTAGGTAGTATTGAGTAATGTTAGGTAATATTAAGTAATGTTAGCTAGTACTGGGTAATGTTGAGTAATGTTAGGTAGTATTGGGTAATGTGGAGTAATGCTAAGTAGTATTGGGTAATGTTGAGTAATATTAGGTAATGTTGAGTAATGTTAGGTAGTATTTGGTAATGTTGTGTAATGTTAGGTAGTATTGGGTATGTTGAGTATTATTATGTACTATTAGGTAATGTTGAGTAATGTTAAATAGTATTGGGTAATGTTGAGTAATGCTAAGTAGTATTGGGTAATGTTGAGTAATGTTAGGCAGTATTGGGTAATATTGAGTAATGTTAGGTATTATTGGGTAATGTTGAGTAATATTTGGTAATGTTGAGAAATGTTAGGTAGTATTGGGTAATGTTGAGAAATGTTAATTAGTATTGGGTAATGTTGAGTATTATTACGTAGTATTGGGTAATATTGGGTAATGTTAGGTAGTATTGGGTAATGTTGAGTAGTAGTACTCACAGCGTTGTTGCTGAGCTCATCCTGGGCGTTGTTGCTGAGCTTGTTCTGCTGGTCCAGGGGGGAGGGGCGAGGGGAAGGGGGAAGAAGGCTCTCCACTGGTCGAGGGGGGGAGCTACCCATGGTACTTATGGAGTTCTCTGTGAGACGGACAGATAGACACATTACATTCCATATTGTGTGTGTGTGTGCATGTTCACATGCGTGCATGAGAGCGAGTGTAGCTGACCATGTGACAGATTGATGGACTGAAGTGTCAAGTACTAAATTAATTGCCTGCCGTATGGAAATTGCATTGATTGGTTAGATGGTTAATTGACAGGTAGGTGGATGTATAGACTCACCCAGACAGGCATTATTGGTGAACATGTTCTGGATCTTCAGGCACTCCTTCCATTGGTTGCCACTGCCCTCACAATTGCACCACAGGGCCACGTCCATAGTGCTGTTGCTAAGGTAGTTGGGGGTCATGATGGTGCCTGGAGGAGGGGGTCAAAGGTCACAGAGGTCAACTCCTACTGCAAAAGGTCAAGTCCTACCGCTGGCCATCTGACGCCCCACTCACCCACCCCTGACATGACCCGATAACACCCTCTTGTCATCTTTATCACTCTCTAGTGATCCACCCAAATCGATATCCTAGAATACTCTTTATACTCTCCGTCTCTCTCCTCCCTCATCTCACCCCTCTCCATCCTTCCTATATCTGCATCCCTCGTTCTCCTATAGCCTCATCTCATCTCTCTTACCGATGAGTCCGGCGTAGGATTTGAGGCACACTGTTCCACTATCTCTGAAACAGCCAGATGGGGAATGGCCGGAGGACTGGCAGTTATGCTGGAAATCAGCCAGTCTGGACCTGAGACAGACACAGACACACACACACACACACACGTACACATATGAAAATGTGAGCGCTTATAAGACACAAATGTGTTTATGTGTGTGTACATGTTGTGTGTCTGACCTGCAGAGTTGGTCCCTCCTGCAGGAGCTCTGCAGATGCATACAGTTGGGCTGTTCCCCGTCTCTCTCCTGGTAGGAACAGGAAGGGACGATGGTCTTCCTGCGTCTCTCCCCACACAGTTTGTCAGTACAGGGGCAGAACAGCAACCCCAGGCTGTACTCCCCCGGGACGCGCTCCAGGAAGCGCCGCAGCGCCCGGTGGCACTTCTGCCTGTTGCAGTGGTCCGAGCCTGGGACGCGCTTAGTGCAGGCCAGGACGTACTCAGACCTCAGGGACCCGCATTTCTCATACAGACCACAGTCCTGGGCTGCCTTCAGACACGCGTTCTGTCCATCTAGAGGAAGAGAGGAGGCTGAGAGAGAGAGGGGAATGGGCAAGGATAAAGAGGAGGAGAGATATAGAGAGGAAGAGGGGAGCGAGGGAGATAGAAAGAGGAGAGAAAGTAGACATCTGGTCACTTGAGGGCTGTGTAGATGAGTTGATTGATTGGGTTTTCTAGTGTATTGATATATTGAACAGGAGTGCCTGAGGGTTTTAATGTAATGGGGGATTGTGTCGTTGGCTACCTGCTGCCACTATGGAGGCCATGTGAGACATTTCCACTGGCGAGTCATCATAGGGAGACGCCTCCAAGTCCTCATAACCTACATGATCACAGAGGAGAACATCACATCACAACCTCATCACAACAACATCGGAGACGACGTCATATCACAACCCAACCCCATGATATCACATTGTAACCTAACCTTGACACGCAGGAGAGATCAACACATAATCTATGCATCCCTAATCGCATCATAATCTCCCAACACCACAGGAGACTGAATCACAAGATAACGGAACACGCAGGGAAACAGCACATTATAACAGGGACTCGAATCAGACAACCACCATTTCATTATATTCACACAGCTTCTGCCAACATCATAATAACATCTACTCTAAAATCTATCATGGATATATTTACCTAATAATAGGCATGTTGTTCCAGATCTGAAATAATTACATGGGTATGGGTACAACCTAAATATACATATTTTATTCTGTTCATATGTAAATCCCGGTCATTATTTTTCATAATGACATGGTAGGGGAGAGCACTCTCTCTGTTGTGTTAGAGTAGTGTGTAATTACCATATGCATGGTGACTAACAGGGCATGGGGAATAACTCCATTAGCTGTCATTCAACCTCATCGATGTGCGGACGGAATGACACCCTATTCCCTACGTAGTGCACTACTTTTGACCAGAGCCCATAGGGAATAGGGTGCCCACTATGTAGGGAATAGAGTGCCATTTAGGACGCAGACAGATGAGTGGCCGTGCTCTGACAGTAGCATTAGTGGCATCACACGGTGGCTGTAGGGACGGGTCACAGAGGACGGCTAAGGGTCCAACCTAGTCGTGGCCAAATGGTGAGTCAAGAACCAGTGGTGCTAGAAGTCTATACTGAATCCTTACTTCTACAAGCTAGTAAACAAACATACACATTTCTGTCACACACACACACACACACACACACACACAAACACAAACTTTTCCCTTTTTCACACACGCTCACACGTACACACACTCACTCTGCAGGATCCTGACACTCCAGTAGACTCGAAGGCAGTGCTCCTCTCTGCGTGCGCCGCGCTGACACTTGCAGGCCAACAGGGGGAGGTAGTGCAGGGCGCTCAAGGCCTCCAGGCACTCTATCCTGGCCTTGCTCCCCGGCGGAGCCACCTCCTCCTCGGACACACAGTACCGCAAGGTGCTGTACAGCTCCTTACACTGGGGATCTGCTTCACACCCACTCTCTGCCTCCACACAGTCCATAATGCCCGGGGGGAGGGGCCGCAAGGAGGTGACCACATCTAGAGGGGGGAGACAGAGAGGGGAAGGGGAGGGGAGAATGGTCAGCCATCTCTACATTCAAAGACTCAATCATGAACACTCTTACTGACACTTGTGGCTGTTTCACGTGATGCGTTGTCTCTACCTTCTTGCCCTTTGTCATGTTGTGTTGCTACCATGTTGTTGTCATGTGTTGCTACCATGTTATGTTGTTGTCTTAGGTCTCTCTTTATGTAGTGTTGTGGTGTCTCTCTTGTCGTGATGTGTGTTTTGTCCATTCTTTTTAGTTTTAATCCTAGCCCCCGTCCCGGCAGGAGGCCTTTTTCCTTTTGGTAGGCCGTCATTGTAAATAAGAATTTGTTCTTAAATGACTTGCCTAGTTAAGTAAAGGTTAAATAAACAAATTTAAATCACTCTGTGCTACAATGTATTTGTCTTTGGGATGAATGCACTGACACTGAATAGGAAAAGACAGTACTGTCCTCGTATATATTTAATTTGCTTGGACGTGAAGGAATTTTCATTGAGTGAATCCAAAAGTATTGGGATGAGTTTTCCATATTTTGTGGAGAAAAGCCAGAGCTTACACAGCACGAGGATTCATATTTGGGAAATACCTCATACTTTACCCCCAAAAATGTTCTGCATTATATTTTTGGCTGCTCTCCACTTTTATTTGTAAACCAAAAGCAAAATGCTCCCTTGGTGAAACTCAACTAACGCACAGACCTACACACACACGCACACACGCACGCACGCACACACACACACACACACACATGCCCTGAGAGAGACCCTTTTACGTCTGGCTTATGTTGTGGGGGAGACTGAAGGGCGGAGCCTATCATTACTACAAAACACAACACCACACATCCACAGGAGGGGGTAGAGCAATCTGTCTGTGACACACGCACACTAGATGAATGAAGTGGTTGAGAGAGCAAAAAGAGATTAATATTCAACAGAGCAGCAAATGTAAATCGAATATAATGAGTTTCATGAAATAGACTAGCCGAGACTCTAGGCACAGCATAGATCAACGGGAGAATGCAAATTGACAAAATAAAGTACAGTGAGGTGCATGTACGCTTAAACACCAGAGCACCAACTACAAAAACAAATGACCCATGTCACTTAAAAACCTGGAAGCTCATCAGACTTCCCCCGTAAACTAGTCACGCGTTGCCATAGATATACCAGACAAATCACTCACTGTCACATGACGTCACATTGACCTCATCACCTTTCAAAAGGAGAAGCTGAGAGGGCCAGTATGTATGTGGTTTATAAGACATTATAAATGCTCATACACATGTTTACAGCAAAGTTATAAAGCATTACACCTATAAGGTTTACGTAAAGTGTTACCGTTTTACTTGTAAATGATCCTGGGACAGTTCTGATGAGTTGTTCATTAATGGTTAGGGATAGGTCACGGATTGGGAGAGCTGGCTCTAGATCAGTGGTTATGGGTGCAGTGCAGTGCTATCCCAGAGTTCAGTTTAAGGAGCAGTGAGGTGTGATGTCATGCAGTCCCCATGGGTACAGCAGAATGGGCATATGACAGAGTTCCAGTGAAGACACACACATACACACCAAATCTCCCAGCCAAGGAGACAAAATCCGTACACACCATCTGTTGGTCCTGTGTTTGAGATTCCAAATCCTAGTTCTCAACAAAACAAACATACGACCCCTAGACTGCCCTAGTCTCTCTCTCTCAATTCAATTCAATTCAATTTCAATTTAAGGGCTTTATTGGCATGGGAAACGTCTACATTGCCAAAGCAAGTGAAATAGATAATAAACAAAAGTGAAATAAACAATAAAAAATGTACAGTAAACATTACACTTACAAAAGTTCCAAAAGAATAAAGACATTTCAAATGTCATATATATAAATAGTGTTGTAGTTAAAGTATGAAAGGGAAAATAAATAAACATAAATATAGGTTGTATTTACAATGGTGTTTGTTCTTCACTGGTTGCCCTTTTCTTGTGGCAACAGGTCACAAATCTTGCTGCTGTGATGGCACACTGTGGTATTTCACCCAATTGATATGGGAGTTGATCAAAATTGGATTTATTTTTGAATTCTTTGTGGGTCTGTGTAATTTGAGGGAAATATGTGTCTCTATCATGGTCGTACATTTGGCAGGAGGTTAGGAAGTGGAGCTCAGTTTCCACCTCATTTTGTGGGCAGTGTGCACATAGCCTGTCTTCTCTTGAGAGCCAGGTCTGCCTTCGGCGGCCTTTCTCAATATCAAGGCTATGCTCACTGACTCTGTACATAGTCAAAGATTTCCTTAATTTTGGGTCAGTCACAGTGGTCTCTCTCTCTCTCAAACCCCTTGAAACATACGACTAATAAAACTTCAAACGTGAAACACCCACACAGACCTTGGCTTTCCCTGTCCCTATCTGAACACACAATCCATATTCCAAACAAAATGTTTTATCAACCCTATCATCACATCTGTACACTACGTATACAGTGCATTTGGAAAGTATTCAGACCCCTTTACTTTTTCCACATTTTGTTACGTTACAGCCTTACTCTACAATGGATCAAATAATACCCCATAATGACAAAGCAAAAATAGGTTTTTAGAATTGTTTGCAAATGTATTAAAAATAAAAAACAGAAATACCTTATTTACATAAGTATTCAGACCCTTTGCTATGAGACTCGAAATTGAGCTCAGGTGCATCCTGTTTCCATTGATCATCCTTGAGCTGTTTCTACAACTTGATTGGAGTCCACCTGTGGTAAATTCAATTGATTGGACATGATTTGGAAAGGAACACACCTGTCTATATAAGGTCCCACAGTTGACAGTGCATGTCAGAGCAAAAACCAAGGCATGAGGTTGAAGGAATTGTCCGAAGAGCTCCGAGAAAGGATTGTGTCAAGGCACAGATCTGGGGAAGGGTACCAACAAATTTCTGAAGGTCCCCAAGAACACAGTGGCCTCCATCATTCTTAAATGGAAGAAGTTTGGAACCACCAAGACTCTTCCTAGAGCTGGCCGCCATGCCAAACTGAGTAATCGGGGGAGAAGGGCCTTGGTCAGGGAGGTGATCAAGAACCCGATGGTCACCCTGACAGAGCTCCAGAGTATCTCTGTGGAGATGGGAGAACCTTACAGAAGGACAACCATCTGTGCAGCACTCCACCTATAAGGCCTTTATTGTAGAGTGGCCAGACGGAAGCCACTCCTCAGTAAAAGGCACATGAAAGGTGGCTTGGTGTTTGCCAAAAGGCACCTAAAGGACTCTCAGACCATGATAAACAAGATTCTCTGGTCTGATGAAACCAAGATTGAACTCTTTGGCCTGAATGCCAAGCGTCGCATCTGGAGGAAACCTGGCACCTTCCCTAGAGTCAAGCATGGTGGTAGCAGCATCATGCTGTGGGGATTTTTTCAGCGGCAGGGACTGGGAGACTAGTCAGGATTGAGGGAAAGATGAACGGAGCAAAGTACAGGGAGATCCTTAATGAAAACCTGCTCCAGAGTGCTCAGAGCGAAGGTTCACCTTCCAACAGGACAACGACCCTAAGCACACAGCCAAGACAACATAGGAGTGGCTTTAAGTCTCTGAATGTCCTTGAGTGGCCCAGCCAGTGCCCGGACTTGAACCCGATCGAACATCTCTGGAGAGACCTGAAAATAGCTGTGCAGCGATGCTCCCCATCTAACCTGACAGAACTTGAGAAGATTAAATTAACAGGTGTGCCTTGTTAAAAATAAATTTGTGGAATTTCTTTCCTTCTTAATGCGTTTGAGCCAATCAGTTGTGTTGTAACAAGGTGGAGGGGTATACAGAAGATAGCCCTATTTGGTAAAAGACCAAGTCCATATTATGGCAAGAACAGCTCAAATAGGCAAAGAGAAACAACAGTCCATCATTACTTTAAGAAACATAGGTCAGTCAATCCGGAAAATGTGAAGAACAAGAACTGTTCTTATAGGCACTTTAGTATTGCCCGCCTAATCTCAGGAGTTGATAGGCTTGAAGTCATAAACAGCGCTGTGCATCAAACAATGCTAAGAGCTGCTGGCAAATGCAGTAAAGTGCTGTTTGAATGAATGCTTACGAGGCTAATGCTGCCTACCACCGCTCAGTCAGACTGCTCTATCAAATATCAAATCATAGACTTAATTATAATATAATAAACACAGAAATACGAGCCTTTGGTCATTAATATGGTCAAATCCGGAAACTATAATTTCGAAAACAAAACCATTATTATTTCAGTGAAATACGGAACCGCTCCGTATTTTATCTAACGGGTGGCAACCCTAAGTCTAAATATTGCTGTTACATTGCACAACCTTCAATGTTATGTCATAATTATGTAAAATTCTGGCAAATTAGTTTGCCATGAGCCAGGCGGCCCAAACTGTTGCATATACCCTGACTCTGCTTGCACTGAACGCAAGAGAAGTGACACAATTTCCCTAGGTAATATTGCCTGCTAACATGAATTTCTTTTAACTAAATATGCAGGTTTAAAAAAAATATACTTCTGTGTATTGATTTTAAGGAAGGCATTGATGTTTATGGTTAGGTACATTTGTGCAACAATTGTGCTTTTTCGCGAATGCGCTTTTGTTAAATCATCACCTGTTTGGCGAAGTTGAGGTAGGCTGTGATTTGATGATAAATTAACAGGCAACGCATTGATTATATGCAACGCAGGACAAGCTAGTTATCCTAGTAATATCATCAACCATGTGTAGTTAACTAGTGATTATGTGAAGATTGATAGTTTTTTATAAGATAAGTTTAATGCTAGCAAGCAACTTACCTTGTCTCCTTGCAGCCACAAGGTCCTTTTGATGCTGCACTCGCGTAACAGGTGGTCAGCCTGCCACGCAGGCCATGCCGATTAATCGGTTGACCTCTAAAAGAAACCACTACTAAAGGACACCAATAAGAAGGAGAGACTTGATATGGCCAAGAAACACAAGCAGGTGAAAATGTGACAGGTGAAAATGTGTCCTTTGGTCTGGAGTCCAAATTGGGAGATTTTTGGTTCCAACCGCCGTGTCTTCGTGAGACGCGGTGTAGGTGAACGGAGGATATCCGCATGTGTATTTCCCACCGTAAAGCATGGAGGAGGAGGTGTTATGCTGTGGGGGTGCTTTGATGGTGACACTGTCTGTGATTTATTAAGAATTCAAGGCATACTTAACCAGCATGGCTACCACAGCATTCTGTAACGATACGCAATTCCATCTGGTTTGGGCTTAGTGGGACTATCATTTGTTTTTCAACAGGACAATGACCCAACACACCTCCAGGCCGTGTAAGGGCTATTTTACCAAGAAGGAGAGTGATGGAGTGCTGCATCAGATGACCTGCCCCGGACCTCAACCAAATTGAGATGGTTTGGGATGAGTCGGACTGCAGAGTGAACGAAAAGCAGCCAAAAAGTGCTCAACATATGTGGGAACTCCTTCAAGACTGTTGGAAAAGTATTCCAGGTAAAGATGGTTGAGAGAATGCCAAGAGTGTTCAAAGCTGTCATCAAGGCAAAGGGTGGCTATTTGAAGAATGTCAAATATAAAATATATTTTGATTTGTTTAACACTTCTTTGGTTACTACATTATTCCATGTGTTATTTCATAGTTGTGATGTCTTCGCTATTATTCTACAATGTACAAAATAGTACAAATAAAGATAAACTCTTGAATTAGTAGGTGTTCTAAAACGTTTGACTGGTAGTGTATATACATTTGTAAAAACTTCTAAAAACCTGTTTTTGTTTTGTCATTATGAGGTATTGTGTGGAAATTGATAAGGGAAAAAAAAACTTCATCCATTTTTTTTTCAGTTAAGAACAAATTCTTATTTTCAATGATGGCTGAGGAACAGTGGGTTAACTGCCTTGTTCAGGGGCAGAACAACAGATTTGTACCTTGTCAGCTCGGGGATTTGAACTTGCAACCTTTCGGTTACTAGCCCAACGCTCTAACCACTAAGGATGTAATGTAACAAAATGTTGAAAAAGTCCAGGGGTCTGAATACACTGTACCTTGTCATTTTTCATGCATGTTCTTTTCTTTCCCTTGCCGTCATCCCTCTTCATAAGGAAATCATAATGGAGTTTACAGTTCCCTCTAGGTTGTTCCAAATGATTTCAATCATTTTCTGATTTGAACGAAACCATTCATACATGTTTTCCCATGGTGGAAGTAGTCAGCAAGTGACTCTTTGGACCTGATTGCCAAAACATTCAGGAGACAGAGGTGCTCAAAGTTGACCCATTTTGCATACCCCACCATACCTACCATGAGACGTCTCCACCACTGAAAAAGATAAACTGTTCAGTTTGATATCATTTGAAAGCTTAAAAACAGGTTTGTCAAACTATTCTAGGATTTCTTGAAAAAACATTTGAATGAAAAAAAATGTCATTTTTTAAATCTTGAATGTAAATGATCTAAAAACGCGTAAACGGCACTATTTTTTTTCATTTTCAGAAATGTTGTACTGTAGACCCTATTTTACATAATCTGAGGTGTTTGTGTTGTGCCCAACATTGGTTGAGACACTGCATAGTATTGAATACAGGGTGGGTGTCATTTCAATCATAGAAATGGAACTCATAGAACGGACCTATCCCTTCAGACCCCTGCAGTTTAGCTGGTACACCACTGACATTTAAATTGAATTGAAACTTTAACTTCCGACTACTACCAGAAACATGTCCACCGGTCCACCCACTGTTGAAAGTCAACTTGGGAATGTTTATTCTATTATCTATAGTTCTGTGATTTCAGTAGGTTTCCTACGGAAGATTGATAGTTTAATTTACAACAATGGATATTCCCACTCAAGTCAACATTCTATGATGTGTGGAACTCCAACCATCCATGTGGTACCATATGAAAGTTGTAATTTCAGTATTATTGTCACGTCCTGACCAGTGAAAAGGGTCATTTGCCATAGTAGAATGGTCAGGGCGTGGCAGGGGGGTTGTTTTGTGTGTTTTGGGTTTTTTTGGTTCTAGGGGAATTTGTTCTAGTTTTCTATTTCTGTTTCGTTTTCCATGTTTGGCCGAGTATGGTTTCCAATCAGAGGCAGGTGTCTTTCGTTGTCTCTGATTGGAAGCCATACTTAGGAAGCCTGTTTTCCTTTGGGTTTTGTGGGTGGTTATTTTCCGTTTAGTTGTTGTTACCTGACGGAACTGTTGGTCGTTTGTTATTTTGTTATTGAAGTGTTTTCATTAAAAGTAAGAATGAGCACTCAACACGCTGCGCCTTGGTCTGTTCACTACGACGCTTGTGACAATTATTCACATTTTAGTACATTTATTAGCCAAAATATGACACCCATGCAGTATTCGGGGTGGGGTGGCAGGTAGCCTAGCGGTTAGAGTGTTGGACTAACAACCGAAATGTTAAAGATCAAATCCCTGAGCTGACAAGGTAAAAATATGTTGTTCTGCCCATGAACAAGGCAGTTAACCCACTGTTCCTAGGCTGTCATTGAAAATAAGAATTTGTTCTTAACTGACTTGCCCAGTTAAATAAAGGTAAAATTTAAAAAAAAATATTTATGATAAACTGGGTGGTTCCAGCCTTAAATGCTGATTGGCTGACAGCTGTGGTATGACAACAATTTATTGTTACTGCTCTAATTACATAGGTAACCAGTTTATAATAGCAATAAGGCACCTCGGGATCTTGTGATATATGGCCAATATACCACGGCTAAGGGTAGGGTCCAGGCACTCTGCGTTGCATCGTGGGTAAGAACAGCTCTTTGCCATGGACTATTTGCATTGTGCCCCCCCTCCCAACCCCTCTTTTACGCTGCTGTTACTCTCTGTTTATCATATATGCATAGTCACTTTAACTATACATTCATGTACATACTACCTCAATTATCCCAACTAGCCGATGCCCCCGCACATTGGCTACCCGGACTATCTGCATTGTGTCCCGCCACCCACCACCCACCACCCCTCTTTTACGCTACTGCTACCCTCTGTATATCATATACGCATAGGCCTGTAAGTAAGCATTTCACTGTTAGGTCTACACCTGTTGTATTGAGTGCATGTGACAAATAAACTTTGATTAGATTTGATATTGGCCATATATCATACCCCCTCGGGCCTTATTGCCTAAGTAAGCTGTGGCTCAACCAATGATGGGCTCAACACAAAAACAACTCAGATGACGTAAAATACAATCTGAGCTACAACATATCTGAACATTATTTTTTTATTTATTTACACGTTTGTAGATAAAATAAAAATATAAAATAAAAAAATATTGTTTTTATGAAGATTTCTTATTTATTTTTATAAATCATAAAGCAATTTGACAACCCTGTTTGTAAGCTTTCAAATTATATCAAACTGAACCGTTAATCTTTTTCAGTGATGAAAACATGTCTCATGGTATGGTGGGGTATGCAAAATGGGTCAACTTTGAGCACCTCTATCTCCTGAATGTGTTGGTATTCAGGTCCAAAAAGTAACTTTCTGACCACTTCCACCATGGGCAAACATGTATGGAAGGTTCAAATCAAAAGGGGTGCAGTGAGAAAGTGATTAAAATCATATGGAACCTCTTTATGACCTTTTCCAAAGCGCTGCTGTTCAAACCCCGGCCTCCCGCTATGCGGTAAAATCACCTCCGACGGAGATATCAGGTGGGCGGGAGTCTAGACCTAATACACTTTGGAACACCTGTCACCAGAGTGTGTGACACGAGATGGGCGCGCGCCCTGGGAGGCTGTCAACACATAGTGCGCGACCCCGCCGTGTGGCGCCCAGTCCCGTTGTCTGTCTCCGCGGCTATTCAAACACACCTGGACGCGCATCTGGCCACAAGCACCTGTGTGCCGATAAGACGTCAACCACGATTCCGCTGTTTGCACACCGGTGTCGGTTGAATGCGCTTCCTCATTGAACAACAACTGTACAATGTATTCTGATGTGCGGTTGGAGGTGAGGTGAATTTGTATTAAGATTTTTTTTAAATCGAAAGAGACCTGTAAACCAAAAAGGTGTTCGCTTTAATCAAAACACGCTCACTCGGGACGAGGGAGAAAAAGACACCGCGCTGATATACGATGCGACCCTTGGGACCCTTGTCGACTAGGCCTACACCAGCACCGCAAACACACAATAATTAACTCGGCTAATAAATAAAACTGTCGATCCGTGGGGGAATTATGCATGCAGCCTATGCCTCAGGCGGCAGCAACTCAGAGGGAGCGGAGACTTGGGGATGCCAACTTCCGAATATCCAAAAATAGTGGTTGTACATGAGATCATCAACCTTTGTCCAAAGTCTGGAATGGAAATGTCTTAAGTATTTTCATTAATCAAATCACAAAGTTTAAATTCGAGTCGTTTCCATTTGTTTCCCAAAGTCTCTAATTTCATCAACTATTCCTGCTGTCATAAAGGTTTTATTAAGAGCAAATTAGAAGCCATGCCATTGTCAAGCCAAAGCTCACTGAAAACGCGCATTTGAGCCATGAATGTAAAAGGTTAAATCAAAGAATTGGCGCTGTGGGCAATTAGCCTTATTACGTCTTCAGACTTTAAATACGATATTAGTAAGGTGTCATGATTGCCTATACAATCATATTGCTAAAAAAGTAATTTTAAGGCTAGTTAATAGGCTAGATATAACCTGAATGACTGACGACAAAAATGGATGTAACACCATGGATACCTTCCTGCATCTTACCTTGTATGAAGATGCTGAGCAGTATTCCGAGGAACAACATCTCCGTTATGGGGCGGGAAGAGGCACCGGGACACGGAAAGGGAGATGGAATTTGGACTTTGTGCGTTTGCTCAGCCACGGCTCTATTCGCCCGCACACCGACCCGCGTCACTCCGCTCAACGGTACATCCAGCGGGAGTCACGCTCCACGGTTCTGGGTACGTGTTGCAGGTGTATAGTCCTGTATAACGATTAATTCCTTAGATTACACTGGTCGAGAAGACAGCTAAAATAGTTTGACTGTCACCACCGCCAAAGTGCGCAGCGTGTAGCGCGTGCTCCAATAGACTGAACACAATTAACAAATACTCCCAAATACAGCTGTGGAACATCAGGTTACTCTGCATCCATAGATAGAAATTTTTTCTCTAATTTTGACATTAATGCCATTTCTCTCTCCGCAGTGGCACTAGAGGAGCCCGTCTACATGCTGCCTGAGACGTTGGGAGACCATGAGGATGACAGATGCAGTGCAGTTGGGTTATTAACCGGCGGTCCCTCCTCCTCGCGCTCGTCCGTTCACTGTGCGACAGTGGGTTAAATGCCATACACAGCTGCGTCCTGATGATTGGCTCAGAAGAAGAAGTTCTCAGATGCGGCGACGGGGGACATATAGTAAGGGATGTACCAAGCTATATTAAGTCTGGACATATTCGAGTTTCCTCATA
Source organism: Salmo salar (assembly GCF_965601325.2). Taxonomy (NCBI): domain Eukaryota; kingdom Metazoa; phylum Chordata; class Actinopteri; order Salmoniformes; family Salmonidae; genus Salmo; species Salmo salar. The sequence goes on along the minus strand of NC_138299.1, from coordinate 74,398,043 downwards.
GTTTCAAACTAAAGAGGATTTCATGGACGTTTGTATTTCATGTAGCCTACCGTATTACAACAGCCATGTCTGAATGCAGGTCCCCTTATCCTCGGACTGATGACATGATGCCCTGGTGTGTTTACTCATGTTGGGTCAATGAAACTCTGGTCATCCATGTAAATATTGACCTTTGGACTTTCCTGTCAACACCTCTCACTGTTGTGAAAGATTTTGGCTAGTGCACAGGCTATGCTATCATGGCCCCAGATCTGTCTGTGGCTTGCCAACTCAATTGCTTATTGTCAAGCCAAACGCTCCCTTTATATTGACTGACAAACTTTTCCATTCTGTATATTCTGTTGCTGCCATGCAATGCCATTCTATCTATTCTACAGTCTATTCTGTTATATTCTATTCTATTGAGGGGGTGAGTGTTGAAGTGGATGTGTAGCCTAATGTGCAAGTGGAGAAGAGGCTCGGGGAGGTTTATGGCTGGGCAGCCATAAATAATCATGACAGAAGCGATGAGAGGAGGATCATGAGTCTTTAAATTATTCACGCAATTTCATAATTGGCAAACTCACTGGCTTGAGAACTGTGTAGTTTACGAGCTGGAATCTGCATGCTAATGAAGCCAACCTGTCAGGATGTCACTGATTAAAAGACAATGGAACAAGAAAACAATTGGGATGCTTACGAAAAACATTAGCCTACTGTGTTAGGCCTACCGGTTTCTTGTACAACGATGTTCAGAATATTCAACTTCAAATTTTTAGACCGATGAGAGAGAAACACAACCTATATGACTTATGCTGTTGCTGGTATTCGCAATCCGGTATTCACTGCTTGTTTGCTATTTTCAACCTCAAATTGCCAACAGCAATCATCAGTGGGGTCATTTTAATGTTGACACACACAGACATCCACACGTTATGGCCTTGTCCAGTCAAATAAATGACAGGCCTTTGTGTTGTCACTGCAGAGGTCGTATAACCCTACAGCCTGTTGGGTAATCACCAGGACTGATCCATTCAGCTAATCAGGGAAGAGATCCTGGACAATACTATGACAACACCGTGACAACACAATAGAACAGCTTCACCACCATCTGGCTGGAACTACTGTTCCACCTTCCTTCCTTCTCTCTCTCGTCTCAACTACCTCTCTCCCTCTCTCTGTTCTCTCTTCGACCACCCTTACCAAGGTTTCCAAACAGTTTCTACCATACTCAACCTTCTCTGTCTTCCCCGGTTCTCTCTCACACTAGTCCTGCTAAAACTGCTGTCTACTACAATAATATCATACTGTACACTAATACCATTATCCTAAATCAGACCAGATTTATAGACTTATCTTTTCATTAATGTGCACTATGCCGGTGCGTCAACATCCATTTGAAAAGGGGGAGAGACATGACCCACTGGCACAAATGTCAATTCAACGTCTATTCCATGTTGGTTCAATGTAATTTCATTGAAATGACGTGGAAACAACATTGATTCAACCAGTTTGTGCCCAGTAGGGAGGAGAGTAGGGTGAATATCCACACAGGCACGTAATACCCAGATATTGTTACAAAATCTCACAAACAATTTCACACGCAATTTCTCTCACTCGCTCTCCCGTTTTATATTATTTTTAGTTCCACTTGATATGGCAAATGACAAAACAATCAAAGGCAGTGAGACGGTAGTTTACCAGCTCACAGCACCAGGAAGACAAAACAAACAAGACATTCAGTGAAATCTACACGATACAGGGGGAAGTGGATACTGAAGGCATTCATCTGAAATGTGTCTTCCTCTCTGTGATTGATTGATAGATTTTTTTTTTGACCGTTTAAAACGTGACAGGGATCCTATAGACTTATTTCCATTGTGGTCCCCAAATTCCATGGTCCCCCCCAAAAAAGTGCCTTTGAATGGGGTATGGTAGTAGGTGCCAGGAGCACTGCAATGCTGCTGGGGTTTTCAAGAGCAACAGTTTCCTATGTGTATCAAGAATGGTCCACCACCCACTGGACATCCAGCCAACTTGACATAACTGTGGGAAGCATTGGAGTCAACATAGGCCAGCATCTCTGTGGAATGCTTTCAACACCTTGTAGAGTCCATGCCCCAACGAATTGAGGCTGTTCTGAAGGCAAAAAAATCCTTCCTTAACCTGTCTCCTCCCCTTCATCTACACTGATTGAAGTGGATTTAACAGGTGACATCAATAAGGGATCATAGCTTTCACCTGGATTCACCTGGTCAGTCTATGTAATGGAAAAAGCAGTTCTTACCAGATAGACTCTTAACTTTAAAATGTTAAATTTCAGAGTCTCTGGTGTTGTATCAGTGGACATCTCTAAATAAATAAATAAATACAAGTAAATAATTCAATAGGTACCTTGGGGCTGAGTCAATAATAATGGACCAAACCAAGTTGAATTAACTTACCCTTTTCTCTACAGAATGCGCAACCTCCAGATGAGTATGAGGGGGGAGTTTCTCACCAGCTTGTTTTGGCTGGTTTGTAGCTTATTCTTTCAATGTTTGGGGCTGCTGGTAAACCATGATGTGCACACATAATCAAAGTTACACTGAACTAGCACACGTGTCAGTCTTTAGGGTCGGCATAGAGTAGGCCGATTTCATATCGTCAATGTACATTTACATCTTAGTCATTTAGCTGACACTTATCCAGAGTCACTTACAGTTAGTGCATTCATCTTAAGATAGCTAAGTGGGACAACCACATATCACAGTCATAGTAAGTAAGTATTTTTCCTCAATAAAGTATATATTTTTTGGTGTGTGGGGGGAGGGGGTGTGGTGAGAAGGGTTGCGAGGGGAGGTGTTGTGGGATTATTTAAGATACTCGTTGAAGAGGTTGGGTTTCAGGTGTTTTCGGAAGATGGGCAGGGACTCTGCTGTCCTAGCTTCAGGGGGAAGCTGGTTCCACCATTAGGGTGCCAGGGCAGAGAAGAGCTTGGACTGGGCTGAGCGGGTGCTGCCCTCCCTTAGGGGTGGGAGGACCAAGAGACCAGATGTGGTAGAACGGAGTGCTCGGGTTGGGGTGTAGGGTTTGAGCATAGCCTGAAGGTAGGGAAGGGCAGTTCCTCTTGCTGCTCCATAGGCAAGTACCATGATCTTGTATTGGATGCGAGCTTCGACTGGAAACCAGTGGAGTGTGTGGAGGAGTGGGGTGACATGGGAGAACTTGGGAACATTGAACACTAGGCAAGCTGCAGCGTTATGGATAAGTTGCAGGGGTTTGATGGCACAAGCGGGGAGGCCAGGCAACGGCAAGTTGCAGTAGTCCAGACGGGAGATGACAAGTGCCTGGATTAGGACCTGCACCACTTCTTGTGTGAGGTAGGGTCGTATGTTGTAGAGCATGAACCTGCAGGAGCGAGTCACTGCTTTGATGTTTGCAGAGAACAACTGGGTGTTATCCAGGGTCACGCCAAGGTTCTTTGCACTCTGGGAGGGTGACACCATGGAGTTGTCAACTGTAATGGAGAGGTCATTGAGTGGGCAGGCCTTCGCCGGGAGGAAGAGCAGCTCCGTCTTGTCGAGGTTGAGATGGTGGGCTGACATCCAAGCTGAGGTATCTGCCAGGCACGCAGAGATACGTATCACCACCTGGGTGTCTGAAGGGGGAAAAAGAAAAGTAGTTGAGTGTCATCTGAATAGCAATGAGGAGAGACCACGTGATGATATGACAGTGCCGAGTGACTTGGTGTATAGAGAGAAAAGGAGAAGGCCTACAACCGAGCCCTGGGAAACACCAGTAGTGAGAGTATGTGGTGCAGACACAGATCCTCTCCACGTCACCTGGTAGGAGCGACCTGTCAGGTAGGATGCAATACAACAGTGTGCAGAGCCTGAGATGCCCAGTCCTGAGAGGGTGGAGAGGAAGATCTGATGGTCGAAGGCAGCGGATAGATCTAGGAGGATGAGAATAGAAGATAGAGATTTAGCTTTGGCAGTGTGGAGAGCCTCCATGCCACAAAGAAGAGCAGTCTCGATTAAGTGACCCGTCTTGAAGCCTGACTGATTAGGGTCAAGAAGATCGTTCTGAGAGAGACAGTGAGAAAGTTGTTCAGAGACAGCATGATCAAGTGTTTTGGAAAGAAAAGAAAGGGATACCGGTCTGTAGTTTTGGATGTCAGAGGAGTCGAGTGTTGGTTTCTTGAGGAGGGGAGCACCTCGGGTCATTTTGAAGTCAGAGGGATGAGTTGATGAGGGAATTGAGGAATAGGAAAAGGTCTCCAGAGATGGTCTGGAGAAGTGAGGAGGGGATGGGGTCGAGTGGGCAAGTTGTCAGCGGCCGGACCTCACTAGTTGCAGCATTTCAACTGGAGAGAGAGGGGGAAAAGAGGTCAAGGCGTAGGGTAGTTCTGTGTGAAAGGGAGGAGAGTAGGGTTGAAGAGGCAGAATCAGGAGAAAGGAGGGCGAAGTATATAGCAGAAAGGAGAGACAATAGGATAGAAGAGGAGAGAGTAGTGGAAGAGAGAGAGAGCGAAGATTGCAACGGCGTGTGACCATCTGTGTAGGGGCTGAGTGCTTAAGGTTGGAGGAAAGGGGGACAGAAAAAGAAACAAAGTAGTGATCAGAGACCTGGAGGGGGGTTGAAGTGAGATTATTAGGCGAACATCCTCTAGTAAAGATGAGGTCAAGCGTATTGCCTGCTTTGTGAGTGGGAGGGGACTGGGAAAGGGTGAGGCCAAAAGAGGCAAGGAGGGGAAAGAGAGAGTTGGAAAGGAATCGAAGGCAGATGTCGGGAGGTTGAAGTCGCCAAGTACGAAGAGCGGTGAGCCACCGTCAGGAAATGAGCTTATCAATGTGCCAAGTAATTGTGGAACTCTTGAAGGGAACCTGGTGGGAAATAGATGACAACAATGTTAAGCTTGAGTGGAGAAGTAAAAGTGAAAGCATGGAATTCAAATGAGGAGATGGACAGGTGTGAGAGGGAGAAAAGAGAACATTTCCACTTAGGAGAAATGAGTAGCCCTGTGCCACCACTGTGACGACCAGATGCTCTCAGACTATGAGAGAAAACATAGTCAGATGAAGAAGAAGAGAGCATCTGGAATTGTAGTACCATGTCTCCATAGAAAGAAAAGTGGGCTAAGAATGCTCCCCTGCGGGACCCCACAGCTAATCCCCTTTCCACTAGAAAGTTTACCATTAAATCCACCATTTGGTCTCTACCTGTTAAATAGGATTCAACCAAGTTAATTGTCCTGCTGTTAAAACCAAGGGCTTTTTACTTGTAGAGAATCTGCCTTCTGCAGATTCAGCATTACCATTCCACAGAAATGTCCCCTTTCTCCTGATGAAGTCCGTTAAAACAATAGACGTGTCAGTAGAAAGTCATGCTATTAGCACATTCATAAAGACCTATAGACGAGTTGGTTGTTTTGCAACAAAACCGACACATGCGGAAAACAGACGGGGTTGGCTTAGATTGTTGACAACATGTAAACTATATTTCATCTCCAATGTTTATTGAAAACATAAATAAATGTGTACAACGAGGACTTGTTGTCTCTCAAATAGATCGTTACAGTTGTTGGCTGTTCCACGCTCTCCGCAGCCGATGTGAGTAAGACCTTTAAACAGGTCAACATTCACAAGGCCGCAGGGCCAGATGGATTACCAGGACCTGTACTCCGAGCATGCGCTGATCAACTGGCAAGTGTCTTCACTGACATTTTCAACCTCTCACTGTCTGAGTCTGTAATACCAACATGTTTCAAGCAAGACCACCATAGTCCCTGTGCCCAAGAACACTAAGGTAACCTGCCTAAATGACTACCGAGCCGTAGCAGTCACGTCTGTAGCCATGAAGTGCTTTGAAATGTTGGTCATGGCTCACATCAACACCATTTTCCCAGAAACCCTAAACCCACTCCTATTTGCATACCGCCCCAACAGATCCACAGATGATGCAGTCTCTATTGCACTCCACACTGCCCTTTCCCACCTGGACAAAAGGAACACCTATGTGAGAATGCTATTCATTGACTACAGCTCAGCGTTCAACACCCTAGTGCCCTCAAAGCTCATCACTAAGCTAAGGACCCTGGGACTAAACACCTCCCTCTGCAACTGGATCCTGGACTTCCTGACGGGCCGCCACCAGGTGGTAAGGGTAGGTAACAACACATCCGCCACGCTGATCCTCAACACGGGAGCCCCTCAGGGGTGCGTGCTCAGTCCCCTCCTATACTCCCTGTTTACTCATGACTGCATGGCCAGGCACAACTCCAACACCATCATTAAGTTTTCCGATGACAAAACAGCCTGACCACCAACAACGACGAGACAGCCTATAGGGAGGAGGACAGAGACCTGACCATGTGGTGCAAGGACAACAACCTCTCCCTCAACGCAATCAAGACAAAGGAGATGATTGTGGACTACAGGAAAAGGAGGATCGAGCATGCCCCCCATTCTCATCGACGAGGCTGTAGTGGAGCAGGTTGAGAGCTTCAAGTTCCTTGGCGTCCATATCACCAACAAATTAACATGGTCCAAGCACACCAAGACAGTAGTGAAGAGGGCGTGACAAAACCTATTCCCCCTCAGGAGACTGAAAACATTTGGCATTGGTCCTCAGAAGGTTCTACAGCTGCACCATCGAGAGCATCCTGACGGGTTGCATCACCTCCTGGTATGGCAACTGCTTGGCCTCCAACCGCAAGGCACTACAGAGGATAGTGTGTACGGCCCAGTACATCACCGGGGCCAAGCTTCCTGCCATCCAGGACCTCTATACCAGGCGGTGTCAGAGGAAGGCCCTAAAAATTGTGAAAGACTCCAGCCACCCTAGTCATAGACTGTTCTCTCTGCTACCGCATGGCAAGCGGTACCGGAGTGCCAAGTCTAGGTCCAAGAGGATATTAAACAGCTTCTACCCCCTGGGTAGCTGGGTAGCCATTTGATTACATGTTCAGGAGTCTTATGGCTTATAAGACTCCTGAACATCTAATCAAATGGCTACCCAGACTATTTGCATTGCCCCCCCCCCACGATGCTGCTACTCTCTGTTATTATTTATGCAAAGTCACTTTAACTCTACCTACGTGTACATATTACCTCAATTACCGCAACTAACCGGTGGCCCCGCACATTGACCGGTACCCCATGCCATCCCTAGGAGGGGTGCGTCACTTGAGTGAGTTGAGTCACTGACGTGGTCTTCCTGTCAGGGTTGACCCCCCCTTTGGATTCGTGCCGTGGGGGAGATCTTTGTGGGCTATACTCGGCCTTGTCTCAGGATAGTAAGTTGGTGGTTGAAGATATCCCTCTAGTGGTGTGGGGGCTGTGCTTTGGCAAAGTGGGTGGGGTTATATCCTGCCTGTTTGGCCCTGTCTGGGGGTATCGTCGGACGGGTCCACAGTGTCTCCCGACCCCTCCTGTCTCAGCCTCCAGTATTATGCTGCAATAGTTTGTGTCGGGGGGCTAGGGTCAGTCTTTATATCTGGAGTATTTCTCCTGTCTTATCTGGAGTCCTGTGTGAATTTAAGTATTCTTTCTCTCTCCATCTCCTCTCTGAGGACCTGAGCTCTAGGACCATGCCTCAGGACTACCTAGCCTGACGACTCCTTGCTGTCCCCAGTCCACCTAGTCGTGCTGCTGCTCCAATTTCAACTGTTCTGCCTGCAGCTATGGAACCCTGACCTGTTCACCGGACGTGCTACCTTGTCCCAGGCCTTCTGTTTTCAACTCTTTAGAGACAGCAGGAGCGGTAGAGATACTCTGAATGATCGGCTATGAAAAGCCAACTGACATTTACTCCTGAGGTGCTGACCTGTTGCACCCTCTACAACCACTGTGATTATTATTATTTGACCATGCTGGTCATCTATGAACATTTGAACATCTTGGCCATGTTCTGTTATAATCTCCACCCAGCACAGCCAGAAGAGGATTGGCCACCCCTCATAGCCTGGTTCCTCTCTAGGTTTCTTCCTAGGTTCCGGCCTTTCTAGGGAGTTTTTTCTAGCCACCGTGCTTCTACACCTGCATTGCTTGCTGTTTGGGGTTTTAGGCTGGGTTTCTGTACATCAGCTGATGTAAGAAGGGCTTTATAAATACATTTGATTGATTGATTTCTCCCATTATTCTCTGCAGATCCTCTCATGCTCTATCGGCTTGGATGGGAAGCATCGCTGTATAGCTATTTTCAAGTATCTCCAGAGGTGTTTGATCGGGTTCAAGTCCGGGATCTGGCTAGGCCACTCAGGGACATTCAGAGACTTTCCCGAAGCCACTCCTGCATTGTCTTAGGTGTGTGCTTAGGGTCGTTGTCCTGTTGTCCCAGTCTGAGGTCCTGAGCGCTCTGGAGCAGGTTTACATCAAGGATCTCTCTGTACTTTGCTCCGTTCATCTTTCCCGTGATCCTGACTAGTCTCCCAGTCCCTGCTGCTGAAAAACATCCCCACAGCATGATGCTACCACCACCATGCTTCATCGTAGGGATGGTGCCAGGTTTCCTCCAGACGTGACGCTTGGCATTCAGGCCAAATCTTGGTCTTAATCAGACCAGAGAATCTTGTTTCTCATGTTCTGAAAGTCCTTTAGGTGCCTTTTGGCAAACTCCAAGCGGGCTATCATGTGTCTTTTACTGAGGAGTGGCATCCATCTGGCCACTCTACCATAAAGGCCTGATTGGTGGAGTGCTGCAGAGACGGTTGTCCTTGTGAATGGTTCTCCCATCTCCACAGAGGAACTCTATCGGGTTCTTGGTCACCTCCCTGACCAAGGCCTTTCTCTCCCAATTGCTCAGTTTGGCCGGGCGGCCAGCTCTAGAAAGAGTCTTGGTGGTTCCAAACTTCTTCCATTTTTAGAATGATGGAAGCCACAGTGTTCTTGGGGACCTTCAATGCTGCAGACATTTGTTGTTACCCTTCCCCAGATCTGTGCCTCGATACAATCCTGTCCCGGAGCTCCACGGACAATTCCTTCGACCTCATGGCTTGGTTTTTGCTCTGACATGAACTGTCAACTGTGGGACCTTGTATAGACAGTGGTGTGTTTTTCTAAATCATGTCCAATCAATTCAATTTACCACGTCTGGACTCAAATCAAGTTGTAGAAACATCTCAAAGATGATAAATGGAAACAGGATGCACATGAGCTCAATTTCGAGTCTCGTACCAAAGGTTCTGAATACTTATGTAAATAATGTATTTCTGTTTTTTATTTGTAATAAATGTACAAAAATTGCTAAAAACATGTTTTCGCTTTGTCGTTATGGGGTATTGTGTGTAGATTGATGAGGAAAAAATGTATATAATACATTTTAGAATAAGGCTGAAACGTAACAAAATGTGGAAAAAGTTGGCACTGAAGGCACTGTACACAACGACACACCCACAAACACATCAAATGATGCCAGCAGCATACCACTCTGCATCCCCACTGCTGGCTTGTCCTGGCTAAATTTACCAATCTGGCCCTCATACCATCATGGTCACCTAATCATACCCAGCTTTCAATTGGCTCATTCATCCCCCCTCCTCTCCCCTGTAACCATTTCCCTGGTCATTGCTGTAAATGAGAATGTGTTCTCAGTCAACTTCCCTGGTGAAATAAATAAACATACAAATGTATGCAAAAAGTTTCCATGTAGGTTTAGTTGAAAATCTCCTTTCTATTACAGTCACACTGGGGTGGTCATGTCAAATTTAAGCTCAGTTCTACTGCCTCAACACACGCTGCTCCACACACTTCCTTATTAAACATCTGCTGGTGGCTGTGTTTTAATGTTGTCACAGTACATAGACACGTCTCTCCTGGTGAGTGACTGCTCGGCTCCACGCGTATCACTATCAGGAGCATCAAGGGGCGGGGATTGGGAGGTAGGGAGGGAGAGAAGGAGAGCAAACACATCCCTTTGAGAAAGAGCCTCCAGAGCTAATATTGACCAGCACGCTCAACTACACACAGCAATACAAATTAGCTACAGTACTGACCCCTGCACAAAGGACACATGTTATCACCTCGTTGAATTAGGCCCGTCTGCCACTGATCAGCAGTGCCCAGACACACATCTACTGGGAGGGAGAGAGAGAGAGAGGGAGGGAGAGAGACCGAGAGATTTTTCACAACTGGGAAAGATGGAAACCTAGTCAGTTACACAACTGAATGCATTCAACTGAAATGTGTCTTCCGCATTTCACCCTCTTAATAAGAGAGGTGCGGGGGATGCCTTAAATCGACATCCACGTCATCAGAGCCCGGGGAGCAGTTGTTGTCGGGGGTTAATTGCCTTGCACAAGGGCAGAACGGCAGACTTTTCCACCAGGGATTCGAATCAACAGTGCTTTGCTTACTGGCCCAACTGAGCGACACGCACGCACGTACACACATGCGCGCGCACACACACACACAAACACACCATAAAAAACATGACAGAACACAGTAAAGCCTACTTTTAAATATAACTGAATCTAGTAATCTGGCTCTATACACAGGTGCCATAAAAACAACACATTTTATTGACCAACAAGTGGCTTCTTTTTCACATTATCTACAGTTATTTTCAAGAAAAACCAACTCCCAAACATACTGCATAAATAAAATGCTGATACATATTCTGATAAATGCTGCCGAGTTCACCGTTTGAAAAATACATGAACAACGTCCTGAGTAAGAAAAAGCCCTGCTGGCCTTCAGCAATTCAGAAGCCAACATCAAGGTCCTTCTCATAACCTCATAACCATAAGCATATACACTGAGTGTACAAAATATTAGGAACATCGTTCGCCCTCAGAACAGCCTCACTTCGTCAGGGCATGGACTCTACAAGGTGTTGAAAGCGTTCCACAGGGATGCTGACCCATGTTGATTCCAATGCTTCCCACAGTTGTGTCAAGTTGGCTGGATGTCCTTTGGGATGGTAGACCATTCTTGATACACACGGGAAACTGTTGAGCGTGAAAAACCCAGCAGCGTTGCAGTTCTTGACAAACTGGTGCACCGGGCTCCTAAGACCATACCCCGTTTAATGCACTTCAATATTATTTCGGGCCCATTCACCCTCTGAATGACACACACATCCATGTCTCAACTGTCTCAAGGTTTAAAAATCCTTCTTTAACCTGTCTCCTCCCCTTCATCTACACTGATTGAAGTGGATTTAACAAGTGACATCAATAAGGGATCATAGCTTTCAACTGGATTCACCTGGTCAGTCTATCAAATCAAATCAAATTTATTTTTATATAGCCCTTCGTACATCAGCTGATATCTCAAAGTGCTGTACAGAAACCCACCCTAAAACCCCAAACAGCAAGCAAAGCATGTGAAAGAAGCACTGTGGCTAGGAAAAACTCCCTAGGAAAAACTCCCTAGAAAGGCCAAAAACCTAGGAAGAAACCTAGAGAGGAACCAGGCTATGAGGGGTGGCCAGTCCTCTTCTGGCTGTGCAGGGTGGATATTATAACAGAACATGGTCAAGATGTTAAAATGTTAAAATGTTCATAAATGACCAGCATGGTCAAATAATAATAATCATAGTAGTTGTCGAGGGTGCAACGAGCACGTCCGGTGAACAGGTCAGGGTTCCATAGCCGCAGGCAGAACAGTTGAAACTGGAGCAGCAGCACGGCCAGGTGGACTGGGGACAGCAAGGAGTCATCATACCAGGTAGTCCTGAGGCATGGTCCTAGGGCTCAGGTCCTCCGAGAGAAAGACAGAAAGAGAGAAAGAGAGAATTAGAGAGAGCATATTTAAATTCACACAGGACACCGGATAAGACAAGAGAAATACTCCAGATGTAACAGACTGACCCTAGCCCCCCGACACATAAACTACTGCAGCATAAATACTGGAGGCTGAGACAGGAGGGATCAGAAGACACTGTGGCCCCATCCGATGATACCCCCGGACAGGGCCAAACAGGCAGGATATAACCCCACCCACTTTGCCAAAGCACAGCCCCCACACCACTAGAGGGATGTCTCCAACCACCAACTTACCGTCCTAAGACAAGGCCGAGTATAGCCCACAACGATCTCCGCCATGGCACAACCCAAGGGGGGGCCGCCAACCCAGACAGGAAGACCACGTCAGTGACTCAACCCACTCAAGTGACGCACCCCTCCCATGGACGGCATGGAAGAACACCAGTAAGCCAGTGACTCAGCCCCTGTAAAAGGGTTAGAGGCAGAGAATCCCAGTGGAAAGAGGGGAACCGGCAAGGCAGAGACAGCAAGGGCGGTTCGTTGCTCCAGCCTTTCCGTTCACCTTCACACTCCTGGGCCAGACTATACTTAGTCTACTTAGTCTATGTCATGGAAAGAGCAGGTATTCCTAAAGTTTTCTACACAGTGTATGCTGCCGAGGTCGAAACTCACACACTCAGATTATTAAAGTCTGTTTCAAAGTCTTGAAGACTTGTTGGGAGTTGTGTAACGGCAGATGCAGGGTGACAGGAAACAGATTGACGCTGCCCAGGGCACGCCCTCAGGTTAGACTGGGGAAAGAGATCACTCCCTGTCCCTGATGTTTAGGTGAGAGAGGCGGGGACACAGCTGTGTGTGTGTGTGTGTGTGTGTGTGTGTGTGTGTGTGTGTGTGTGTGTGTGTGAGAGAGAGAGAGCACCCCAAGGCCCTACGGCTCAGAATCTGCTGTCGCTATGCAGCTGACACTTCTTAGCAACAGAGTGACACAGTCTCAGAGACTAATTTGACTCTGTACTGGAGTAGATATTCTGGAAACTTCACCTCTATTTAAAATGTACCTCCTAGTTTTTAAAATTAAGAGATGTAAAAGCTGAAAATTACCCAAAGGCAGCAGCATAAAATAGCAGAAGCCAACTCAGTTTGAAATAATTTTTCAATTACGAAGGCATTATATTTCTTCACCAACACAGTTGCTAACAACGTCACAGTAATAAAACGTACTTTCAATGGGAAGACTGTCCCCTGTGGCTCCCTGCTACTGTCATGTACCGTATCTGTCTCCTAACCAAGGCCTATGTGGCAGGCAGCAGTTATGCTACCAATGATGTAACAACTTACAGCACTAAATAATCTAGTTGGTTTTGTATAGACTAATAAACACATTTACTAGTGACACAGTGCCGCGTAACCACTCAATGGCCGTGTGCTGTTGTGTGTAATGGGGGTGTGTGTTCCTTTGCCGCACACGTCAACACTTTATATTGCACAGTCACGGAAAGGCACACAGACACGCATAGGATGGTGTAGAGAGAAGGAAGGAAACCTTCAAACAAGCACACAGGGGGAAACTCATTCATCTATATCCACCTCAGCATCAAGTCCAAAAGCGATGGTCAATAAAAATGTTCAGGACCTTGATGTAAATCTTATTAGCTTGAAACAGGGCTCTTATCTGGCCAGTCTAGATACAGTAATTCACTTTGTTTCATAGAGACACTTCAGATAAAGCACTCTACTGGGAACAGTCTAAGAGGAAGCAGTGTGTCCCTCTCTCTCTCTCCAACTTTCCATCTCTCCTTTTTTTGGCAGAGGGAAATTAACAAGCTGCTCCGAAAGCCATTATCAGAAAGCCATAAAAGTCATCCGAAGGTGCAGTGCACCCCTGCAAAGACATGGCCAAACTACTCCACAGTAGTCAATTCTCCAAACACGGTTTACCCACCACCCCCACTGTGTTGTTTTGGACCCAGACAGACAGCCCCTGCTATCACACAGTGGATCACAGAGCAAGCAGATTCAAAGCCCATTCTTATTCCCCTCAGCCTCAAATGAACACATCTAATTACCAACGGTAACACACACACACACACACCAGCACCACGACACAGACCACCCACCCGACCCAACCACCCTCACACGGTTGGTCTTTAAAACATGTTTTATAGGATGTATGTGTTACACACGCACACACACACACACACACACACACACACACACACACACAGAGACAGAGATAGACAGAGAGACAGAGAGAGAGACAGAGAGAGAGAGAAGACCTTGATGTGCAGATGTGAGGGAGAATGGCTAGCAGCGGGAATGAAACACTCCTTTAATGCCAGAGTCAGAGACATCCGTAGTGACGCCTGGCTGCGTCCCACTACAAAGCAAAACCACACCAAACAGTCAAGCAATTCTAACCCCGTGTCCCCATCAAACCACTACAAAATACTACAAAATACTACAACATCCCATACACCCTCCCTTCAGGTAACCCCATTACATGCCATACAGGTGAGTACCAACACAACTGTTGGGGGGGGAACACCATTGCGCACATGCAACTGATGTGAAATAGCTAGCTAGTTAGCGTCACTCGCTCTGAGACCTTGGAGTAGTTGTTTCCCTTGCTCTGCAGGGGTGGTGTGTGCAGGGGGTCCCTGGGTCGAGGGAAAGAAGCAATACTGTTATATTGGTGCCGTGACCTGGTTCACTCAGTTGGGCTCTACTCAGCAGCTAGTGTTGCTATAGAGGAGGTGGTCAAAGGGGGGTGGTGAGTGTAACCGGTGTGAAATGGCTAGCTAGTTAGCATCACTTGCTCTGAGACCTTGGAGTAATTGTTTCCCTTGCTCTGCAGGGGACCATGACTTCTGTGGAGCGATAGGTACAGATGCTTCATGGGTGACTGTTGTCGATTTGTGTAGAGGGTCCCTGGTTTGAGCCCTGGTTGAGGGATGAATACAATACTGTTACACACAACCCAGAAACACTGGCAGCGCGCAGACTATGTGTTTGACGATGTGCTGAGAAGCTCAAGATCCTATTGAGAGTTTGATGATGACTATAAGTCTACTTACAACAGACCTGGTGAGATGCTGACATCTTGTGAGAGAACAGTGTAGTTGCATCCCTCCAAATAGGGGACCACAGTCATCCTTTTAGAATCCTGTTTCCCTTTATACATTTTTCATTCAAAGATTAAAATGATACAGCTCTGAAATAACGCAGGTTGAAGGATGCACCTGTTAGAAATTCAACTAGGCCTACCTCTCGGACCCGGTGCAGTTAAAATACTTGAGGTTTCTTCTCCAAATGATTTTCAACATTTGTCTTGCTGCAACTGGCCTTTCCGTCAGCAGGAATGTATTGTCAGTCGCCCTGGTCTTCAACCTTGAGCAACTTTACAACCTTTTGCCCACTCCCCCGACAACATCAGTGACGTAAACGCTTTTTACCTGATGGCTCAGTATATCTCCGTTGTACCTCACTAATCAATAGGAAATAGGAATCTGCAATTGAAGGCTAATGTTACTTTTTCGAGAGTTGGGATGATGGAGGACCGCTCAAGCCAGGTAAACTAAAATGACTTATACCATTATTGTTTTTAAGCATTGTTGATTGACATAACGTGCCATGCACGTCTTTCTGAAGCAGTTCACTAGTTTTGCTGGCATTCGTGTAATATGATGCACGCACACTGGACAATGCTGTGCAATGCCTTTTGCACGTGAATGTTTATTTTTTCACCGAAAACAAGTGCCCATACACTTCAACATCCTTAAATTACTTATTTGTCAGCATCACCCAAAGTGTCTCTGTTTATATTATGAAGGGCGCAAAATGTTTGGAACTTTTTTTCGATTCTCTAGGCCTGTTTGCAAAAGCAGCTAATTGGCTGGTGTATTGGCTAGTCTATTGATCTGCAAGACGCACGTCTTTCATCAAATAGTGATGGCATTCAGTGTTTTTTCTTGGTGAGCCGGCAGGCCCATTAGGCTCTCAAACGGCTCTTCGTTTTAAACACTTAAATTGAACTAGAACCATCATTTTTAGAACCAATCTCCAATGATCAGAGTACACCCCGCTTTCTGTTAGCATCTCGTTTACATTTGAAATGCTCGCATCTCTCCTTTAATCATTTTCCCCCCTCTGCCTGTCCTCTCTCCCTATTTCTGCAGCCGGTAAGAAGCGCTTCAGACTGGCCATCATTGTGAAGTGGTAGTCCACTACTAGGCCCAAGCACGACAAGCCTTCCAGACCCCCCACCTCTCCCTGCCGCTTCCTCCATGCTGCCCCCGCGTTCTGCTGGGCTGTGGGGGGAGAGGGCCTCTCCCATGGTGCACGCTGCTCCTGTTTCCCCCAGGGGGATGTCTAAGGTGCCTCCTGTGGACGCAGCAGCTCTGCTCCAGGGTGTGTGTGAGGTGTACGGGCGGGGTAAGCTCCTCAACGACCTGCAGTACCGCCACATGGGGCCTGACGGGTTCCTGTGCTTCAGCTACCAGGTGAATGTGTCGGGGCTGGCCACACCCTTCACTGGGATGGTGCAGACTCTGCCCGGCCCCAACCCTGGAGCTATACAGGAGGCTCGCAGAGCTACAGCCCAGCAGGTCCTCAGCGCCCTGTGCAGGGCCTATATCACCCCGATCCCTGAGGCACAGAGCCACTACTCGTACTTCACATTTTAATTGTGAAAATACTTTGTTTTGCACTCTTTTATATGTAGTAAATCGTGAGTAGATGCGTGATTTTACTTTTGCCTGTTTCTAATTTGAATAAAACTATTTGTAATAAATGTCAGTTGTTTGCCTGTCTAATATGGAGTTCAGAGTGGTAGGTATTATACATCTGAAATATCCCCCATGGATTCCACAAATGTACATTTGAGGTCTTTTCACAAGGACCAGATGTAACCCTTGTAGTATTAGGGAATGCTGTTGGTGGTTGGGAGCATCCTGGAGAGGCAGCAACAGACTAGGATTACATCTGTCAACAATGAACACTCAACAGCTTGATGGTTCAGCTGAACAAATGTACATTTAGTAAGCAATTACATACTGCATCTTTTCAGGATGCCGCAAAGCACTTAACAGCACTCCCTTTCAGTAAAACACAGGAAGAATTCACAGGGGGTAAATGTCCTATATTGTTTTGGGAATATCCAACACTGCCGACTGTGTAGCATTTGTTTCAGTGATTTATTGCAGGCCAATGTTTTTACTATTGTAATTTGACAGTTTCTAGTTTTAGTTATTCAAGTAGGTTTTCTAAAACACGACAGGCCACATTAAATTGTAACCTGCTGTTGGATAAACCTGTTGTAAATCAATCTCTTAAGGTGGAGGTAAATATCCATTTATTGGTATGCTGATAGGACAGGCATTAGCATTTTTCCTATATAGGCAGATTAACCTTCAGGGATAAGACTAATACAGTGACTATTGTAATGTTACCCATGTCATACTATTGTCTTATGTACATCATCAAAGTTCCTCATCCTTGAGGGTACGCAGGTGTCTGGGTAGTCAGCATGAAACCACTGCCTTTTGAGACCACTAATATGCAAGGCCTGGACAAGTGAAACTATTGGGCAATCTTCTGCAGTTGAGACTTGATGTCTTGGTTGGCATGTTGAGGGCTTTGGGTGGTCAGCGGTGAGACCTGTGGTAAACTTCTTTAGCCAATCGGATGATGAGGCGGGGTGTTGTCAGGCAAAACCACGACTTAGACGTCTGAGGTCCTTCTCTTGATCTCCTCCACTAGTTCGGCTCTGGACACGTCAATCTGAGAAAAAAAACAGAAACGTGGTGTTTTAGTCAAGAGAGTGTGTGTGTGTTTAACTGACAGAGATGCTGTGCGTGTATGAGAATCTCACCTCCTCTCGGCTGTGGACTGTTCGGAGCTTCACCACCCCGTCCTTGAGCTCCTGCTCCCCTAGGATCGCCACCAGGGGGATCCCAGAGTCCTCACAGTGCTGCAGCTGGCTCAGCAGCTTGGGGTTCCTCTTATACATCACCTCTGCCTGACAACACACACACAGAGTTATATAAAGGTTCCTCTTATGAATAGCCACAGCCCACACTCAGCCATTTCACCAGTGGAAATCAACTCTACACAGGCACCATCTCTGACTCACTGTGGCATTAATCTCAGTTCGAACACACACACACACCTTGATCCCCGCGTTCCAGAGTTCAGCGGTCAGTCGGAGTCTCTCCTCCAGAAGGTTTTTCTGTGCCGAGGCCACCATGACTTGAGTCTCTGTGGTTCGCACCTTCTCCGCCGACGCCTGGGGAGCCCGACCCCAACACACCAGTCAGCCACACACAGAGTTTCTCTCTTGACACATTTATGAACAGACCAGCCTGTGGGGAGAACTGGCTGTTTGATAATGCCCCGTCCCCCTTCCTTACCTCAGCCTTCTGCTCCATGATGGAGAAGACCCTCTCGATGCCGATGCTGACCCCCACACACGGCACCTTCCTGCCCTTGGGGTCGAACATGCCCACCAGGCCGTCGTAGCGCCCGCCGCCCGCCACGCTGCCCACGCTCACACCTTCCTCAGCCTTCTCGCCCGCCCCGTTCTGGGCTGCCGCCACTGGGACCGGGCCGGTCTGGGTCAGAATGGCCTCATAAATCACACCTGTGTAGTAATCCAACCCACGGGCCAGACTCAGGTCAAACACCACCTGGGAGAGGGGGGGAAGAGAGGGAAGGAAAAAAAAAAGAAGGGAGGGAGAGGACAGATTAAAAGGAGACAGTAGGAAGGAACACAAGGCGAGGGATTTGGGAAAAAAGGACTGCATCCTCAGACTTATTTCAGCTGATCATATCATGACATCTATCTATATAACCCCTGACCCCCCAAAAAACTATTACTGTTCATTGAGAACTAAATGCCTCTACGGAGTAGGCTGTTGATGGACAGATTTCTATAGACTCATTACCTGTCATATCACCTTGGTCACCAGATAACCTGTCACCTCTGACCCCTCACCTTGTCTGTAACCTGGAAGAGCTGCAGGTAGCTGAAGAGCTGCTTCATGTCTGTGAGGCCGGCACACGCCTGCTTGCTCTGTGACATCTTAGCATCCTGCAGCAGACGCTCAGCTAGGTCCATCCCCCCTGGAACACACACCAATCACAGGCAGGGTCAGACCAGGGGAAAGGTCAAAGGTCAGTCTGTGTGTGTGACCTGTCCTCACCCTGCAAGCTGACATACTGTCCGATCTGATCGGCTGCTTCCTCAGACAGACCCTTCTCCTTCACCATTTCACTCCTCACATCCTCCCAAGACATCTGGATAGAAAAGCAGGGAGGAGCATAGAAAGGGTGGAGAAATGTTATATTTACTGTTACCTATATTTACTTGGTTTGCATATTAAAACATTGTTCATGTTTACCGTTTAGCATTCCATTTCCTTAACCACATAAGGTTTGGGTTGGGTGCAGCGGGTTTACCTTGTCCAGTTTGTCCACTGTGGAGCAGATGGTGCGGAACTTGTCATCCGGAACTCCACACACCGCAAACATTCCGTCTAGAATACGTCTGTCATTCACCTGCACAGAGAGGATATTACGGTGGGGAGGGGAGTTAGGACGAGTATGGCCACACATACAGACCTTTCGTGTATTCCTTGCTTCATATTGCGTCACAGGATGTTTTACCATGGGTGCTGTGTGTCTCTGACCTACCTTGATGCGGAAGTCTCCCAGCTCCAGCTCACTCAGGATCTCGTGGACGATCTTCAGGCACTCGGCGTCTGGGATCATGGGGTCGTACTGGCCTGCAATGTCAAAATCCTGGGAAGTGGAGAAACACACACTTAGCAAGAAAATGGGTCATGCGTATCCACAAACAGTTGGATGTAGCAGAAAGGAAAAATGATTCCAGTGTTATGGCTGATGTGGACGGTCGAACCAGGGTTCGCTCTGACGCTTACACACTGATAGAACTCCCTGTAGCGGCCGCGGGTCATGGCGGGGTTGTCACGGCGATAGACCTTGGCAATGTGGTAGCGCTTGATGTTGGTGACCTTGTTCATGGCCAGGTAACGGGCGAAAGGCACCTGGGAGGGGGTGGGGTCAAGGACTAGTAGACACCTGATTGGCTCCTAACCTTGTTAAAATCCACAAGTTGGTTTGCTTTCGAGGCATGACCATGAAAAACATAGGGAATTAACTGACCAGGTTGCAGGCTAGTCCACGCAATGTACGCATCAGGACTAATACAAGGATACAGTGAGATCATATCTAAGGGACAGCAGCTCTCCTCCTTGGTCCTTCAGGTCGTAGATGAGCTTAGAATCCTCACCATACTTTCCTGTCAACGTTTCCTACAAATTGTCAACATAAGCACAAAATCCCGATTTATTACAAATCCACTGGCTAGTTTCCAACTTTCTATTCATTGTCAACAGTGTGTGTCTCTGTGCGCCTCCCACACACCTTCAGCTCAAAGACGGGTGTGTCGATGTTCTCGGCTCCGTGGCGTTTAAAACAGCTGATGATGGTGTTGAAGACTTTCTCTCTGATGGCCATCTGCTTAGGGTTATAGTCCCTGGTTCCCTGAGAGAGATGGAGGGAGAGAAAGAGTACATAAGCAAGACATCTACTGATTTGGATTTTCAATAAAAGACAAGTAGTAAACATGTTATGCAGCAAGTTCTCTTCATGATCACCTGCTGCCTGTGAGGTGCACTCTCTATGGTGGCAGTATTTACCTTTGCAGTCTTGAGCGTGAATTGGTGTCTGCCTTCATCTCCTCCAAGCTGAGCCTTCAGCTCTAGCAGTTTGGCCACTTCCTCATCAATCTAGGAAAGAAAGACACAAACACAGTTCAATGTTCCTCAGGACCTTGGAACAGATTCTCCCCCATCCCACCCTCCAGAGTCAGGGTCCTACCTGAGACACAGTCATCCCAGTGATGGTGCGTAGAGAGCGGGCACAAAATCCAGACCGACGGCCCACCAACCCCGCACAAAGACGCAGGGACGCCACACCCAGGTTAATCATCCCAGCAGGGGAAAGCAAAACAAAATCAAATGGAAAAAATAAATAAAAATGGCCGTTCAGGAGTGCAGCATCAGAGAAGCAATACAGTCCAATGGCAAAGTTCACCAAGCCATGTTGTCCAATAACCACAGTCCGTGAATGCCAGGTGACGGCAGGGTTATCCAATCCAAATGCAGTATTATCCAGGAATATCCAGTCGGAGTGTTTGGATTCCAAATGGTGACGTGTGAGGTAGAGGAAGTAGATGACGGACGGAGATGAAGGTATGACCCCAGCAGGGTTGTTGGCATCGAGCAGGAAGAACAGGAGAAAAGTGGTGAGCAACCCTATCACTAGGGAGACGGGCGGGCATGACGCATCATCACAACATGGAGGACAAAACATGAGGCAGGGGTCAATCAAACCAACCAGCCTATCACAGCCCAGAATCAAACCAACCAGCCTATCAAAGCCCAGAGACATGGGTGGGGGTGGGACGTCACTGACCCCTGGAATCAGAACTAAAACTACCCCTAGACCAGACAAGCATTGGGCCATGTTCAGTACACACAGAGGAAACGGTGTGCTTTTAACACGACCCAGAACTACCTCTGGACCAGACAAGCACATGGTCTTGTTCAGGAGGCACAAACCAGGAGAACATTTTTTTTAAACTGTGTGTCCTACTGAACACAACCCTGGCCTGGTGCTGGAGGAAGATCTGAAGACTCAGTGAGATCCCCCCCCCCCCCCCGACTGACTGACTCACACACACACACACACACACACACACACACACACAGACAAACGTAAATTAAAACGCATACAGATCATCTCTATCCTCACCTGTGTAGTTAGTTAAAGGTGGGGAGAGATTGTCGGAGAAGCTCAACATTCAGCCATTAAAAGGAACCATGAATTTACACAATGAATGACCAGCCCATGCAGTGACATCTATCCTAAGGGGATTGCATCAGTTTGGATTGATAACTAGCTTCTACTAGCTGTATAATTTGAAGCACTATTATTAACTAACGTGCATAAGAAAAATAGCATTCATGATTTACTTTGTAATAGCCATGAAATTCCACTTCTTATTGAACTGACTAGATAATTAATCTGACCGTGAGCCGGCAAGGCCCGTATTTTGGCATGAGTAGCCAGCTAACGCTAGCTTCGTTCATGACATATGTAGCACGCGTGTCTGTTCATCCCATCCCCGTCCCGCTGTACGTACAACCTTTTGGAACATCGTCGTGCTAGGCGTTGAATACTGACCTGTTCTTTGCTTGCTTTTTCTGTCTTTAGTTTCCGCACGACTTCTCCTTGTGTTTTAATCGCCTCTTGTATCTGTGCTTTGTCGGCCATGGTGTTGCATCTAATGCCAGAGACTAGAAGACTGTGCTAACGCTTCCTCAAAGACCGGAAGCCGAGAACCCGAGGATATACCTCCACGTACCGCACGGTGGCAGTAGATTTACATTGGTGTTTAACAGAGCGACGCGAGATGTACATGCCAGATACAGTGTAACAATCGTGTTTAGCAACAAGACATTGAAATGAACAAAGGTTCCGCACAACAGAAAGTTGCAAGTAGTTTCACACTTCTACACTATCAGCTTTATTTGGACTAAATTTGATATCTCGGAATTCACAGTATGTATAGGGTGCATTTCTGCATTGACCTCAGTAGGGGATGTAGCTCAGTGGTAGAGCGCATGCTTTGCATGTATGAGGCCCCGGGTTCAATCCCCGGCATCTCCACTCCTTTTGACCAAGATCTGTTTTCTGGCAACTACTTTACAATCAAATAACAATGCCTATCTCATCAACAACAAAAAATAATATGTAGAGCGTTCATTTATAAGAAGAGCTTTAGTTTTTTTAATGATTTGATGACCGCCATGCCCCCAATTTGTTGATGCATTCATTTTTGGGATTTTGTAAAATAATTTGGCAGTATTATTTGTAATCTATGTTCTCAGTGACCCAAGTCAAGTCAAGTCAAGAAAAACTTAAATATAAATGGCATTGATTTAGCTTAATAACATAATTCATTTATTAAGTGATAGAGGATTTGTGAATAAATGTCAACAGACATTCTGACGCTGAATAGTCAGCTTTCTGCAGTGCTCACTGAGAATGCTTTGATGTGAAACTTGATGTATTTTATTGTTTATAATGTCTCTCTGAAGGCATGAACATGCCTGCTAGTGGTTAGGTTACACATGTAATGTGTAGTTTGTCGGTAATAGTATACCCCATTTTAGCCTAACACAAACACACACACACACACACACACACACACACACACACACACACACACACACACACACACACACACACACACACACACACACAAACACGTTTCAAGTTTTAATGTCACATGCACAAGTACAGTGAAATGTCTTTCTTGCAAGATCTAACCCCAACAATGCAGTAATCAATAACAATGTAGAAGTAAAAATAACAAGGTATAACAAAAACACAGGAGATATAAAACTAAGAAATGAGAAGAACACGAATAAGTAAGTAAACATACTACATACAGCTTATAGGGAGGAGGTCAGAGACCTGACCATGTGGTGCCAGGACAACAACCTCTCCCTCAATGTGATCAAGACAAAGGAGATGATTGAGGACTACAGGAAAAAGAGGCCTGAGCACGCCCCATTCTCATCGATGGGGATGCAGTGGAGCAGGTTGAGAGCTTCAAGTTCCTTGGTGTCCACATCACCAACAAACTAACATAGTCCAAGCACACCAAGACAGTTGTGAAGAGGGCACGACAAAACCTATTCCCCCTCAGGAGACTGAAAATATTTGTCATGGGTCCTCAGATCCTCAAAAGGTTCTACAGCTGCACCATCGAGAGCATCCTGACGGGTTGCATCACTGCCTGGTTTGGCAACTGCTCGGCCTCCGACCGCAAGGCACTACAGTGGGTAGTGCGAACAGCCCAGTACATCACTGGGGCCAAGCTTCCTGCCATCCAGGACCTCTATACCAGGCGGTGTCAGAGGAAGGCCCTAAAAATTGTGAAAGACTCCAGCCACCCTAGTCATAGACTGTTCTCTCTGCTACCGCATGGCAAGCAGTACCGGAGCGCCAAGTCTAGGTCCAAGAGGCTTCTACCCAGCCTATTTGCATTGCTCCCCCCTCCCCTCTCCACACCACTGCCACTCTCTGCTGTCATCTATGCATAGTCACTTTATTTAACTCTACCTACATGTACATACTACCTCAACTAACCGGTGCCCCCGTACATTGACTCTGTACCGGCACCCCCTGTATATATTGTTATTTTTTACTACTAATGCTCTTTAATTACTTGTTACTTTTATCTCTTATTCTTATCCGTATTTTTTGAAACTGCACTGTTGGTTTGGGGCTCGTAAATAAGCATTTCACTGTAAGGTCTACACCTGTTGTATTCGGCGCATGTGACTAATACAATTTAATTTGATACGCAGGGTCAGTTCCAGTAGGGGAGAGTGAGGTATGTTGTCACACCTTTCACGCTGTCTAACATTTACTGGGCACAATACATCCCAATGGTATAAATGTCATACCAAATGAAAGAAGGAAGTCTTGGGCACATATGTTGTATTCATTACATCTTCATATCTTATTTCAGTACCGGAGTTGTAGACCGTTAAATAGAGAGAGAGCACTTGTGACAATTTGCCCCATCAGCGGAAAAATTGTCACACTACTGTACGTCGGGTAAGTTGTCACATTGGATTATCAACAAATAAGAACACAACTAATTAATTGTGAATATTGATTTTAATTTCAAATTCCCAACCAAATTCAACTTCATTAAAGAACTCAAAATAAAAACAATCATGCCTAGAGAATCTGGCAAATCATGCCTTTCCATCAAAACAATAATGCTGGCAGGGCACATATTAATTAAGTGGCACGACCACTTTACTTTGAAATCGAACGTTCTCTGGCGTGCACGGAGATCCACAGTAATTGTTGGAATCGGAATGGAATGTAATGCTGCAGATAACTTGCTTAAATGTTTAAAGTCTTAACAAAACAGATGTGGTGTTTCAACACACTAATGCACTAACGCACAGTTTTGCAACAGCCTATACGACGTACATCCGTATCTGACTAATCAGACTCATCTTCAGTCACAGTTCTGGCACACATAAATTGCCTGGCCTGAGGTGCAAGCATCATGGGCCCATTTGTTGCATCTCACACACTTCACCCAACTCTCCTTTGGAAGGCTGTTTGAAAATGGCTCCACACAGACGAGGCAGAAGCACTCCTCTTCATCTGATGATGACTCTTCTACGATTTTTCTTTTTTTAGCTGCCTTCTTGTTCTTTGCAGATCCAGATTTTGACTCCCCCCTTGCTTCCCTTCCTTCGGAAACAGCCTTTTGCTAGATTGTGCCTTATTCTTTTCCATTTCTATTGCCTGCTTCACTGGTGTGTCACTTAGAATTGCTGTTGTGCGCCGTTTTCTTCCTTTGCAAGCTGGTTTTCGGGGGCCAGTTTTTGGATATGGCCGGATGTCCTCTGGAGTTGGTAGTCCGCTGTCAGCAATGGCATTGTTGGGCGACGGTGAGCTGGTGCTAGCATAAGAACTGGGCAGGTCTGTGTCTGAGCTTGTGCTAGGCAGGGCTGAAATGGTGCTGGGTCCTGGCAGGTTGGTGCTGGGGACTGGCAGGGCTGGAATGGTGCTGGGTCCTGGCAGGTTGGTGCTGGGTCCTGGCAGGTTGGTGCTGGGGACTGGCAGGTTGGTGCTGGGGACTGGCAGGGCTGGAATGGTGCTGGGTCCTGGCAGGTTGGTGCTGGGGACTGGCAGGGCTGGAATAGTGCTGGGGCCTGGCAGGTTGGTGCTGGGGCCTGGCAGGTTGGTGCTGGGGACTGGCAGGGCTGAAATAGTGCTGGGGCCTGGCAGGTTGGTGCTGGGGCCTGGCAGGACTGGAATGTTGCTGGGGCCTGGCAGGTTGGTGCTGGGGCCTGGCAGGACTGGAATGTTGCTGGGGCCTGGCAGGTTGGTGCTGGGGCCTGGCAGGACTGGAATGTTGCTGGGGCCTGGCAGGGCAGGGTTGGTGCTGGAGTCTGGTAGTGTTGGGTTCTGAATGGGGCGATCTGTAACGTAGGATGGCGCAAACTCGGTTTCCAGAAATACATCCCTGTTGTAAGGTTGTACCCCAGCCACCCTAAAGCCAACCTGAATGTTCAAGGGGGTTTCAGCCAGAGGATAGGCGATTGTCACAATCCCAGGTATGTCATAAATTGACATTGTCCTCCTGGAATTGTTCCTCATCTAGGCATCACACGCGGTGTTGATGTGCCTCTTTAGCGGCCCATAGACAGACCTGTTTAAGGGTTGAAGCCGATGAGAGCAATGGGATGGCAGCATAATGACAGCATAATTATGCCATTTTCTTTGGCATAATTGAGTCCATCAATGGACAGATGAGACTCGTGGTTGTTCAAAAGGAGTAAACACTTCGTATGCTCGACAGAATGTTTCAGGAAGTCAACAAAGTTCACATCTGTCATCCACCCAGAGGGATTTGTATAGCCAACCACTGTTGTTGGCATGGCTGACTGACTTTCAACTTCTTCTCTGGTAACCTTTTGACAATACCGAGTCAGAGTATGGTAATTTATGTCAAAATCCTTCGCTGTACTCATGATTGATTTGTTCTGCAACTTCACCTGCCTCACTGCCTTTAACATTATGCCAGGTGGTGTGCTGCTATTCTCTGTCTTTCTTTTATAATTTCTAACCATCTGTCTTTCCTTCCTTCCTTCCTTCCTTCCTTCCTTCCTTCCTTCCTTCCTTCCTTCCTTCCTTCCTTCCTTCCTTCCTTCCTTCCTTCCTTCCTTCCTTCCTACATATTCATTACAGGCTTATTACGCCCACCTCCCTGTCTACTATCCTTGTTGCCACAATGCAATTCATAACACCGCACTAAATTCATGACACTGTATGAAGTAGTGTGTGTGTGTGTGTATATACTGTCTCATACAGTAGGCATGTAGTGTGTTAGTAGACACACACACGCCAGAGCCTGTCTTGTGTCGTCCAGGGATATGTCTGCTGCTCTAAACTACACGTGTATATAATAATCCATTTACAGTAACATTTAATACTCTTATCAGAGCTGATTACACAATATCAATGTTTTTTGAGCATGTTCAATGTGTCTATGTATACTGGGGCAAGTTGTCACATGTGAAGACTTGCCCCAAGGTCATTGAGACAACTTGCCCCAAACTGACATGTGTGCTAATGTTGGCTAAATCTCAAGGTTAGCTCAACATAGGACTGCATCTAAAGTATCAAAAGACATGTTATTGTCTCCTCTACTCAGTGCAAAATTACCATTTTGAACATTCATACCTAACAAAGTTTTATTGCGTAAAATGTAAAGTGCCAATTTTTTACTTTTGAAGTGGGAAAAAAGAAACTTGTGCTCACCTCAGATTAGAGTGACCTTGACCACATGTGAACAGGAAGTTGAACATAGAACATGTAGTCACACAAAGTAGCTATTTGATTTTTGAGATAGCGCCTCTAGTGTTGGAGGTATGAACAGTTTGATAACTTACCCGTGTGACAACTTACCTTGCTCTCCCCTACTATATCTACAATTTGCAGGGATTCTGGATCGATAGCGGTAGCTATGTATAGGGTAAGGTGACTAGGCATCAGGATATATGATAAACAGAGTAGCAGCAGCTTATATGATGATTGTTTGTGAGTGGGTGTGCGGGTGTGTAGAGTCAGTATAAATGTATGTGCATATTATGTGTGAGTGAGCAAATGATGGAGTGAGTGTTTGTGTGTGTGTGTGTGTTGGAGTATCAGTGTGCATAGTGTGTAGGGTCCTGTGAGTGTTCATTGAGGAAGTGCAGAAATAAGAATAAAATGCAAAGGTCAACTCAGATAGTCCGTGTGGCCATTTTGTTAGATATTTAGCAGTATTATGGCTTGGGGATAGAAGCTGTTCAGGAGCCTGTTGGTGTCAGACTTGATGCACTGGTACCTCTTGCCGTGCAGAGATAACAGTCTATGGCTTGGGAGGTTGGAGTTTTTAATTTTCCGGGCCTTCCTTTCACACCGCCTGAAATAGAGGTCCTGGATGGAAGGGAGCTCGGCCTCAATGATGTACTGGGCCGTCCACACACCCTCTGTAGTGCCATGCGACCGAGAGCCGTGCTATTGCTATACCAAGCAGTGATGCAGCCATTCAACTCTAGCATCTAGCAGTCAACTCTAGCATCTAGCAGTCAACTCTAGCATCTAGCAGTCAACTCTAGCATTTCAACTCTAGCATCTAGCAGTCAACTCTGGCATCTAGCAGTCAACTCTAGCATCTAGCAGTCAACTCTAGCATTTCAACTCTAGCATCTAGCAGTCAACTCTAGCATCTAGCAGTCAACTCTAGCATTTCAACTCTAGCATCTAGCAGTCAACTCTAGCATCTAGCAGTCAATTGTAGCATGTAGCAGTCAACTCTAGCATCTAGCAGTCAACTCTAGCATCTAGCAGTCAACTCAAGCTTCTAGCAGGCAACTCTAGCATTTCATCTCTAGCATCTAGAAGTCAACTCTAGCATCTAGTAGTCAACTCTAGCATCTAGCAGTCAACTCTAGCATTTCAACTCTAGCATCTAGCAGTCAACTCTAGCATCTAGCAGTCAACTCTAGCATATAGCAGTCAACTCTAGCATTTCAACTCTAGCATCTAGCAATCAACTCTAGCATCTAGCTGTCAACTCTAGCATCTAGCAGTCAACTCTAGCATCTAGCAGTCAACTCTAGCATCTAGCAGTCAACTCTAGCATCTAGCAGTCAACTCTAGCATCTAGCAGTCAACTCTAGCATTTGAACTCTAGCATCTAGCAGTCAACTCTAGCATCGAGCAGTCAACTCTAGCATCGAGCAGTCAACTCTAGCATCGAGCAGTCAACTCTAGCATCTAGCAGGCAACTCTAGCATCTAGCAGGCAACTCCAGCATTTCATCTCTAGCATCTAGAAGTCAACTCTAACATCTAGTAGTCAACTCTAGCATCTAGCAGTCAACTCTAGCATTTCAACTCTAGCATCTAGCAGTCAACTCTAGCATCTAGCAGTCAACTCTAGCATTTCAACTCTAGCATCTAGCAGTCAACTCTACCATCTAGCAGTCAACTCTAGCATATAGCAGTCAACTCTAGCATTTCAACTCTAGCATCTAGCAATCAACTCTAGCATCTAGCTGTCAACTCTAGCATCTAGCAGTCAACTCTAGCATCTAGCAGTCAACTCTAGCATCTAGCAGTCAACTCTAGCATCTAGCAGTCAACTCTAGCATCTAGCAGTCAACTCTAGCATTTCAACTCTAGCATCTAGCAGTCAACTCTAGCATCTAGCAGGCAACTCTAGCATCTAGCAGGCAACTCTAGCATCTAGCAGGCAACTATAGCATTTGATCTCTAGCATCTAGAAGTCAACTCTAGCATCTAGTAGTCAACTCTAGCATCTAGCAGTCAACTCTAGCATTTCAACTCTACCATCTAGCAGTCAACTTTTGCATCTAGCAGTCAACTCTAGCATCTAGCAGTCAACTTTACCATCTAGCAGTCAACTCTAGCATTTTAACTCTAGCATCTAGCAGTCAACTCTAGAATTTCAACTCTAACATCTAGCAGTCAACTCTAGCATTTCAACTCTACCATCTAGCAGTCAACTTTTGCATCTAGCAGTCAACTCTAGCATCTAGCAGTCAACTTTACCATCTAGCAGTCAACTCTAGCATTTTAACTCTAGCATCTAGCAGTCAACTCTAGAATTTCAACTCTAACATCTAGCAGTCAACTCTAGCATCTAGCACTCAACTCTAGCATATAGCAGTCAACTCTAGCATTTCAACTCTAGCATCTAGCAGTCAACTCTAGCATTTCAACTCTAGCATCTAGCAGTCAACTCTGGCATCTAGCAGTCAACTCTGGCATCTAGCAGTCAACTCTAGCATTTCAACTCTAGCATCTAGCAGTCAACTCTAGCATCTAGCAGTCAACTCTAGCATTTCAACTCTAGCATCTAGCAGTCAACTCTAGCATCTAGCAGTCAATTGTAGCATGTAGCAGTCAACTCTAGCATCTAGCAGTCAACTCTAGCATCTAGCAGTCAACTCAAGCTTCTAGCAGGCAACTCTAGCATTTCATCTCTAGCATCTAGAAGTCAACTCTAGCATCTAGTAGTCAACTCTAGCATCTAGCAGTCAACTCTAGCATTTCAACTCTAGCATCTAGCAGTCAACTCTAGCATCTAGCAGTCAACTCTAGCATATAGCAGTCAACTCTAGCATTTCAACTCTAGCATCTAGCAATCAACTCTAGCATCTAGCTGTCAACTCTAGCATCTAGCAGTCAACTCTAGCATCTAGCAGTCAACTCTAGCATCTAGCAGTCAACTCTAGCATCTAGCAGTCAACTCTAGCATTTGAACTCTAGCATCTAGCAGTCAACTCTAGCATCGAGCAGTCAACTCTAGCATCGAGCAGTCAACTCTAGCATCTAGCAGGCAACTCTAGCATCTAGCAGGCAACTCCAG
Source organism: Salmo salar (assembly GCF_965601325.2). Lineage (NCBI taxonomy): Eukaryota > Metazoa > Chordata > Actinopteri > Salmoniformes > Salmonidae > Salmo > Salmo salar. The sequence continues at coordinate 74,367,808 of NC_138299.1, read as the reverse complement.
CATTTCATCTCTAGCATCTAGAAGTCAACTCTAACATCTAGTAGTCAACTCTAGCATCTAGCAGTCAACTCTAGCATTTCAACTCTAGCATCTAGCAGTCAACTCTAGCATCTAGCAGTCAACTCTAGCATCTAGCAGTCAACTCTAGCATTTCAACTCTAGCATCTAGCAGTCAACTCTACCATCTAGCAGTCAACTCTAGCATATAGCAGTCAACTCTAGCATTTCAACTCTAGCATCTAGCAATCAACTCTAGCATCTAGCTGTCAACTCTAGCATCTAGCAGTCAACTCTAGCATCTAGCAGTCAACTCTAGCATCTAGCAGTCAACTCTAGCATTTCAACTCTAGCATCTAGCAGTCAACTCTAGCATCTAGCAGGCAACTCTAGCATCTAGCAGGCAACTATAGCATTTGATCTCTAGCATCTAGAAGTCAACTCTAGCATCTAGTAGTCAACTCTAGCATCTAGCAGTCAACTCTAGCATTTCAACTCTACCATCTAGCAGTCAACTTTTGCATCTAGCAGTCAACTCTAGCATCTAGCAGTCAACTTTACCATCTAGCAGTCAACTCTAGCATTTTAACTCTAGCATCTAGCAGTCAACTCTAGAATTTCAACTCTAACATCTAGCAGTCAACTCTAGCATCTAGCACTCAACTCTAGCATATAGCAGTAAACTCTAGCATTTCAACTCTAGCATCTAGCAATCAACTCTAGCATCTTGTAGTTAACTCTAGCATCTAGCAGTCAACTCTAGCATTTCAACTCTAGCATCTAGCAGTCAACTCTAGCATCTAGCAGTCAACTCTAGCATCTAGCAGTCAACTCTAGCATCTAGCAGTCAACTCTAGCACTTCAACTCTAGCACTTCAACTCTAGCACTTCAACTCTAGCATCTAGCAGTCAACTCTAGCATTTCAACTCTAGCATTTAGCAGTCAACTCTAGCATCTAGCAGTCAACTCTAGCATTTCCACTCTAGCAATTCAACTCTAGCATCTAGCAGTCAACTCTAGCATCTAGCTGTCAACTCTAGCATCTAGCAGTCAACTCTAGCATCTAGCAGTCAACTCTAGCATCTAGCAGTCAACTCTAGCATTTCAAATCTAGCATCTAGCAGTCAACTCTAGCATCTAGCAGTCAACTCTAGCATCTAGCAGTCAACTCTAGCATCTAGCAGGCAACTCTAGCATCTAGCAGTCAACTCTAGCATTTCAACTCTAGCATCTAGCAGTCAACTCTAGCATCTAGCAGTCAACTCTAGCATCTAGCAGTCAACTCTAGCATCTAGCTGTCAACTATAGCATCTAGCAGTCAACTCTAGCATTTAGCAGTCAACTCTAGCATCTAGCAGTCAACTCTAGCATCTAGCAGGCAACTCTAGCATCTAGCAGTCAACTCTAGCATTTCAACTCTAGCATCTAGCAGTCAACTCTAGCATCTAGCAGTCAACTCTAGCATATAGCAGTCAACTCTAGCATTTCAACTCTAGCATCTAGCAATCAACTCTAGCATCTAGCTGTCAACTCTAGCATCTAGCAGTCAACTCTATCATCTAGCAGTCAACTCTAGCATCTAGCAGTCAACTCTAGCATTTCAACTCTAGCATCTAGCAGTCAACTCTAGCATCTAGCAGGCAACTCTAGCATCTAGCAGGCAACTCTAGCATCTAGCAGGCAACTCTAGCATTTCATCTCTAGCATCTAGAAGTCAATTCTAGCATCTAGTAGTCAACTCAAGCATCTAGCAGTCAACTCTAGCATTTCAACTCTACCATCTAGCAGTCAACTCTAGCATCTAGCAGTCAACTCTAGCATCTAGCAGTCAACTCTAGCATCTAGCAGTCAACTCTAGCATTTCAACTCTAGCATCTAGCAGTCAACTCTAGCATTTCAACTCTAGCATCTAGCAGTCAACTCTAGCATCTAGCAGTCAACTCTAGCATATAGCAGTCAACTCTAGCATTTCAACTCTAGCATCTAGCAATCAACTCTAGCATCTAGCTGTCAACTCTAGCATCTAGCAGTCAACTCTAGCATCTAGCAGTCAACTCTAGCATCTAGCAGTCAACTCTAGCATCTAGCAGTCAACTCTAGCATTTCAACTCTACCATCTAGCAATCAACTCTACCATCTAGCAGTCAACTCTAGCATCTAACAGTCAACTCTAGCATATAGCAGTCAACTCTAGCATTTCAACTCTAGCATCTAGCAATCAACGCTAGCATCTAGCTGTCAACTCTAGCATCTAGCAGTCAACTCTATCATCTAGCAGTCAACTCTAGCATCTAGCAGTCAACTCTAGCATCTAGCAGGCAACTCTAGCATCTAGCAGGCAACTCTAGCATTTCATCTCTAGCATCTAGAAGTCAATTCTAGCATCTAGTAGTCAACTCAAGCATCTAGCAGTCAACTCTAGCATTTCAACTCTACCATCTAGCAGTCAACTCTAGCATCTAGCAGTCAACTCTAGCATCTAGCAGTCAACTCTAGCATCTAGCTGTCAACTATAGCATCTAGCAGTCAACTCTAGCATCTAGCAGTCAACTCTAGCATCTAGCAGTCAACTCTAGCATCTAGCAGGCAACTCTAGCATCTAGCAGTCAACTCTAGCATTTCAACTCTAGCATCTAGCAGTCAACTCTAGCATCTAGCAGTCAACTCTAGCATTTCATCTCTAGCATCTAGCAGTCAACTCTAGCATCTAGCAGTCAACTCTAGCACTTCAACTCTAGCACTTCAACTCTAGCACTTCAACTCTAGCATCTAGCAGTCAACTCTAGCATCTAGCAGTCAACTCTAGCACTTCAACTCTAGCACTTCAACTCTAGCACTTCAACTCTAGCATCTAGCAGTCAACTCTAGCATCTAGCAGTCAACTCTAGCATCTAGCAGTCAACTCTAGCATCTAGCAGTCAACTCTAGCATTTCAACTCTAGCATCTAGCAGTCAACTCTAGCATCTAGCAGTCAACTCTAGCATATAGCAGTCAACTCTAGCATTTCAACTCTAGCATCTAGCAGTCAACTCTAGCATCTAGCAGTCAACTCTAGCATCTAGCAGTCAACTCTAGCATCTAGCAGGCAACTCTAGCATCTAGCAGTCAACTCTAGCATTTCAACTCTAGCATCTAGCAGTCAACTCTAGCATCTAGCAGTCAACTCTAGCATTTCATCTCTAGCATCTAGCAGTCAACTCTAGCATCTAGCAGTCAACTCTAGCACTTCAACTCTAGCACTTCAACTCTAGCACTTCAACTCTAGCATCTAGCAGTCAACTCTAGCATTTCAACTCTAGCATCTAGCAGTCAACTCTAGCATTTCAACTCTAGCATTTAGCAGTCAACTCTAGCATCTAGCAGTCAACTCTAGCATTTCAACTCTAGCACTTCAACTCTAGCATCTAGCAGTCAACTCTAGCATCTAGCAGTCAACTCTAGCATTTCAACTCTAGCATCTAGCAGTCAACTCTAGCATCTAGTAGTCAACTCTAGCATCTAGCAGTCAACTCTAGCATCTAGTAGTCAACTCTAGCATCTAGCAGTCAACTCTAGCATCTAGCAGTCAACTCTAGCATCTAGCAGGCAACTCTAGCATCTAGCAGTCAACTCTAGCATTTCAACTCTAGCATCTACCAATCAACTCTAGCATCTAGCAGTCAACTCTAGCATCTAGCAGTCAACTCTAGCATTTCAACTCTAGCATCTAGCAATCAACTCTAGCATCTAGCAGTCAACTCTAGCATCTAGCAGTCAACTCTAGCATTTCAACTCTAGCACTTCAACTCTAGCACTTCAACTCTAGCATCTAGCAGTCAACTCTGGCATTTCAACTCTAGCATCTATCAGTCAACTCTAGCATCTAGAAGTCAACTCTAGCATCTAGCAGTCAACTCTAGCATTTCATCTCTAGCATCTAGCAGTCAACTCTAGCATCTAGCAGTCAACTCTAGCATCTAGCAGTCAACTCTAGCACTTCAACTCTAGCACTTCAACTCTAGCATCTAGCAGTCAACTCTAGCATTTCAACTCTAGCATCTAGCAGTCAACTCTAGCATTTCAACTCTAGCATTTAGCAGTCAACTCTAGCATCTAGCAGTCAACTCTAGCATTTCAACTCTAGCAGTCAACTCTAGCATCTAGCAGTCAACTCTAGCATCTAGCAGGCAACTCTAGCATCTAGCAGTCAACTCTAGCATTTCGTCTCTAGCATCTAGCAGTCAACTCTAGCATCTAGCAGTCAACTCTAGCATCTAGCAGTCAACTCTAGCACTTCAACTCTAGCACTTCAACTCTAGCATCTAGCAGTCAACTCTAGCATTTCAACTCTACCATCTAGCAGTCAACTCTAGCATCTAGCAGTCAACTCTAGCATTTCAACTCTAGCATCTAGCAGTCAACTCTAGCATCTAGCAGTCAACTCTAGCATCTAGCAGTCAACTCTAGCATTTCAACTCTAGCATCTAGCAGTCAACTATAGCATCTAGCAGTCAACTCTAGCATCTAGCAGTCAACTCTAGCACTTCAACTCTAGCATCTAGCAGTCAACTCTAGCATTTCAACTCTAGCATCTAGCAGTCAACTCTAGCATCTAGCAGTCAACTCTAGCATCTAGCAGTCAACTCTAGCACTTCAACTCTAGCATCTAGCAGTCAACTCTAGCATTTCAACTCTAGCATCTAGCAGTCAACTCTAGCATCTAGCAGTCAACTCTAGCATTTCAACTCTAGCATCTAGCAGTCAACTCTAGCATTTCAACTCTAGCATCTAGCAGTCAACTCTAGCATCTAGCAGTCAACTCTAGCATCTAGCAGTCAACTCTAGCATTTCAACTCTAGCATCTAGCAGTCAACTCTAGCATCTAGCAGTCAACTCTAGCATCTAGCAGTCAACTCTAGCATTTCAACTCTAGCATCTAGCAGTCAACTCTAGCATCTAGCAGTCAACTCTAGCATCTAGCAGTCAACTCTAGCATTTCAACTCTAGCATCTAGCAGTCAACTCTAGCATCTAGCAGTCAACTCTATTATCTGGCAGTCAACTCTAACATTTCAACTCTAGCAGTCATCTGTGCAACATCAGAGGTTAATGCTTCCCTAACTAGACATCTAGTTAACATGGGAAAGCACAAAAGGGACACTGTGGACTGCAAAAAATGTACAGACTCCATTCACCCAAGTCATAGACTGTTCTCTCTGTTACCGCACGGCAAGCGGTACGGCAGCGCCAAGTCTTTGGTCCAAAAGGCTCCTTAACAGCTTCTACCCCCAAGCCATAAGACGGCTGAACAATTAATCAAATGGCCACCCGGTCTATTTACATTCACGGTAAGGTACCTGTTGTATTCGGAGCATGTGACAAATACAATTTGATTTGATTTGAATACCCAGCTAACAGCAGGCCTACAGCAGGGGCGGAAATCCCGGGGGGGACGGGGGGGGGACCCCCATCCTGGGAAAAATATGATTTGTCCCCCCCAATATATCACTGAAACATAACTATGTAAATTAAATAATATTAATAATACACAATGAAAGCAATTGTGCTGATTATAGACACTTAATAGCACGTTTTTAAGTTTCAAAAGATTGCGACCCCTCCACCCTTTGCCTCACAATGGTTTGATCCACTGCCAGTTCCTTAGTTGGCAAGGTAACAGAGGGGTCGTATCTACTGTCTGAAAGGCACTCAATGAACGTAACTGACGTGAGGTTAATCTAGTCAATCGCGCACACACACTAGCTGAATATGCAGAGCTAGCGTGCAAATATTAACTATTAAGCTAGCTAGTACCTATTCCATTTATGTGGCGTCGTCAAAGATGGAATCAGCATGCAGATGATGTAAGTTAGTGCTTCAAAGTCCCTGTGATAAGGTTAGCGATAAACTGAAGTCCAAACTGAACAGAATTACACTCTCTTCTACCATTGTCTTAAATATATTTAATGGTCTCGTTGCAAAAGCTAAATTGTCGCAAGGGAACTTTTATTTATTTATTTATTTTATTTCACCTTTATTTAACCCGGGTAGCAAAGATTATAGCAAACACCACTGAAACTGAATTGGTGCTCGCTAGCTTTGCAAATTCAGCTATTGTTGGAAGCCAGCCAATATGAAACAAACTATTAAAATTACAAAAGGTTGCAGCATATGTTGTGTAAATGGTGAACTCATACAGCTGTCAACTCTTGTCATTTTAATCCGTTTTCACATTTGCTAGCTACCTATTAGATCGAAGCCCAAATAGAATGATAGAAGATGATAGAAGCCCATCTCCTACTGTAAATAACCTACACACTGTGTGTGTGTGTAGCCAGCCAGCCAGCCAGGTAGAAAAATGGCAGAAAAATAAAAGACGGACATCAGAGTATTTTTCAATACACCAAAACGCATAGTAAGAACCCTAGTAGCCTAATATCTCAAAGACTAGTTGATAAAATGTTCATAAGAAAGAAATTAAATTCTACTGGAAATGTTTCACAATGATGTCATTAGGCAGAGCAGGCAACAGATGGCACACAGACAGCAGAGTTGGGGACAGATATGCAGGGACAGACTGGCAGAGACAGGGAGTCTCAGGTAAGTTTGTTGAGTCTTTGTTTGGCAACATTATGAAAGGTTCTCAACTTTTTTGACTTATAAAATAGGAACATAATTGGAAAATGCCATGGATACCCTCACTCTCAACTTAAACTGGTGACTGAACTAAGATTTGTTAAAGGCAATGGTATTGCTGTTGTGATTAGTTGTGTAGTTTTGGGTACCGGTAGTTAGGAGTACAGCAAACACCTTATTTCTTTGGTTCCTCAATATACATTTCCCATATTACAATGTAGGCTATGTGTTACAGCACTACTTTTGGTGTCCCCCTCAGGAATTGCTCTTGAGAAAATTTCATGTAATGTCCCCTCCAAAGTTGATATCAGATTTTCGCCCCTGGCCTACAGTCACAGTATGGCTCGGCATTCTCCTCCAAGTGATGTTCCTTATGGAGTTGGCCTCACTTGATGTCAGTTACTGTAAGTCTAATGCCAGTTGTCCTCGAGAGGGTGCCAGTCTGTTTCAGCACTGAAATGCCTGCCATATTAGTTTTAGTTTAACTAAAGATTATCTACAGTGAAAAATGTAAAAGAATCAGTGTCAGTTGATGATCTGGTCATTTCAACAACCTTCCCTGTTCTTGTCATTCGAGCAGACTGGCATCAGGCAATGAACACCCTTCCCACTGGGCACACTGGTTGAATCAAAGTGGTTTCCATGTAATTTCAGTGAAATGACGTTGAACCAACGTGGAATAGACGTTGAATGGATGTCTGTGCCCAGTGGGTTCCTTCTAGGAGTATGTGACAGGACAATTAACCCAGTAAGAACACTTATATCCTTAATGTTGCAGAGTGTAAAAAAAAACAGGACATCTGAAAGATGTCAGTTGTGAGGAACGCCACATGCTGAGTGAACAACAAAGACCCCATGCAATGTAGAATTCTTAAAAATGTGCCTGTTGCCTGGGGAACCACAAGTTCAGCCACACAATTGGGGCATTCGCAGATTCCCAGACACACAAGCCCATTCACATATTCAAGCCTATACCCCCTTCCCTGCTTCAGGAGTACAAAATACAGCCTCCATGCGTTAACCATCTCCCCCCCCAGCACATCACCTTTGACCCTGCCCAACCACCACATACATTCATGTGGGTTGGCCCCGTCGTCAAGACAACAGGGGAAACTATTTTCTATTTTCTCCACCTAGTTGGCAGCCAACTATAGATTCATGGGATTTTAAAATAGTCAATCGTGTTAAACCACAGCTGCGAACAGGTTTTTGATGTCCCAATACCATGGCATTGGGTATATGAACTGACATATAAAACAACAATTGACACATCAATCCGTTTGTTTCAATGTAAGCTATTATATAAAGTAGTTGCTACAAGGATGTATTGCAAAATAAAATAGCAAAATGGCATTATACTGGGAAAGATGGGTTAATCTGTGGACATTGGAGGGTTGGAGTTAAGATCTGAGTGAATGGAGGATTGGCTGCTGTGGGTGAAAATCCAGCACTTGAAAGAGGAAATGAAGAATATATGTAGAAGTATTTAACTACAGGTACCGTAGTTGTGAGTGAAATAGCTGTAAGTAGCAGTAGAAGCTTACTCCAAATTAGGGTAGGCATTCTAGGGTAGGAGGAAAAAGCCTAGAGAAAAGAAAAATATCACAGAGAAATGGGGTCAGTTGGCGAGGTTGTGGTGAGTTGAGGTTTAGCGTGAGGGCTTTAAATGAGAAAAGTGGTGGTGCTAATGTTGCCATTAGGTATTTTATGTCTTTTTTGTCTCTGCTTTGACAGGTCCTGGTTTAAGATTAGGGGCAGATCAGGGGATAATTTTTTTTTGTAAAAACAGGGAGTCCTTAACATCCTTTTCCAATCAAACCTTTCCCCCGAGAGAGAGAGCATGGAGGAGGAGAAAGAGGGATGTATCTATACTGATGCATCTGGAAAAGCATCTGTTCTCTCTCTCCTTTCTCCCTCTCTCTCTCTGTCGATATAAAGTTTCAACAGGTGGTGTTATAGTTATCCTGCATCGTCGCTCAAATCTTCTTATTTTTGTCTCTGTATCTCTTTCTGTCTCCTCTGTTTGGGGTGGCAGGTAGCCTAGAGGTTAGAGCGTTGGGCCAGTAACCAAAGGGTTGCGAAATCAAATCCCTGAGCTGACAAGGTAAAAATCTGTCGTTCTGCCCCTGAAACAAGGCAGTTAACCCACTGTTCCCCTGTTGGCTGTCATTGTAAATAAGACTTTGTTCTTAACTGACTTGCCTAGTTAAATACAAATTTGGTAATTGGCTTTCTTAGTCAGAATTCTTTCCAGAGGAGGTCAGTAGGATAAAATAATACCCCTGCAGACAGAAAGAGAGTGGGAGCGAGAGAGAGAGAAATAGAGAGACACTTAGCGAGTGAGATCTCTTCAAATCTTTATCTTACATTTTTTAAATCCTTTCGTTAAGAGGATTTAATCAAAATCTTACTAACCTCCCTCCTTACTACACACAGTCAAACGTGGACACACTCACACACACAGAGACACAAACAAGCACACTATATGTGCTGTCTCACTGTCACTAATTCCACAGAGAGAATCTTTAGTTACACATCAAATGTATTTTTATACGCCGTGCCAAACACGTTTCTGAGCCTAATTGTTTATTTAAAAAACATGGATTAATTCAAAATGTGGTTTTCATATTGAATGTGTTACAGGTTACATACAGTATACAGTACACATATATACTGTGTATATATATATTACAATTAATTAGGAGTTGGAAAGGATTAATAGCCATATGTGTGGATTGAGCGACACACACACACAGATTTGTTTAAGTGGTAGTATTGAGGAGGCTATTGTGAGAGCTCAGCAACATGGGGCGGGAGGGGGGGGGGGGGGGGGGGGGGGGGTAGAGTTTGAGGGAGGGAAGGCGGAGTGATTGAGTTAGAGGTTGGTAAAAGGGACACATCTGTTCAGAGTGAGTGAGAGGAGAGAGCGAGAGATCGAAGTCAGGGACGAAGAGTAAGGTAAGCTTTGGATAAACTGCACCTTTTATCCATTTTTGTCTAACTGTCAATCATGAGAATCAACTTGTATGCAGTAAAAAGGAATGTTTGCCCTTTGTTTCCAGTATTGGTATACAGATGCATTGTAGTAGCTATTAAACATAATATATTATTAATTTGCAGCTCTCTTACAGTATGCTTTTTAGCTAACGCGTTTCTTTGCCATATTGTCTGACAGAGGGTGCTAGAACCATTTGTGCGTGATGAGTGCTTTAGAATGCCAACATGCACTGGACCAGATGGCGGGCCCAAGTCAAGAGTGCGTGTTTGGAACCCAGCATAATTAAAGAATCCCTTCATTAACACCCACTAGCACTTTCATTACTCAACCACCACATGCCACCCTTCACCCATCTTACTGTACACCTCCCTTTCTTTCTTTCTGTAGCCTACCTCCTCTCTTAAGCGTCTCTCTCTCCGAGTCTCTCCCCTTTCTCTCCTTTTCTCCTTGAAAGGGAGAAGGAGGCACCACTTGTCTTTTATTTCCTCTCTTTCTCCTTCTATCTGTCCCTTGAGAAAAGGCCTGAACCCCCATTCCACTTTAATCCCATTACTTTACAACTGTCCTCCATGATCCCTCTATCCTTTCATCCATCCTTCCATCCCTCCTTCCATCCCTCCCTTTTTGCCCCCCCCCCCCCCTTCTTTAACTAAATGACACCAGCTAATTTAATTAAACCACCACATCCTTCTCAGCCCCCCTTACTCCCACCTCCAGCCCACACACACTTTCCCTCTTTGAACTAAAATCGTATTGTACACACCCTGCCATATCCATACGCCCCTCCCTTATTTACTTCATGCAAATGTTCTTCCATCTCCTGATTAGCTTTTCTTGGTTCGTCTCCTATTGAACATGCCTACATGTCCTGACCATCTTCATCGACATTTTTCTTCATCATTATTTTCAGTATGAATATAATATTGTATCTCTGCATTATATACATATTATTTCAAATGTCTCAATGATAAAGAGGTAGATTTACTCACTTTTATGCTGAGTTAAAACGAGGCTATACAGCAGAGGCGTCAGTTGGGTCGCCATATCCTAGCTAGCTCAAAACCAAAAATGTAAAGTAGGCAAAAAAAAAAAAAAAGTAGACTCAAATCATTCCAATCCCGGTTAAAACGCAACAGCTGTTTAGGGTAATCCAAGGCTGGTTTTAGGACCATGTGGAGCGTCGCTCGGAGAGCAGCTGCCAGTTTGCGCCCTTTTCTCTCACTTTTAGAAAGCAGAGACGGTGCCAGTTTCCTTTGCCAGTCCGCGGTTTAGGCAGTGCGCCGATTGCTTTGAATTTAATGTCAGCATTTGAACTCGGCCGTGTAAACCTCGTTGTAATCTGATAGCCAGGGGTTAATTGCATTGGGAATCGGAAGGTGAGGGCGCCCTCCTTTTTGGTGACCTATTGCTATTAAAATGCTGTGATATCTTTGGGCCTAATTGATATTTAGATTAATTTGCCCAGTAGGGTAGTGTAATTTTTGGTATGAAAAACCCCCACAACTGAACAACTTTCTATTTAGAGCATTTCTCCAAAATACATGTCCTGTTTTTGGCTTCAAAGACAATAACAATTGTAGGCTATAAAACATGTACATTGTCATACAGTGACAGAATGATAATTGAGATCATGCAAATCAATAATGATTTAGTTGTAGGCCTACTTCTTCATCATCCTCTGCCTGCATCCCTAATCCCTACCTGTAGCCTACCTGCCTCTGGTGTAATGCATTTCCACCTCTCACTCAATGAAAATCACATATTCTTACAGATCAATCTTACTGGCAAAACGTAATTAAATAGTGCTAAGTTATTTAGTGTGGATGTAGTTTTTTATATTTGTATAATAACCTCCCAGATAGGGCAATTACTGCGTAGGCAACATAATAATATCAGTCAAGCTTGCCCATGGAAAGATGCCGCCCTTTCATTGGCTACTATGTTGCAATCAATATTCTCGGAGCCGCCTTGTTGATACAGAATGTTTCAGTATTCTCCGAGCCGCCTTGTTGATACAATGTCAAAATATTCGCAGAATGTTTCCCTTCTCTGGTGAATAATGCAAATGCAAAAATGAGCTGGGCGCACACATGAGGAACATTTCTGAATGCAGCGCAACGAGACAATGTTAGTGAGAGGGGCACGAGACAATGACACTGTCATGGTACACTGTAGCCCTATGCGCTGTTCCGCAAGGGTGGCGTCATATAGCCTATGACGTGCTGACTTGGTCAGCACATGTGGATTGGTAATTTACAATTGATCCTACCATTTCTAAAGATCTGCGTGCCAGTTGTGAATTTCACATTTTTATTAACTTTTATTTAATCAGGGAAGCCCAATTGAGACCAGGGTCTCCTTTTCAATATACGCACTGTAGGCTACCTAACTGTGACCAAAACATTTCTAACAGCCCCACAAACTAAATAATTATATACACTACATATACAAAAGTATATGGACACCCCTTCAAATTAGTGAATTTGGCTATTTCAGCCACACCCGTTGCTGACAGGTGTATAAAATCGAGCACACAGCCATGCAATCTCCATAGACAAACATTGGCAATAGAATGGTCTTACTGAAGAGCTCAGTGTCTTTCAACGTGGCACCGTCATAGGATGCCACCTTTCCAACAAGTCAGTTTGTCAAATGTCTACCCTGCTAAAGCTGCCCTTGTCAACTGTAAGTGCTGTTATCGTGAAGTGGAAACGTCTAGGAGCAACTATGGCTCAGCCGCAAAGTGGTAGGCCACACAAGCTCACAGAACGGGACCGCCGAGTGCTGAAGCCCGTAAAAATCGTCTGTCCTCAGTTGCAAAACACTCACTACCAAGTCCCAAACTGCCTCTGGAAGCAACGTCAGCACATAACGGAGCTTCATAAAATGTGTTTCCATGGCCGAGCAGCCGCACACAAACCTAAGAAAACCAATGCGCAATGCCAAGCGTCGGCTGGAGTGGTGTAAAGCTCACCGCCATTGGACTCTGGAGCAGTGAAAACGCGTTCTCTGGAGTGATGAATCGCACTTCACCATTTGGCAGTCCGACGGACAAATCTGGGTTTGGCGGATGCCAGGAAAACACTATCTGCCCAAATGCAGAGTGCCAACTGTAAAGTTTGGTGGAGGAGGAATAATGGTCTGGAGCTGTTTTTCATGGTTCGGGCTAGGCCCCTTAGTTCCAGTGAAGGGAAATCTTAACACTACAGCATACAATGACATTCTAGACGATTCTGTGCTTCCAACGTTGTGGCAAAAGTTTGGGGAAGGCCCTTTCTGTTTCAGCATGACAATGCCCCCGTGCACAAAGCGAGATCCATACAGAAATGGTTTGTCGAGATCGGTGTGGAAGAACTTGACTGGCCTGCACAGTGCCCTGACCTCAACCCAATCGAACACCTTTGGGATGAATTGGAACAATGACTGAGAGCCAGGCCTACTCGACCAACATCAGTGCCCGACCTCACTAATGCTCTTGTGGCTGAATGGAAGCGAGTCCCCGCAGCAATGTTCCAACATCTACTGGAAAGCCTTCCCAGAAGAGTGGAGGCTGTTATAGCTGCAAAGGGGGGAGCAACTCCATTTTAATGGCCATGAGCAGGTGTCCACATACTTTTGGTCATGTAGTGTATATGTAGTGTATATATACAGTATATATATACTGTATATATATCCTGAACCAACACATATATCGTTGTTTTGGGGGGTGCGGTTCAAGGAGGGCGATTATTTAAGATTTATTTTTATATTAATTTCACCTTTATTTAACCACGTAGGCTAGTTGAGAACAAGTTCTCATTTACAACTGCGACCTGGCCAAGATAAAGCAAAGCAGTGCAACACAAACAACAACACAGAGTTACACATGGAATAAACAAACATACAGTCAATAACACAATAGAGAGAAAAAGTATATATACAGTGTGTGTAAATGAGGTAAGATAAGGGAGGTAAGGCAATAAATAGGCCATAGTGGCAAAATAATTACAATTTAGCAATTAATCACTGGAGTGATAGATGTGCAGAAGATGAATGTGCAAGTAGAGATACTGGGGTGCAAAAGAGCAAAAAAATAATAACAGTATGGGGATGAGGTAGTTGGATGGGCTATTTACAGATGGGCTATGTACAGGTGCAGTGATCTGTGAGCTGCTCTGACAGCTGGTGCTTAAAGTTAGTGAGGGTGATATGGGTCTCCAGCTTCAGTGATTTTTGCAATTCGTTCCAGTCATTGGCAGCAGAGAACTGTAAGGAAAGGCGGCCAAAGGAGGAATTGGCTCTGGGGGTGATCAGTGAAATATATCTGCTGGAGCGCGTGCTACGGGTGGGTGCTGCTATGGTGACCAGTGAGCTGAGATAAGGCAGGGCTTTACCTATCAAAGACTTATAGATGACCTGGAGCCAGTGGGTTTGGCGACGAATATGAAGCGAGGGCCAGCCAACAAGAGCATACAGGTCGCAGTGGTGGGTAGTATATGGGGCTTTGGTGACAAAACGGATGGCACTGTGATAGACTGCATCCAATTTGCTGAGTAAAGTGTTGGAGGCTATTTTGTAAATGACATCACCGAAGTCAAGGATCGGCAGGATAGTCAGTTTTCCGACGGTATGTTTGGCAGCATGAGTGAAGGATGCTTTGTTGCAAAAAAATATACTCTTTGAAGAGGTACGGTTTCCGGTGTTTTCAGAAGATTGGCAGGGACTCTAAGTAGGCAAGGGCAGTTCTTCTTGCATGTTTGAAATATTTGTGCCATATGGTGCAAAGCCAAGCTTCGTAGTCTTTAACATAAACTGTGTCAATGTTTTCTTTGGCAACAACAGCATAAAACCAACAATGTAAACCGGTGGCTTCTCCCTCCCATTTCCAGAACGTTTGACTGGTTTCACGAGCAGTGGCAAAAAGTTCAGAGAGGTCCTGTCACGGCTTACCTTCCCTCTTCACCGTCAACCCGACCATGAAGGACGGATGACACCTCATAGACCTTGACCAGTCGCATGGCTGAACTGACCTGAGGCGATAAATGTTCACTCCAACTTTGTTTCCCGAGTTTGATTGGAATATGTGAACGCCAGCAGGATGAAGGCAGCGGCGTGGGGTTTTCTCCTCCTGTATGTGTGCGAGCGCATGCAAACCGTGTCCATGGCCGAGGTCCAAGGCTCAGCAGTTGCCCCGACGGACACAACAGCTTCCACATGCTCTGCTCCTGTTACCCCCACGGATGACGAGACCACTGGACTGGTGGTGAGGGACAATGCAGAGGCGTATAGGTCTTTCACAAGGAGGTTTTTATTATTCATGCTGAATGGATTATTTATTTCAGAAAGTTGTCATTTACGATGGCCTAGTGAAAATAGACAGTGAATAGAGAAAATAGTGAATACCAAATCCACTAGCTAAGGTGATACATCACATGCCTTGATGAGCAAGCTTAACTGGGCTCACGTGCATATGGTCATGTACCTTCACAGGATTGGTCTATTGAGTTATTGAGTTAGACACTTAATTTTAGACACTTTGAAGAGCTGTCGAGTCAACCCCTGCTTTTTACTTATCTGATTTCCACTTAACCTGTGATTTCTCTTTACCCACTCAAAACCACCACCTCTGCTGCTCATGACGTTGTCACATTGTCACAATGGACCCACGACTCGGTAGTTTACAACTGAGTCCTACCTACATGATGCTTCTCAATGCAATACTTCAATGTCTTGTCCCAGGATTGGCTGACGAGGTATGGCTACCTCCCGCCCTCAGACCCCGCCACTGGACAGCTACAAGCCTGGACAGCTGTCACTCATGCTGTTAGCGCCATGCAAAGGTTTGCAGGCCTAGAGGAGACAGGAGTTGCTGGTGAGAAAATAAAAAAGAGGGTTGGGGTTGGGGAAATTGGGGTGATTGTATCCATCCTCTGTGGTTCTCTCTCTCCTTCTCTTTCTCTCTCTCTCTCTCTGTCCTCCTGTCTAAGATGAGGAGACGCTGGCTCTGATGCGAGCCCCGCGATGTTCACTGCCAGACAAAGGGGAGGAGCCCAAACCACTGGCCAATCAGCTCCAGGAGGGGCAGGGCCTGAGGAGAAAGAGGGCTGTGACCACATGGACACGAAGGAACATCAACTGGAGGTTCATTAGACTTCTGCTCATCATCCCTCCAACATACCCTCTTATTCATCAAGTTATCACTCGATTGTTAACTTATCCCTCAATTGTCAACCCCACAGCTCTCTCATCCTCCCTAGAACTCCCTAGTAATGCTTCTCTCTCTCTCTCTCTCTCTCTCTCTCTCTCTCTCTCTCTTTCTCTCAAATAAATGTCCCTAGGTTGCGTTCATACCCCACCTCCTCCTCCCTCTCCCGCGAGACGATTCGCTCTCTGGTGTTCTATGCCCTGAGGATGTGGGCGGAGCCAACTCCGCTGGAGTTCCACGAGGTCAGTCTCTTTCCCTAGACGTTCCTTTTTGTGATAGTTGAATACAAAGATTACCCCTCTTGCACTCTCTCTCTCTCTCTCTCTCTCTCTCTCTCTCTCTCTCTCTCTCTCTCTCTCTCTCTCTCTCTCTCTCTCTCTCTCTCTCCCCTCTGACCTCACTGCCTGTTTCTCCCGTTGCCAGGTGGGAGGCCCAGAAGGGGCGGATCTGCAGGTGGATTTCCTCCACGGTTTCCATGGTGACGGCTACCCCTTCGATGGTGCAGGAGGAGCTGTTGGCCACGCCTTCTTCCCCTCTGACCTCGCCAGAGCGGGCGGTGTACACCTAGATGCCGAGGAGGAGTGGGTGTTCCGCCAGCCAGGTGAGTGACAGCCAGAAGACCCAGAGACAGCAAAAAGAGCTACTGGGGGTTCAAGAGCCCAATACCAAACCAACCACTAGCCCTTAACCCTTGGAACTTCCTGTTGATCTGAAAGTTAAAGCAAGTATTTGCGTACCTGTGATAGTTCTGTGCAGCCCTCTGGTAAGCTAGGTAGAATTTATGGTCAACTCTCCACTGTTTAATCATCCTGAGGTTTACAATAGTAAGGGGTTCAATTTGGAAAATATTATTGACACACATTTGTGGAATATTATGGACACAGACAAGACACTGCTAACATTCCCCCTAAACTGAAACTCTACACCTCCCCACCTCCCCACAACCATCGCCCCTGCCCAGCCTCCGAGGGAACGGACTTGTTCACCGTGCTGGTGCATGAATTTGGCCACGCCCTGGGTTTGTCCCACTCGTCTGCCAGGCGCTCTGTGATGAGACCTTACTACCAGGGCCCCGTAGGAGACCCTCTAAACTACCGCCTGGGCCCCAACGACCTGGAGCTCATCACCAGGCTCTATGGTCAGTCGTGTGTGTGTGTGTGTGTGTGTGTGTGTGTGTGTGTGTGTGTGTGTGTGTGTGTGTGTGTGTGTGTGTGTGTGTGTGTGTGTGTGTGGTGTGTGTGTGTTGTGTGTGTGTGTGTGTGTGTGTGTGTGTGTGTATTATCACTTGTCCACTTAGTGTGGGTGTGTGTCCTTCTGTTCTTGTACTGAGTTCTGAAAGGAAGGTGTGTTGACAGGTAATAGAAATCAACTCATGGTCACAGACGTTCCTCGGTTGGTTCCTGAACCTCAGCTGCAGCATCGCGACGGACACGGACACCGACACAGGCACAGGTACTGACAGGTTAACAAAAGTGGATAAGGGGCAGCCATTCAACCAATACCTATCTCCTCCATCTCTACGTCTTTCCCTCCCTCTCATCCTCTCTGTTGCTCTCTCCTTCTCTTTCAGACATTCTGTAGACCGCTGTAACACTAGCTTTGATGCAGTAGCCAAGATTAGGGGAGAGACGTTCTTCTTTAAAGGTGAGTGTGGTGTAGGTAGGCTCCCTATTGGTTGGACTATTACCCCTAGCATCCTGTTTTAAACTACGGACATGATCGCCCCCAGGTGGAGGTATCCACAAGTGTATTGAACTCTTTGTATTGAACTCCTCTCTCTCTCTCACCTCACATCTCTTTATCTGTATCTGTCCTTCACCCAATACGCCCCTCTCTATTACTACTCTGACTATCCTGCCTTATTCCTCTCTATTCCCCCCCGCCCCCCTCTCTGGCAGGGCTGAGTATTTGGAGGGTCAGTACTGGGGGGCTGGTGTCGGGCCGGGGGGCCTCGGTGAGGAGGCTGTGGGGGGGTCTGCCTCCTAACCTGCCCCCCCTGCAGGCTGTGTTGGAGAGACACTCAGACCACGCCATCATATTCATCGCTGGTAGGTAACCTCTGACTCCAGTCACCCCACAAACTATGATGTTGGAAAATGCTGTGAAATTGTGAAAACTATAAAGGCAATTTTTATTGTAAGAGCTGTTTGAAAAAAAACGCCTGAAATTTCTGCCTGTTTTGGTGGGATGGAGTTTTGGCCTGCCTGGTGACATCATCATGTGGTAAATTAGTTAATAGACCAATAAGAAAGACAGTTCCAATCCTCTCTACCAATAACAGCTCATTTTCAGTTTTCTCCTCCCCTCTTCCAGACAGTCGTAGCAAAATTCTTGCTTGAGAAATTTCTCTTTGCTATGAAGCTATTTTTGTTTCTTTTTGACCATTTTAATTTAAAACAATCACAGTAATTGTTACCCAGAAATGATCTGATATTGAGATAAAAACGCTGCATTGGACCTTTAATAACAGAGGAGAATTAGTGTTATTCAACAGACTAAACTATGCTCTTGATTCTAGTTTCTCTCTCCACCCGCAATCATATACCCTTGTGAATTAATTTTAAACCAGACACAACCTTGAGGACACTCTTCATTGCCTCTTTCCATTTTGTTTTGTAGATTCCCAGTTTTGGCTGTTCAACGACCTCTCTCTCCAGGAGGGCTACCCCCGCCCCCTCTCAGCTCTGAGGAAATGGGGAGAGACAGAAGGAAAGGGAGGAAGAGAGGAAGAAGAGGTGGAGCAGGGCCTGATGTGGGATCCAAAGGAAGGACCAGTGTGGGGGGAGATTGGAGAGGGGGAAGCAGGAGGAGGAGAGGAAGAGGAGAGTAACACCTGGGCTGACCTTATCAGAGGAGGAGTGAATGGGATTACCACTGAGAGAGATGGTGAGAGAGCGAGGAAGAAATAGAGGGAGAAAGAGAGAAAGTGTATGAGAGAGAAAGTGAGTGAGAGAGAGATGAACGTGAACAGACTGAGATTCTATGAGAGTGACAATATGAAAGATTATATGTGTGAGACACCACACGTAATGTACAATACATGTGTGAGTCTGTTTATATCAACATACATTAAGTCCCCTCCTATATCACTTCCTCAGGCTCCGTCTACCTCTTCAAAGGAGATTCCTATTGGAAGTTCCCCTACCCAGGCTCTACCCCGGAGGCAGGATATCCCCGATCCCTGGCCGCCGATTGGTTGGACTGCCCGCACCCCTCCGCACCTGTCCTAGACGACCTATCGCTCTCTCTTCCTCCCCCTACTGGACGGCAGGAGCTCCGCGAGAGAGGGAGAGAAGAGAGGGGAGGCCAGAGGAAGGGCCTGGACAGACGCATGGACATAGACAGAGAGGGACTGCAGAACTGGCCATGCACTTGCTTGAATGGAGCACCAGGAGGCAGCACGAGTGTGACATCGTTCATAAGTGCCCTGCTATTGACTCTCTTCCCACTGATAACTGTGTGATGTTGGGCTACGTCCCAATATTCTACGATGGCCTCCCCCCTCTCAACCCCGTCTGTCCCATGGCTACGTCCCAATGCTCTACGATGGCCTCCCACCTCTCACCCCCTTCTATCACATGGCTACGTCCCATAACTACAATGGCCTACTCCTCTCACCCCCATTCATTCCCATGGCAAGCCAGAGGTTGTGGCTGCCGTTGTCAATGGTGCTAGGCCCTTTCTCACCTTCCTCTATGACAAAGTTTTCCATTCACCCCATTCTACATACCTACACTTAGGGCTGTGGTATAGGGGTTACGGGTTAGGGGTTAGGGAAAGTTGGGAATTTTGGACACAACCAAGAAGTCCCTCCACACTGAAGGAGGAATGTTTGTCCTGGAAATTGAATATTTCAGCAGAATCTGTCTCTGTCTATCTGTGAAATATATCCCTTTGCACCTTGTTGTATAGCCAACGCTCAATGATTGTGTAATTTTGGCCAATTTCAGAAAATGTTATCTAACGAAATAAAATGAAACATTGTCTTCAGTGTGCAGATGTCTAATTTATATTTGATACTAAAAGCAATACAAGTAAGTCAATGTTTGGTTTATAGTTCACCGTCAAACATGTCTCTTGGGGTGTTGCCCTATAGAGCCCCTGACCAAACCAAACAAACTATAAATAATTGATAGTTGTAGAGTGCCAATGGTTTAATCATGATGTCACTGCACCCTAGAGTTCAACCACATGTAAATTGACCTTGGGGATCAGTAGGAGCCTAGGCCCCACAGGCTGATTTGGGTAACTTCGGTATTGCGTAACATGGGGAGAAATATTCTCTTGAAACACACCAGTCTTACCTCAGTATACATTGAAGGTGTTTCAGCTCATTGACAACCAACGCTTCCTTCTTGCTAAGACTTACTTCTCTGCAGACTCAGTTTATCTTGATTTACACAATGTGTGTCCTCTACGTGGCCCTCCCCCTTGCTCTGTTGTCTGAGGGAACAGCAGCACCGGCCCCAGAGGATTGTGGACATCTGGTCAAAGCGCTTGCACCGGAAGACCAGCATACTGTGAGAACATCACCTACAGTTGAAGTCAGAAGTTTACATACACCCTAGCCAAATACATTTGAACTCAGTTTTTCAAGTTTTCTGACATTTAATCCTAGTAAAAATTCCTTGTCTTAGGTAAGTTTGGATCACCACTTTATTTTAAGGATGTGAAATGTCAGAATAATACTAGAGAATGATTTATTTAAGCTTTTATTTCTTTCATCACATTCCCACTGGGTCAGAAGTTTACATACACTCTATTAGTATTTGGTAGCATTGCCTTTAAACTTGGGTCAAAGATTTCCAGCAGCCTTCCACAATAAGTTGTGTGAATTTTGGCCCATTCCTCCTGACAGAGCTGATGTAACTGAGTCTGGTTTGTAGGCCTCCTTACTCACACATGCTTTTTACATTTTGGTCATTTAGCAGATGCTCTTATCCAGAGCAACTTACAGTAGTGAATGCACACATTTCATAATTTTTTTTCTCCGTACTGGTCCCCTGTGGGAATTGAACCCACAACCCTGGCGTTGCAAACACCATGCTCTACCAACTGAGCTACACAGGACTTCACTTTTTCAGTTCTGCCAACAAATTTTCTATAGGATTGAGGTCAGGGCTTTGTGATGGCCACTCCAACACCTTGACTTTGTTGTCCTTAAAACCTCTTAGCGCACGGATCCCGTTACCGGGATCAAAATCGACAACATTCTGTGAAACTGAAGCGCGACAAATTCAAATGACAAAATTGTAATATTAAACATTCATGAACATACAAGTGTCCTACATCATTTAAAAGCTTAACTTCTTGTTAATCCAACCGCGTTGTCAGATTTCAAAAAGGCTTTACGGCGAAAGCATACCATGTGATTATCTGAGGACAGCGCCCCACACCAAAATACTTTTCCAAACCAGCACAGGCGTCACAAAAGTAACAAATAGCGATAAAGTAAATCACTTACCCTTGAAGATCTTCCTCTGTTTGCAATCCCAAGGGTCCCAGCTAATGGTCGTTTTGTTCAATAAAGTCCTTCTTTATATCCCATAAATGTCAGTTTAGTTGGCGCACTTGATTCAGTAATCCACTCGTTCAACATGCACACAAACGAATCCAAAAGGTTACCAGTAAAGTTCGTCCAAACAAGTGAAATGATGTTTCTAATTAATCCCCAGGTACTCTAATATCTAAATAAACAATGAAATTTAAGACGGAGAATAGTATGTTCAATAGGGAAGATAAATAACGAAGAGCGCGCACCTCATTCACGTGCGCAACAAGACTACATTTCTAATGAGAGACACCTTGGAAAAACTACAAGTACTCGCTCATTTTCAAAAAACAAGCCTGAAACCCTTTCTAAAGACTGTTGACATCTAGTGGAAACCATAAGAACTGCAATCTGGGAGCTGTTTATTTGTATATCCCATAGACAAGCATTGAAATGGACTGTGACCTCAAAAAAACATTTTCCGGATGGATTTTCCTTGGGTTTTTGCCTGCCATATCAGTTCTGTTATACTCACAGACATTATTGTAACAGTTTTGGAAACTTCAGAGTGTTGCCTATCCAATGCTACCAATTATATGCATATCCTAGCTTCTGGGCCTGAGTAACAGGCAGTTTACTTTGAGCACGTTATTCATCCAAACTTCCAAACACTGCCCCCTAGCCCTAAGATGTGTCCTTAAGCCATTTTGCCACAACCTGAGAAGTATGCTTGGGGTCATTGTCCATTTGGAAGACGCATTTGCGACCAAGCTTTAACTACCTGACTGATGTCTTGAGATGTTGCTTCAAAATATCCACATAATTTTCCTTCCTGAATGATGCCATCTATTTTGTGAAGTGCACCAGTCCCTCCTGCAGCAAAGCACACCCACACCATGATGCTGCCACCCCCATGCTTCGCGGTTGGGATGGTGTTCTTCGGCTTGCAAGCTTCCCCCTTTTTCCTCCAAACATAACAATGGTCATTATGGCCAAACAGTTCTATTTCTGTTTCATAAGACGAGAGGACATTTCTACAAAAAGTACGATCTTTGTCCCCATGTGCAGTTGCAAACCGTAGTCTGGCTTTTTTATGGAAGTTTTGGAGCTGTGGCTTCTTCCTTGCTGAGCGGCCTTTAAGGTTATGTCGATATAGGACTCGTTTTACTGTGGATATAGATACTTTTGCACCTGTTTCCTCCAGCATCTTCACAAGGTCCTTTGCTGTTGTTCTGGGATTGATTTGTACTTTTCGCACCAAAGTACGTTCATCTCTAGGAGACAGAACGCGTCTCCTTCCTGAGTGGTATGACAGCTGCGTGGTCCCATGGTACATGGTCCCATTTTTTCTGAGGTCAAGGGCTGATTTCTTTTGACTTTCCCATGATGTCAAGCAAAGAGGCACTGAGTTTGAAGGTAGGTCTTGAAATACATCCACAGGCACACCTCTAATTGACTCAAATTATGTCAATTAGCCTATCAGAAGCTTCTAAAGCCATGAAATCCTTTTTGGGAATTTTCCAAGCTGTTTTAAGGCACAGTCAACTTAGTGTATGTAAACTTCTGACCCACTGGAATTGTGATACAGTGAATTATAAGTGAAATAATCTGTCTGTAAACAATTGTTGGAAAAATTACTTGTGTCATGTACAAAGTAGATGTCCTAACTGACTTGCCAAAACTATAGTTTGTTAATAAGAAATTTGTTCAGTGGTTGAAAAACTAGTTTTAATGACTCCAACCTCAGTGTATGTAAACTTCCGACTTCAACTGTATATCTATAGAGTGGGCCTAAGCCATAGTGGTGTTGTGGTATGTTAGAGATAGTGATGATTTCCAATTTGCAAACGGAATCTAAAGGAGTTTAAAAGGCATTTGACTCCAACTTATAGACAGTGTTTATAGGCAGAATACAACCTCTGCCCTCAGGCATTATGATCACCATACAAATAGAAATCTATGAAATGAAATGACAGACCAATACATTTCACCACAGATCTTTGGGAAGTGGGTCTTCATCAAGGGTTTCCTGGACCATGAGATGTTCAATGCGATACTGAGGAAGACTAATAGCTCCTGGATTGAATTCTTTCCCAGTTCACACAACAAGATAGTCCTTCTCCTCCAGGGAAACTTGATGTACGTTTATAGTAACTCTCTATAGCTTGTTTCCAATCCCTTGTGTAATGTATTGTTAGACACAGTGGCTATGTGAAGAGACATTCAGCTCTCAGATAAGCCGATTAAAGTGTATCTATCTAATGATCATCTCATTTTCTTCTGACAATGATGGAAAATGGCTCAACTCCTCTGTCAACATCCTAAACCAGATTTCAGATAGAAAAGATGCTGTTAAATTACTCTGAGAGTTACTGTATGTTTTCTTACATAGAGAATAATGTGACTTCCACGGGACATTTACTGCAAACCTGCCCTGACTGTCTCGTCATGCAAAGCAGTAGCACCATGGCCGGAGTGCATATCTGATCTCTCTATATCTTTGGTAGGTGTGTGTGCGCACATGTACTATTGAGACCTCTCTAATGGCCAAATATTACCCAAACATTTACCCAAAACCTTTTGAAAACCAGGAACCCAAGTCAATCAAGTCATGGAATCAACAAGTTTATTTTCCTCTTTCCAGGGAAGACCAGGACACTGCCAGAGTCAGAGCTGAAGCATTTCTGGAAAGCAGCAGAATGCCTCCAGTATCCTCAGCCTGCACAGTATTCATTATTTACCCTAACCCTAACCTACTCAACAACAGGGACACCAGGCAGAATTTAGTATTGATTTCGAAAAGTTGAAAAGTTTGTGCTTCCTGACAATCTTTTGAAATGCATCCTCATCCATTAACACAGACAGACAGACAGACAGACAGACAGACAGACAGACAGACAGACAGACAGACAGACAGACAGACAGACAGACAGACAGACAGACAGACAGACAGACAGACAGACAGACAGACAGACAGACAGACAGTAGTTTGTACACAGTGAGGTTGTTCATTAGAAAATGGGATTCACATTAAGGCCAAATACAAAGCTACATTTCCATAGGGGGCAGTATTGACACGGCTGGATAAAAAACATACCCGATTTAATCTGGTTACCACTCCTACCCAGTAACTAGAATATGCATATACTTATTACATATGGATAGAAAACACCCTAAAGTTTCTAAAACTGTTTGAATGGTGTCTGTGAGTATAACAGAACTCAAATGGCAGGTCAAAACCTGAGAGATTCCTTTACAGGAAGTGGCCTGTCTGACCATTTGTTGAACTTCTTTTCCATCTCTATCATTTACTAAGGATCTCTGCTCTAACGTGACACTTCCTACGTCGTCCATAGGCGCTCAGAGCCCGGGAAAAAACAGAATGTCGTCATCCCAGCCCCAGGCTGAAACACATTATCGCCTTTCTCAAGTGGCCGATCAAGGGACTCTGGGCTTAGGCGCGTGACCCGACCGCCCCCGCCTTTGTGATTTTTTCCTCTGTTTGCCGAAAAGGAGATTCCCTGTCGGAATATTATCGCTTTTCTACGAGAAAAATGGCGTAAAAATTGATTTTAAACAGCGGTTGACATGCTTCGAAGTACGGTAATGGAATATTTAGAATTTTTCTGTCACGAATTGCGCCATGCGCACGACCCTTCTTTACCATTTCGGATAGTGTCTGGAACGCACGAACAAAACGCCGCTATTCGGATATAACGATGGATTATTTTGGACCAAACCAACATTTGTTATTGAAGTAGCAGTCCTGGGAGTGCATTCTGACGAAGACAACCAAAGGTAATCAAACTTTTATAATAGTAAATATGATTATGGTGAGTGCTAAACTTGCCGGGTGTCTAAATAGCTAGCCCGTGATGCCTGGGCTATGTACTTAGAATATTGCAAAATGTGCTTTCACCAAAAAGCTATTTTAAAATCGGACATATCGAGTGCATAGAGGAGGTCTGTATCTATAATTCTTAAAATAATTGTTATGCTTTTTGTGAACGTTTATCGTGAGTAATTTAGTAAAATGTTAGCGAATTCCCCGGAAGTTTGCTAGTTCTGAACGTCACATGCTAATGTAAAAAGCTGTTTTTTGATATAAATATGAACTTGATTGAACAAAACATGCATGTATTGTATAACATAATGTCCTAGGGTTGTCATCTGATGAAGATCATCAAAGGTGAGTGCTGCATTTAGCTGTCTTCTGGGTTTTGGTGACATTATATGCTAGGTTGAAAAATGGGTGTCTGATTATTTCTGGCTGGGTACTCTGCTGACATAATCTAATGTTTTGCTTTCGTTGTAAAGCCTTTTTGAAATCGGACAGTGTGGTTAGATTAACGAGAGTCTTGTCTTTAAATAGCTGTAAAATAGTCATATGTTTGAGAAATTGAAGTAATAGGATTTTTAAGGTTTTGAAAATCGCGCCACAGGCTTCAAGTGGCTGTTACGTAGGTGGGACGAATTCGTCCCGCCTGGCCCATAGAGGATAACCTTGTACTATGGCCCATCACCGAAACCAAACACACAGAAGACAGCAGCTCTAGGATTGAATAAACACAAAATGCATTAATCATTATCAAAGCTACCAAAGCATTTCTGAGTTCCTGAACATCGTCACGGTACCCATGGTGGAATCCATAGCCCCAGGGTGACCTCTATTCAACTTAAAGGGGAATAACGGCAAATTTCGAAAATGTGTCTATGTTCCTAAACCTGTCTGACTCGTTGTTGGACTTTCTGTCAAAGTGCGTACCTCTCTTATTCAGGGAGAGCGAGGTAGAGCTAGAGCGCGAGCTACAGTATGTCACAGAGCTATCCAGCCCCCCACTCACTGCAGCGCTAGATAGAACTTTGTGGAATAAGGAAATCTATGAAGAATATCAACATTCTGTCACAGTAGGGGCAGACTGGGACAAGAATTCGGCCTTGGCATTTTATCCACACCAGCCCACATTACTGCGTGTGCCACCAACAGTGGAGGCTGCTGAAGGGTGGACGGCTCATAATAATGGCCAGAGCGGAGCAAATGGAATGACATCAAACACCTGGAAACCATGTGTTTGATGTATTTGATACCATTCCACTGATTCCGCTCCAGTCACTACCACGAGCCCTTTCTCCCCAATTAAGGTGCCACCAAACTCCTGTGACCGCCAACTCACCCCCATCCCGCACCATGATTATTTTTTTTCAATAGAGATGAATTACATACATCTTTATGTGCACTAACTAGGCTAATTAATTTGGGGTTAAACACCTGAGGAAGTGGAAAAACATGAACTAGATCGCTAACTCTAAATCTACTACCCACTGCTATTAGCCATGTATTCATCCAAGGGTAAATGTAACGTCCTAAAAAAAACATGGCAGTTGTAGGCTCCTACCCATGAAACCTATAGGCCTATGCCCTCGCAAAGGCCGGTGCGCATTTCACACACGCCGCTCCATATCTCAAAATAGTTGCTATTAAGCTGAATACTGAGAGTTGAGAAATAAAAATGATACCTACAGAAAGCTCAAGTTTCAAGTTTTATTTATGTACAGGATACACACGGTATACACTGTCTAACGAAATGGTTACTTGCAGGTTCCTTCTCGACAACGCTACAACAATAAGAAATAATTAAAGATAAGAACATGAACATAAAGTAAATGGCTCAGTAGAATAGAATAAACATTTTAGCATAAGTATAATACAGGAAGGCACAATTTATAGTCCAATATTTACACCTGTATTAGAGAAAGGGGGATTGGTGTGTGTGTGTGTGTGTGTGTGTGTGTGTGTGTGTGTGTGTGTGTGTATGCGTGAGTGAGTGGGCGAGTGCATGTGTACTACGGTGTGGAGAGTCAGTTCAAGTGGTCAGTCCAGTTCAAGAGTTCAGCAGTCTGATGGCTTGTAGATAGAAACTGTTTCTGAACCTGTTGGTATCAGACCTCATGCTCCTATATCGTCTGCCCTACTCTCTTTGACAGGGACAAGGGGACGAAGCTTTGAAAGGTGTATTTTTCCCAAATTTGCATTTTTAAATATTATAATTGTTTTTCTTCTCACGAGCGCATTGGGTCGAGAAGAGTGGCTTGCTTATTACAGCAGTAGGCTCCAGCGAAACAGGCACAGGGGGCAGGGCACTCACTTTCATTACAGGAATCATAAGGATAGTACACTTTACTGTTTGACCAAATCATGGTTTTAGCCACCCAAAAAATCTGAAGTTTTGAGTGAGGTGACAATGTCGAATGTGTTCTTTCAATGTTTATAAGCACCCTTTCCGTTTCTTACGATCCATGATCTTGGCTGTCTAACTGAAGACAGAGTCGGATTGGGTGTCTTTGCTGATGTTTGACTTTGAATGTGAGTTTGTGTGACATCAGCTGATTTTGACCCTCTCGCTCTCTCCTTCCCTCTCTCTCTCTCTACCACACCTGCTGTCTCGACCTCTGAATGCTCGACTATGATAAGCCAACTGACATTTACTCCAGAGGTGTTGACCTGTTGCACACTCTACAACCACTGTGATTATTATGTATTATTATTAATCTATGAACGTTTGAACATGTTGAAGAATGATCTGGACTTAATGGATATGTACTGTTATAATCTCCACCCAGCACATCCAGAAGCACACCCCTCATTGCCTGGTTCCTCTCTAGGTTTCTTCCTAGGTTCCTGCCTTTCTAGTGAGTTTTTCCTAGCCACCGTGCTTCTACATCTGCATTGCTTGCTGTTTGGGGTTTTAGGTTGGGTTTCTATATAAGCACTTTGTGACATCTGCTGATGTAAAAAGGGCTTTATAAATACATTTGGGGCCAACCGTTGCCCACTGATCAGCTAAAGGCTCATTATAGATTAGAAAAACACAGAAATTGCGCAAAAATCTTAACAGCCACCGGCCATGTCATGTCACTATTTCATTATTTTTCAACCAGCCCATCCAAGTAAAAATGGTCCACCCCATCTGGCTTTTGCCAGAATTGCCAGATGGCCAATCCACCCCTGGGTCACAGCGAAAATACTAAATTTGTGAAGTCCAAGCGATTGTGAGATATGGCAATTCATTTGTGATAAATACATTTGTGATAAATTTGAGTTGTGGGTTCACCATTTACCTGAGATCTCTGCCAAGCAAGGAGGAAAGAGGCTGACCTAATCCTGCCATCCACTTTTATCATGCAACACAACTGGACATAATTTCACCTGCCCATCGGCATTGTCCATCTTCCTCCCTGACTGTAGGCTACATCCCTCATTGAAAACAAAAACAAAAAAGACAAACAAAAAAATTGAAATGTTTACAAATGTATACATCCCTCGTTGCATGGTGTGATCAGACATTGCGGCAAAATATACCCACTCAAATGTGAGGGAAAGACTAGTAAATGCAACATAACGGCCACTTCATTGGATGACACATATGGGCTAAAATTGTAATTTATGTAACGAATGTTTCATTAGATTGTAACTTGGCTACAGTAGCCAGCTGACAGCGATGTCACGCCCTGATCTGTTTCACCTGTCCTCGTGCTTGTCTCCACCCCCTCCAGGTGTTTTTTAAAATGTATTCTTATAGTCTGTTTGCATCAAATACCTTACTCCTTGAAAGTCATGTATTGATGAATGATAACTGCAGTCAACAGCCATATCATGGAATAGGCTATGTGAAAGTTTAGAAAGACAAAAGGCTGACTCCTGGAATTATTTGATTTGGATGGTTGACATGACAAAGGTAGGTGGATATTTAAGCGATATGGCACGAGGGGGTGTGGTACATGGCCAATATGCCATGGCTAAGGGCAGGGGCGGAAATCCCGGGGGGGACGGGGGGGGGACACGACCCCCCCATCCTGGGAAAAATATGATTTGTCCCCCCCAATATATCACTGAAACATAACTATGTAATTTAAATAATATTAATAATACGCAATGAAAGCAATTGTGCTGATTATAGACACTTAATAGCGCGTTTTTAAGTTTCAAAAGATTGCGACCCCCCCACCCTTTGCCTCACAATGGTTTGATCCACTGCCAGTTCCATAGCTTGCTACGTAACTGCCGTGAGGTTCATCCAGTCAATCGCGCACACACACACTAGCTGAATATGCAGAGCTAGTGCGCAAATATTAACTATTAAGCTAGCTAGTACCTATTCCATTTATGTGGCGTCGTCAAAGATGGAATCAGCATGCAGATTATGTAAGTTAGTGCTTCAAAGTCCCTGTGATAAGGTTAGCGATAAACTGAAGTCCAAACTGAACAGAACTACACTCTCTTCTACCATTGTCTTAAATATATTTAATGGTCTCGTTGCAAAAGCTAAATTGTCGCAAGGGAACTTTTATTTATTTATTTTATTTCTCCTTTATTTAACCCGGGTAGCAAAGATTATAGCAAACACCACTGAAACTGAATTGGTGCTCGCTAGCTTTGCAAATTCAGCTATTGTTGGAAGCCAGCCAATATGAAACAAACTATTAAAATTACAAAAGGTTGCAGCATATGTTGTGTAAATGGTGAACTCATACAGCTGTCAACTCTTGTCATTTTAATCCGTTTCACATTTGCTAGCTACCTTTTAGATCGAAGCCCATATAGAATGATTGAAGATGATAGAAGCCCATCTCCTACTGTAAATAACCTACACACTGTGTGTGTGTGTAGCCAGCCAGGTAGAAAAAATGGCAGAAAAATAAAAGACGGACATCAGAGTATTTTTCAATACACCAAAACGCATAGTAAGAACCCTAGTAGCCTAATATCTCAAAGACTAGTTGATAAAATGTTCATAAGAAAGAAATGAAATTCTACTGGAAATGTTTCACAATGATGTCATTAGGCAGAGCAGGCAACAGATGGCACACAGACAGCAGAGCTGGGGACAGATATGCAGGGACAGACTGGCAGAGACAGGGAGTCTCAGGTAAGTTTGTTGAGTCTTTGTTTGGCAACATTATGAAAGGTTATCAATTTTTTTTACTTGTAAAATAGGAACATAATTGGAAAATGCCATGGATACCCCCACTCTCAACTTAAACTGGTGACTGAACTAAGATTTGTTAAAGGCAATGGTATTGCTGTTGTGATTAGTTGTGTTGTTTTGGGTACTGGTAGTTAGGAGTACAGCAAACACCTTATTTCTTTGGGTCCTCAATATACATTTACCATATTACAATGTAGGCTATGTGTTACAGCACTAATTTTGGTGTCCCCCTCAGGAATTGCTCTTGAGAAAATTTCATGGAATTGTCCCCTCCAAAGTGGATATCAGATTTTCACAATGCATCGCGGAGTCTGATGCATCGCGGAGTACCTGGACACAACCCTTAGCCGTGGTATATTGGCCATGTACTACAAACCCCAAAGGTGCTTTATTGCTATTATAAACTGGTTACCAATGTAATTAGAGCAGTAAAAATACATTTATTTTCATACCCGTGGTATACGATCTGATATACCACAGCTGTCAGCCAATCAGAATTCAGGGCTCGAACCACCCAGTTTATAATTAAGCAATAAGGCCCGAGGAGGTGTGTTATATGGCCAATATACCACGGCTAAGGATGACACAAGCGACTGGTATTCCAACGTAATTAGAACAGTAAAAATAAATGTTTTGTCATACCCGTGGTATACGATCTCATATACCACGGCTGTCAGCCAATCAGCATTCAGGGCTCGAACCACCGAGTTGATAATTTCTTATAAAATATGGGTGAAACTTTGCTTCACTATACAGTTCTCGAGCTCGTTATGTGTGTTGCTTCGCGCATCGAACTCGAGCCTAGGTGGACTCGCGCCAGGTGAAAACCTTAGCCTAATGCGCAATATTATCGAAAATTCAAACAAAATACACCAGTGACATCATTTAGGAGATTAAGGTTGTGAGTGTGACAGTGTAGGTTCCGTCCATCTCTTCGCCCCAACCTGGGTTCGAACCAGTGACCCTTGCACACATCAACAACTGACACCAACGAAGCATCGTTACCCATCGCGCCACAAAAGCCGCGGCCCTTGCAGTGCAGGGGTAACAACCACTTCAGGTCTCAGAGCGAGTGACGTCACTGATTGAAACGCTATTAGCGCGCACCACCGCTAACTAACTAGCCATTTCACATCGGTTACATGAGCACAGTTTTTCCGATCAGATCGACAATTATATTCTAGTGTATTCGTGTGGCTACGATGCCATCAT
Source organism: Salmo salar (assembly GCF_965601325.2). Classification (NCBI taxonomy): domain Eukaryota; kingdom Metazoa; phylum Chordata; class Actinopteri; order Salmoniformes; family Salmonidae; genus Salmo; species Salmo salar. Next base: position 74,336,323 of record NC_138299.1, on the reverse strand, counting down.
TAGAGCACAGCATGTTCTGCTTGGTTTCCAGAGCATTGAAAGAGAGACATGAAATAGGCTACTACGGAGGTCTGATGATGCGTCTGACAATAGTGAAAGTTGTGTGTTGTGTTGGGTGATGCGCTAAAGTCTGAGGTAGACTAGTTTGAAACCTGCCGGTGTGTTGTGTTTATGAGGAGCCTCCTCGTGTGTGTTGTTGCATGAGCTGGCTGATGTTTCCTCTACAAGCAGAGATCTCAGAAAAGGTAAAACTGTGAAACCGCGACCAAATTTATCACATAAAATGTATTACCTATGTCTCACAATGGGGTGTTTTTGCTGTGTCAATGTTTATATCTTTCGTACATTTGCATTATTCCACAAAATTCTATATGTGGGGGACCTCGTAACCCTGTGACATACTGTAGCTCGCTCTCCCTGCGTAAGAGGTGCGCACTTTGACAGACAGTCCAACAACAAGTCAGAGGGGTTTAGGAACATAGACACGGTTTAGAAATGTGCCGTTATTCCCCTTTAACGGTACTACCCTGGTCAAAGGTAGTGCTCTATATAGGGAATAGAGTGCCATTTCGGACGCAAACCGGATCACCCTGGAACACACTCAGGACAAAGTCAAACCACAGGCTGTAGCTATATTAGAGAGTGGTTCTGTGGCTCCGATAAGGTTCCAGTTTCTACCATGTGTGTTGTGTACTACTACGGAGTGGCTCTCCTGGCTCTGCTGGCAGTGAGCAGGGTAACCGCGGCACCGACGACTGAGCCACCGACTGAGGAGGACTGTGGTAAACTGGTCAAACCACTCCCTGCCGACAAGTTCAACACGGTGGGTTTCAGGCCTATACTTTTTTTAAGGAGTGGGAATTGATATTTTCTGATTTGATTGAATACATACTGAGAGAGGATGACAGCGGGGAATGAGAGAGAGAGGGTGTGTCAAAGGGCAGTAGGAGAGATTCATATCTATGCTGACACTGTAGACATGGATGCCAGAGGCTGTAGCACTCCCACTAGACTACCCATGACTCTTGCCATCACTTTGATCTTGCACATTGTATATAGTCACTTTACTTAAAGCTGGCAGGTATGATGCTGTATTAGTTATTATAAACATCTATGAGCCTTTATGTGTTTATATCAGGCTTATAATATGCGATGTCTATGTAGCAAGTTCTCAACTGAAAAAGTGAATGCCAGTGTAATGTATGTTTCCCTACAGGTCTTTGGTGAATGGATTCTCATCGAGGCGTTTTCAGATGATGAAGGTTATGCCGAAAAACTGAAAATGGGAAAAAGCTCCAAGGTGGAACTACGAGCAACATCAAGCGACAAGAGTGTGCTTTTCAAACAGGGAAACATGATGTGAGTGGCTCCTTACTCTACTGCGTTGTCATAGGTTTGATGAACACATCTGGACCACTGACAGTTATGAGATATGAGGCAATCTCTGAATCTAATAGGACATATCCTCTTATCTTCCAGTGACGACACCTGTGTTAATTACTCCATAATGAATATGTCCATTGTAGAGAACACCATACAGCGGTTAAGTAAGTCAAATCCGTACCTTTCCCTTTCGAGTGTTAGTGGTGTGTGAGAGCTGAAATACTGTACTGTAGCTAAATATGTAGCTATCCCAGACCAGACGTGAACTGGCTGCTTCAATTCATCCTATGCTAATGGAAGATTATCAAATAGAAATAATGCTGAGAGTTACTGTTTGTGCTTTTTTTTTTTACATATAGAGGATAATGGAATTTCCAAGGCACACTTCCTGCAAGCCTGCCCTGACTGTCTCGTCATGCACTTCAGTAACACCATTACAGTAGCAGGAGTGCCCATCCGAATGGTCCGATCTTTCTATATCTTTGGTAGGTGTGTGTGTGTGTGTGTGTGTGTGTGTGTGTGTGTGTGTGTGTGTGTGTGTGTGTGTGTGTGTGTGTGTGTGTGTGTGTGTGTGTGTGTGTGTGTACTTTTGAGTAGGTGATTGTGTGGGTAAAGTGGGACTGGGGTGTTTGTGGGTGTCTACCTTTGTCCGAATTTACCCGATTGCTGTGTTTAAAAAGCCATTTTATTTTCCCTTTTCCAGGAAAGACTGGCAAACTGCACGAATCAGAGCTGGAGCCAATCAGAAAACAGGCCGAGTGCCTCAAGTTCCCACAGCCTGCACAGTTCATCTATGATGGCGTTGCAGGTACAATGTCTACAGATGAAATAACGTCGCAACATTGACATTGTGACCCAAATCTAAATCTTTCTTTCCTTCAATGTCTTCTCTCTGCAGAGTTTTGCCCCGAGACAAAGAAGAGTGAGACTAAATAAAACTAAGAGCTGGAATATGGAAAACTGGAGCTATAATCATGTTCACAGGAGATATTGTTAGGAGAGAAATAAAACTGACTGAAATATTTTGCTCTTCTTTTTTTTACAATTAATGGTGAAATCTGCGCTGTTATGGATTGTGTCTCACTCACTCTGCCTCAAACATTGGTATAACTGCCTGTCACTCATTTGACACAAGATCTAGCAGAGAATCAGCCTGTTTGTATTAAGCCTGTGTTTCTTACCATCTTTCATTCATAACCTATTGACAATTCTATGTTTTTGTCTGTAGTACCTCGCTATATTAAATATCAAATAAATTGTGTTGAAAAAGGAACCACACTGGAATAAAAAAAAAAAACACGCAGTTACAAAAATGCCCATCAGGTGGGTTTCAAAACACAGCAGAGTAGGTGAGCAGAGGAGCGTGTCCAATTTGACTGGAGCGTGGAGCGAGCTGGCCTTCTCGCCAGCTCCAATTTCGCTCCAGTAGCGCTCACTTCATGAGCTCAGGGCATGCCCGCCCCAGCATGCATTTGTAGTATACTTGTGTACTGCTATAGCCCCTTGCTTTAGCTACTGTCATCTAGTATGCTAAATATTTTCATAAAGAAATTATAAAACACACAGGTCAAAAATCAAGGTGACTTACCAAGATGAGGAGGAGCAAGAGCAAGAGAGGGACTGAGGTCATGTAAGTGTCCACAACTAAATATTCATTGTGGAATCTGAAAAGGCAGGTATCCCGAAAGCATGATGGTGTACTTACTAACTGCACATGCTAACAGAAAGGAACAATACGGGTAGCTAAGTCTGTCATTGTAGCAAAGTATTTGTAAACTAAAAATCAGATCTCTTAAAAGTTTCGTTCATTTTCGTTCTATTATCTATACAATAGGCCACCATTGACTTTCGCCCAATAGGCCTGGCATATAATCTCTTTCAAGAAACTTTCCGTTTTGATTGGGTTAATTTTCCTACCTACAGAAAAACATTTTAAAAAACAACTACACATCCCTGCCCGGCCTGGCAAGAGTGGCATAAGGGTGTTTAGCATCGCCAGTGGCTCTGCAAGCGCTGAGAGGGTACTCTCCGCTGCTGCCATGCTCTCCTGGCACTGTAGATGGAGCCTAATAAGGCATTTTTAGTTTCATTTGTATTTCATTCTAAGTAAGTCACAGTCTATATGTGCAATTTATAGACTATAATGATTTAATACATCTAAATAGTGTTTAAATGCTGAGCGCATAATGTCCCTGCCAGCCTAGTGTCTTGCACTTGCAAATGCTTCACAATGTATTTCTTTGTAGGCTATAGCCAGTAGTGGAAAAAGTACCCAATTGTTAAACTTAATATAAAATGACTCAAGTAAAAGTGTTTGTTTTAAAATATACTAAAGTATCAAAAGTAGATGTAATTGCGAATATATACTTAAGCATCAAAAGTAAAAGTATAACTAGTTTAAAACTCCTTATATTAAGCAAACCAGACAGCATAATTTACTTTTTATTTATTTACGGATAGCCAGGTGCACGCTCCAACACTCAGACATAATTTACAAACGATGCATGTGTTTAGTGAGTCCGCCAGATCAGAGGCAGTAAGGGTGACCAGGGATGTTCTCTTGATAACGGTGTGAATTAGACCATTTTCATGTCATGCTAAACATTCAGAATGTAACGAGTACTTTTGGGTGTCAGTAAAAATGTATGGAGTAAAAAGTACATAATTTTCTTTAGGAATGTAGTGAAGTAAAAGTAAAAGTTGTCAAAAATATTAATAGTAAAGTACAGATACCCTAAAAACGACTTAAGTAGTAGTTTCAAGTATTTTTACTTAAGTTCTTTACACCACTGGATATAGCCTTGAAATAATATAAATAATATAGCCTAAATATTTCATTTTCGTTCCTTCTTAGGGTACCTGTCTGGCTCCTGGCCTACTTAGAGTGTTTACATGCTGTTTGATACAACATTTGAAATTATAAACGCTTCTTACAGTCATCTTTTCCTGTTGTTTATTAAAATACTTTTAATTAAAATCATATGGTTTGGTTTCAATACTTCAATACCAAATGGTAGGTCCAGGTAGTCACAAAAATAGATGCGCGTTGGTTAAATTGTGATTTTAATGAATAAAGCTAATTTGGAGCACCATTTTTTTTCCTTTGAGCGAAGAGCGGTTTTTAGCGAGCTGTTGGAAAGGAAGTGGAGCGCTGGAAAGGAAGTGGAGCGCCAGAGCGATGAGCTGGTTTCCAACTGCTCAACTCAAATGTCAATCATCACCTTTCCTGGGAAATGTCAGATGTCCCGAGTTGTAGACTAGCCAGGGGTTGTCGTCATATGTCACCCTATGTTATGAAGAGATAAGGAAGTGACTGACTGACAGACAGAGAGGACAGACAGACGGAGAGGACAGACAAACAGTAGGTTGTTCACAAGAATATTGGATTTACATTAAGACCAAGTCCAAAGATAAATGTATGTGCATCCGAGGAGGCTGGTGGCAGGAGCTATAGGAGGACGGGCTCATTGTAATGGCTGGAATGGAATAAATGGAACGCATCAAATACATCAAACATATGGAAACCACATGTTTGATTCTGTTCTATTTATTCTATTCCAGCCATTACAATGAGCCCACCCTGCTATAGCACCTATAAACCAGCCTCCTCTTGTACTATGACATACAACCAAAACCAAACACACAGCAAAGTAGCTTTGATGATGATTGAGATATTTCATGTTTATTTAATCCTAGAGCTTCAAGAACACTGTCCTTGTGAGTTCAGTTCCTATGGTTGTAGCCTCAGACCCAGGACTTCCTGAAATGGCAATGGTACCTATTTCCTATTACCGGTGGTGTAAAGTATTTAAGTAAAACTACTTTAAAGTACTACTTAAGTAGTTTTTGGGGGTATCTGTACTTTACTATTTATATTGTTTACTACTTTTACTTTTACTCCACTATATTCTTAAAGAAAATAATGTACTTTGTACTCCTTACATTTGCCCTGACACCCAAAAGTACTCGTTACATTGTAAATGCTTAGCAGGACAAGAAAATGGTCTAATTCACGCAATTATCAAGAGAACATCCCTGGTCATCCCCACTGCCTCTGATCTGGCAGACTCACTAAACACAAATGCTTTGTTTGTAAATGATGTCTGACTGTTGAAGTGTGTCCCTGGCTGTACCTTTTTCCACATTTTGTTACGTTACAGCCTTATTCTAAAATGGATTAAATAAAAAAAATCCATCCCACAATGACAAAGTAAAAACTAGTTTTTAGAAATGTTTGCACATTTATTAAAATAAAAAAAACAGAAATACCTTATTTACATAAATATTCAGACCCTTTGCTATGAGACTCAAAATTGAGCTCATGTGCATCCTGTTTCCATTGATCATCCTTGAGATGTTTCTACAACTTGGAGTCCACCTGTGGTAAATTAAATTGATTGGACATGATTTGGAAAGGCACACACCTTTCTACATAAGGTCCCACAGTTGACAGTGCATGTCAGAACAAAAACCAAGACATGAAGTCAAAGGAATTGTCCGTAGAGACAGGAGGCACAGATCTGGGGAAGGGTACCAAAATATATCTGCAGCATTTGAAGGTCCCCAAGAACACAGTGGCCTCCATCATTCTTAAATGGAAGAAGTTTGGAACCACCTTGACTCTTCCTAGAGCTGGCTGGCAGCCCAAACTCAGCAATCGGGGGAGAAGGGCCTTGGTCAGGGAGGTGACCGAGAACCCGATGGTCACTCTGACAGAGCTCTATAGAGTTCCTCTGTGGAGATGGGAGAAACTTCCAGAAGGACAACCATCTCTGCAGCACTCCACCAATCAGGCCTTTATGGTAGAGTAACCAGACGGAAGCCACTCCTCAGTAAAAGGCACATGACAGCCCGCTTGGAGTTTGCCAAAAAAGGCACCAAAAGACTCTCAGACCTTGAGAAACAAGATTCTCTGGTCTGATAAAACCAAAATTGAACTATTTGGCCTGAATGCCAAGCATCACATTGGGAGGAAACCTGGCACCATCCCTACGGTGAAGCATGGTGGTGGCAGCATCATGCTGTGGGAATGTTTTTCAGAGGCAGTGACTGAGAGACTAGTTAGGATCGAGGCAAAGATGAATTGAGCAAAGTACAGAGAGATCCTTGATGAAGACCAGCTCCAGAGCGTTCAGGACCTCAAACTGGGGTGAAGGTTTACCGTCCAAAAGGACAACGACCCTAAGCACACAGCCAAGACAACGCAGGAGTGGCTTTGGGACAAGTCTCTGTTTTTGCTTTGCCATTATGGGGTATTGTGTGTTGATTATTGAGAAAAAAAACAATTTAATCAATTTTAGAATAAGGCTGTAACCTAACTGTCAGGTGCGTCGTAAAAGCTAGAACAAGGCGCAGCGGGTATCATGCTCATCTTCTTTATTTATTATAAGAGAACACTTAAACAAAATATAAACTAACGCCAAACAACAGTTCCGTAAGGACACAAGCACTATACGAAAAACAACCACCCACAAAACCCAAAGGAAAACAGGCTGCCTAAGTATGGCTTCCAATCAGAGACAACGAAAGACACCTGCCTCTGATTGGAAACCACATTCGGCCAAACCTGGAAAACGGAACATAGAAAATGAAAACTAGAACCAAAATCCCCTAGACAAAAAACTCCAAAACACAAAACACACCCCCCCCTGCCATGCCCTGACCATACTACAATGACAAAAGACCCCTTTACTGGTCAGGACGTGACACTAACAAAATGTGGAAAAAGTCAAGGCATGTGAATACTTTCCCAAGGCAATGTAAGTGCGCTACTTTTGATCAGAGAGTCCTGGTCAAAAGTAGTGCAATAAATAAGAACTAGGGTGCAATGGTAAACCCTGGGACACACTCAGGACAAAGTCAAACCACAGGCTGTAGCTAAATTAGAGAGTGGTTCTGTGGCTCCGATAAGGTTCCAGTTTCCACCATGTGTGTTGTGTACTACTAAGGAGTGGCTCTCCTGGCTCTGCTGGCAGTGAGCAGGGTAACCGCGGTAACCGCGGCACTGAGCCACCGACTGAGGAGGACTGTGGTAAACTGGTCAAACCACACCCTGCCGACAAATTCAATACGGTGGGTTTCAGGCCTATACTTTTTTTAAGGAGTGGGAATTGATATTTTCTGATTTGATTGAATACATACTGAGAGAGGATGACAGCGGGGAATGAGAGAGAGAGGGTGTGTCAAAGGGCAGTAGGAGAGATTCATATCTACAGTATGCTAACACTGTAGACATGGGTTCCAGAGGCTGTAGCATCACTGCTAGACTAGCCAGGACACTGGCCGTCACTTAGATCTTGGTAGCTGTCTTGGCACCACAATGCCAGTTCACTTTCCTCCTCCCTATTGGCTGACTCGTCGTTGTTGGTTATCAGGCTTACAACCCGGGTGTCGTCCACAAACTTGATGATGGAGTTAGTGTCGTGCAAAGCCACATGGTCATGGGTGAACAGGGAGTACAGCAGAGAGCTGAGAATACACCCCTGGGGGGCCTCTGTGTTAAGAGTCAGTGTGGAGGAGGTGTTGTTGCCAATCCTCAAAGCCTGTGGTCGGCCCGTCTGGACGTCCAGAATCCAGTTGCAGAGGCTGGTGTCCAGACCCAGGGCTCTGAGCTTGGAAGGAACAATAGCGTTGAATGCTGAACTATAGTCAATGAACAGCATGCTCACATAGGTGTTTCTCTTGTCCAGATGTGTTATGGCTTTGTGAATAGTGATGGAAATGGCATCTTCTGTGGATATGCTGGAGCGGTGGAAAATTGGAGTTTGTCTGGCCTTGATTTGGGCAATGACCAGCATCTGGAAACACTTAATGATGACCGGGGTGAGTGTGATGGGCGGTAGCCATTTGGGCACGTCACCTTGTTTTTCTTGGGCACTGGGATGATGGTAGTCTCCTTGAAGCAGGTGGGGACTACAGCCTGGGACATGGACAGGTTGAAGATGTCCAAGAAGATGCTCGCTAGCTGGTTAGAGCTGGCTGTAACAATGTATTTGAGAGACAACAAGTGCTCATTGTGCAAATGTATTTCTGTTTTCAATAAACATTTGGAGACAAATTATAGTTTACATATTGTCAACAACCTAAGCCAACCCTGTCTGTTTTGCCCCATAGTTGCGTCAGTTTTGTTGCTAAACAACCAATCCCTCTATTGACATTTCAAAGTGTTGGTTATTCTCGATAGGACTTCTGTAGAAAAACGAACCACTCTGGAATAAAAATCCGGCAGTTCCAAATATGCCCAGCAGATGGGGTTGAGAACACAACTGAAAGAGGTGCAGTGTCATCACCTTTCCAGGAAAATGTCACACGTCCTTAGTTAGTAGTCTAGCCAGGGGTTGTCGTTGTATGTCAAACTATACGAAGAGATAAGGGAGTGACTTTCAGGCTTTCATCAGTGCACACTGTCTAGGCACGGACTTTCTGACGACTAACCTGGGGCTGCACATTGTCATGACAGGAGCAAACGCGAGAATAACCTGAGTGGATTATCACCTGTGGGTTCATTTGAACGCAACGGCAGCGCTGTTTTCGTCATAGACCCCCCAAAAAATCAGACGGAATATTTCTATTGACAGTTTCAGAGATGAGATGAGGCTCACCCATGTCAAATTTGGATGTCTTCTGGCTTCTGTTTTTCTCTCTCTAACCTGGTTCACCGCTTATAATGGAAATGGTAAAATGTCGCACGTGTAACACTAGTTATTAGGCTACAAACTTTAAATTAGGCTACAAACTTTCAAAAGGTGAAACGCTTGTGCAGAACTGCTGTATCAGTTTTCTATTGTTTTCGAATGGTAATATTTAAAGATAAATATACAGAACAAAAATATAAACGAAACATGCAACAGTTTCAACGAGTTTACTGAGTTACAGTTCATATAAGGAAATCAGTCAATTGAAATAAATTCATTAGGCTCTAATGTATGGATTTAACATGACTGGGCAGGGGCGCAGCCATGGGTGGGCCTGGGAGTGCATAGGCCCACCCACTGAGGAGCCAGGCCCAGCCAATCAGAATATGTTTTTCCCCCCAAAACGGGCTTTATTACAGACAGAAGACCTCCTGCTTCATCAGCTGTCAGGGTAACTGAGCTCAGACGATCCCACAGGTGAAGAAGCCAGATGTAGAGGTCCTGGGCTGGCGTGGTTACACGTGGTCTTCTGTTGTGAGGCCAATTGGATGTACTGCCAAACTCTCTAAAACAACATGGTAGAGAAATTAACATTAAATTATCTGGCAACATCTCTGGTGGACAGACATTCCTGCAGTCAGCATGCCAATTGCATGCTCCCTCAAAATTTGTCACATATGTGGCATTGTGTTGTGTGACAACACTGCATATTTTAGAGTGGTCTTTTATTGTCCCCAGCACAAGGTGCACCTGTGTAGTGATCATGCTGTTTAATCAGCTTCTTGATATGCCACACCTGACAGGCGGATGGATTATCTTGGCAAAGGAGAAATGCTCACTAACAGGAATGTAAACAAATCTGTGCACAGCATTTGAGAGAAATAAGCTTTTTGTGCATATGGAACATTTCTGGGATCTTTTATATCAGCTCATGAAACATGGAACCAACACTTTACATGTTGCGTTTATATTTTTGTTCAGTATATTTGATATATTGATTGATATGTTGAATTGTATACCTACAGTTGAAGTCGGAAGTTTAAATACACCTTAGCCAAATACATTTAAACTCAATTTTTCACAATTCCTGACATTTAATCCTAGTAAAAATTCCCTGTCTTAGGTCAGTTTGGATCACCACTTCATTTTCAGAATGTGAAATGTCAGAATAATAGTAGAGAGAATGATTTATTTCAGCTTTTATTTCTTTCATCACATTCCCAGTGGGTCAGAAGTTTACATACACTCAATTAGCATTTGGTAGCATTGCCTTTAAATTGTTTAAATTGTGTCAAACGTTTCAGGTAGCCTTCCACAAGTTCCCTCAATAAATTGGGTGAATTTTGGCCCATTCCTCCTGACAGAACTGGTGTAACTGAGTCAGGTGTGTAGGCCTCCTTGCTCGCACACACTTTTTCAGTTCTGCCCACAAATGTTCTATAGGTTGAGGTCAGGGCTTTGTGATGGCCACTCCAATACCTTCACTTTGTTGTCCTTAAGCCATTTTGGAAGTATGCTTGGGGTCATTGTCCATTTGGAAGACCCATTTGCGACCAAGTTTTAACTTCCTGACTGATGTCTTGAGATGTTGCTTCAAAATATCCACATAATTTTCATTCCTCGTGATGCCATCTATTTTGTAAAGTACACCAGTCCCTCCTGCAGCAAAGCACCCCCACAACATGATGCTGCCACCCCCGTGCTTCATGGTTGGGATGGTGTTCTTCGGCTTGCAAGCATCCCCCTTTTTCCTCCAAAACATAACGATGGTCATTATGGCCAACAGTTCTATTTTTGTTTCATCAGACCAGAGGACATTTCTCCAAAAAGTACGATAAATGTCCTTTGCTGTTGTTCTGGGATTGATTTGCACTTTTCGCACCAAAGTACATTCATCTCTAGGAGACAGAACGCATCTTCTTCCTGAGCGGTATGACAGTTGCGTGGTCCCATGGTGTTTATACTTATTGTTTGTACAGATGAATGTGCTACCTTCAGGCGTTTGGAAATTGCTCCCAAGAATGAACCAGACTTGTGGAGGTGTACAATTCTTTTTCTGAGGTTTTCACTGATTTCTTCTGATTTTCCCATGATGTCAATCAAAGAGGCACAGAGTTTGAAGGTAGGCCTTGAAATACATCCACAGGTACATCTCCAATTGACTCAAATGATGTCAATTAGCCTATCAGAAGCTTCTAAAGCCATGCCATAATGTTCTGGAATTTTCCAAGCTGTTTAAAGGCACAGTCAACTTAGTTTATGTGAACTTCTGACCCACTGGAATTGTGATACAGTGAATTATAAGTGAAATAATCTGTCTGTAAACAATTGTTGGAAAAATGACTTGTGTCATGCACAAAGTAGATGTCCTAACCGACTTGCCAAAACTATAGTTTGTTAACAAGAAATTTGTGGAGTGGTTGAAAAACTAGTTTTAATGACTCCAACCTAAGTGTATGTAAACTTCTGACTTCAACTGTATATACCTTCCAATGGTTCCAATCTGGAGGTAGGCCTATTTCCATGATTCTGCAACCCCAGATCACTCAACCTGTTCTTACAATCAGAAATGTACACCAGGTGCAACAAACGTCAATTTGATTCTAGCTCCTCTCTTTCTTCTCTCTCTCTCTCTCTCTCTCTCTCTCTCTCTCTCTCTCTCTCTCTCTCTCTCTCTCTCTCTCTCCATCTCTCTCTCCCCTCTATCTCTCACACACATGCACACAGAGTAAAAGTAATGGTGACTTTATACCATGGTACCAGTTTTACATGATGTAATACTTCAATGACCTAAAGACTACTAAAGTGTGAATTCCTTGTTTTCTGGGAAATGTACACACCATTCCACTTGCCCCTTTCCTGCTTTAGGCGTTTAACCCGGCAACTAAAACACCAGGAGTGTCCTTTGAGGAACTATGTAGTATGAATGGGGTTGTCATGGAAATCCCAGAAGTGGAATGGGACTATGGGTGGATTATCTTAATTAATTTTGGGGGGAGGAGTAAGCGTGTGTGTGTTTGTGTGTGTGGTTATTCTACTGTACATGCAGTTTGCTGAGCTATACCTTTTGTTATCCTGCACCCAACTACTCAATACTTCAGAAAATTTGATGTCACGGAAGTTTTTTCAAATCCATGCATTAAACATAGACTTGTAACTGTTATCCACTCTCTAAATGTTTCTATCTCTCCTCCCGACTCTTTCTGTCATGCAACTGTATGTGTGGGTCCGTGTGTGTGTGTGTAGACAAGGGTGAACCCCCCTACGACCCTAAGATGATCCAGCTGTATGATCGTCTGCTGGCTGCAGAGTCCAGGGGGGAGCTGGTGTACAGGGAGCTCAGCAGTCTGCTGACCAGCCTGAGGAACCTCACCACACCAAACAACAACTCCTCCACTAATATCACAGGTGAGGTGACAGAGCCAAGTTATCATCAGTATACATTTAGATCATAGGTGATTTTCTTTCTTTCTTCCTTTCTTTCTTCTTCTTTCTTCTCTTTCTTTCTTTCTTTCTTTCTTTCTTTCTTTCTTTCTTTCTCTTTCTTTCTTTCTTTCTTTCTTTCTTTCTTTCTTTCTCTTTCCTTATTTGCATCTCTCTCTCCTCCCAAGTTTGTTTACTTTTATGAAGCCAAGATAAGCCTTTTAAACATTGCCAACAACACTAATCAAATGACCTCTCTCCGCACTCTGTTAAAGTACTGCTGTAATAAAAAAGGATGAAGTGTTTTTTATGTCTGACCGTTCGTTGTGTGTTTGGTTTGGTTACTGGTGGTGTGGAGTGTAGAAGGACTGATAAAGAGAAGACTCGGTCTGCTTTCCTCCAGACTGACCAATGCCTACCTCTACCTGCCCCACCTACGGGACCACGCAGACAGTCTGAATCCTAACATTGTCCTGGGACAGGGCCGGACTGGAGGTGAAAGACACATCCTTCTGTCTTAATCCCTGTGTGTGTGTGTGTGTGTGTAAAAATGTATTACATGTAAAAATGTGTCTGCGTTAACATGTCCTCTTTGACAAACAGGAGGGGTTGTGTTAAAGTGAGAGGCTACACAACCTGGTGTGGATTTCACCCTGTAACCTCTATCCACCCACTTCACCCTCCCTGATCTGTGTGGACTTTATTCCTCCTTCACCAGAACGTCACCTGTGTTATCAATAGCTCTGGAAATATGAAATATGCAGCAGATAAGGCTATTTACTGTGTTCTTTCCTTCCTTCCCTCCCTGTGTGTGTGCGTGTGCGTCAGTGTCCCTGGTATTGGGGATCCCTACAGTGAAGCGTCAGAAGCAGAGCTACTTGGTTAGCACCCTGAACTCCCTCCTCTATGACCTTTCACCTTCTGAACGAGAAGACACCGTCATCATCGTCTTTGTTGCAGAGGTAACTTGCTCACATACCCTGATAGAGGCACATGGACACACGTGATAGTCTTTTCCAATCAAACCTCACTTAAAGTCAATAACGATTGGGGCCCCATCAGGTCATTTAGAAGTGTCTTTCTAGATGTTAAGCATAAGAGGCAGTGACTTTGTAGATGGGGTAATGTGTGCTTCCGAGTGGCGCAGCGGTCTAAGCCACTGCAATTCGGTGCTAGAAGCGTCACTACAGACCCTGGTTTGATTCCAGGCTGTATCACAACCGGCTGTGATTGGGAGTCCCATAAGGCGGTTCACAAATGGCCCAGCGTCATCCAGGTTAGGGTTTGGCTGATGAACGCCATCATTGTAAATAAGAATTTGTTCTTAACTGACTTGCCTAGTTAAATAAAGGTTGAATTAAAATAAAAATGAAATAAATGTGGCTTGAGGTTGGGGCCCCAGACTTTGGCCAGGTCTCTCCCTAGGGTCAAACCGACCTATTATTATTAAAGCAGAAAATAGAGGGATTAGGATGAGAAAAAGAAAGTGATTAGATTCCATCTAAAGACCTGCTTAACCTATTGAATGTGTGACCGTGCCTTTCAGAACCTGAGGTGTGTATGCTTTAACACTAGACTTAAACTACAGAAACTGACGCGCGCGTAACAGGAATTTCCTGTTCTTCATTTCAAGACCTAAAGCCGTTTCATCTCCTAATGTTTAACTGTGATCACTCGCGTAACAACTACCCTGCAACTGCTTAGCATATTTGCTTTCCAACTCAAAGGTTTGCCCAATTGATGGTAACTTTGTGTAGTGGTTGTGTGTCTGAGGGTATGAGCACACACAGGAGTCAAGACACAAGATACCTTCAGTATATTGTAGCTCTCATGTTTCATCTATACTGATTCTATTGCACACGAACACACCACTCTTAGTAATATGACCTCATGTTTACACTTTCACTGGATTTCCCCTTCTCATGAATTTCCGCTTCTCATGAATTTCCCCTTCTCTCTGTCTCTTTATTTCAGATGGATGCAGAATACGTCAACACCGTAGCAGAACTCATAACGCATAAGTGAGACGTTTTGGTTGTTTTGGATATTAGTTGGACTGTTTTGGCTGTTTTTTTGTTTGTTGTTAGTCTGTTTCTTCAATGTGTTTTGTAGTTTACCTGTGTTTGCCTGTTGTGTGTGGCTGTAGTTTTCCTAAGGATGTGCACTCAGGCCTGTTGGAGGTAGTGTCCCCTTCTCAGTACTTCTACCCCAACTTCCGCAGACTCAGGGAAACCTTTGGAGACTCCAAGGATAGAGTCAAGTGAGAAACGGACGCATGCACAACCAAACACAACACAACCCAACCCAACACATACAGATGTGTGGTCTTAAAATCATGAAAATAAAAAAGTCTAACACATCATGTATACCTGAAGTAAGTGGTTTGTATTGTGGTTGTTTTCAGATGGCGCACCAAGCAGAACTTGGACTACAGCTACCTGATGCTCTACGCACATGAGAAGGGAACCTATTATGTACAGGTGGGGGTCAGAGTTCAACTTCTCTGATTGGTCAGTCAGTCTGTCTGTGTAACTGTATGTGAGTTGTTGCATTTAAATGTGAATTTAGAAAGTGAATTGAAATCATATTTTTATGAACACATCCTCATTGAAAGAATATGTGTTGTCAGTTGGAAGATGACATCGTGGCTAAGCCTGGTTACTCTCAGGCCATGAAAACATACGTCAGATCACTGGCCTCGGATGACTGGATGTTCCTGGAGTTCTCTCAGCTCGGCTTCATCGGTGAGTCTGTGTGTGTGTGTGTGTGTGTGTGTGTGTGTGTGTGTGTGTGTGTGTGTGTGTGTGTGTGTGTGTGTGTGTGTGTGTGTGTGTGTGTGTGTGTGTGTGTGTGTGTGTGTGTGTGTGTGTGTGTGTGTGTGTGTGTGTGTGTGTGTGTGTGTGTGTGTGTGTGTGTGTGTGTGTCTGTCTGGAAAAGGAGGTCGTAGTTGATCGTTTTTAGATAAACACTTGTTTCTACTGTAGGACAACTGTGGAAACGAAAGCAGGTGAACACATGCAATTTATTTATTACCTTCAGTTCATGAGGTTATTTACTGAGAAAACACACTCACAGGTGTGGATATGTACCAGTGGAGGCTGCTGGGGGGAGGATGGCTCATAATAATGGCTGGAATGGAGTCACTGGAAACCATATGTTTGATACCATTCCATTTACTCCATTCCAGCCATTATTATGAGCCATCCTCCCCTCATCAGCCTCCACTGGTATGTACAATATACTCATGACTCTTCTTCCTTGTCATAAAGTCATTTTATTTTAATTTGTGGGTTTGTGTGTGTGCTTGTGTCTGCATCAGGCAAGATGTTCCGAGCCCGTGATCTACCAATGATAGCAGAGTTCTTTCTGATGTTCCACAAAGACAAGCCCATTGATTGGCTGTTGGACCACATTCTGTGGGTGAAGGCTTGCAACCCAGAAAAAGATGAGGTGAGTAGTGCTCAGCAAAATAAAGTATTCTGTTCAAGAGAATGAAATGCAAACGATGATCTAATGTAGAGTCCACGCGTCTGACAAACCTGAGTTTGTGAGTGAACAATTCCTTTATTTGATGGAGAGTTGATGGGCTTTTCATCTTGTTTTGTCCTGTCCAGAAAGACTGCAACCTGCAGAAGGGCCTGCTAAAGCCGAGATATAAACCCTCTCTGTTTCAACATGTAGGCCTTCACTCCTCTCTGCCTGGGAAAGTACAGAAACTGAAAGTAAGATTATCTCTCTGGTGTGTTTGTGCAAGATAAACTCAGTTAGTGGCAGTTATAATTAAAATGTCTCTCTCTCTCCATTGTGTTTGAGCAGGATAAGGACTTTGGGAAGGTGCCACTGTTTGCTGCCCACAGTAACCCTCCTGCAGAGCTGAGCAGTAGTCTGAAGCACTACCAGCAGCACACTCTGGAGAGGGCCTATGAGGGCCAGGACTTCTTCTGGGGCCTGACCCCTACCGCTGAAGACTTCATCCTGCTCAGCTTCGCGCAGCCACGCACTGTCACCGGGTCAGTGGACACACACACACGCACACACCCACACAGTAGCCTACACCAGGCATGTGAACGTGAACACCAGGCACGGGAACGTGAACACCAGGCACGGGAACGTGAACACCAGGCACGTGAACGTGAACACCAGGCACGTGAACGTGAACACCAGGCACGGGAACGTGAACACCAGGCACGTGAACGTGAACACCAGGCTCGTGAACAGATATCGGTAGCCCTTTGTCCTCTTGTGAAAAAAGAACCCTTAAAGATTGGTGGTATTTTCTTTCATTAATAACTTTTTTATTTTCAGACTTGTTTCTCTATTGTAGCTTTAAATGTAACAAACTGCTTTGGAAATGAATACGATAAATGACTTTGGAGTTGCTAGCATGTGTCGTGTCACGGTCAGGGACAGGATAGGGGCACGTGTAGTTCAACTGTCTGCAGCAGAACAAATTCAAATCAACTAAAGACTAGTAAGCTAGCTGTTTCATCTCTCTCACACACACACACACACACACACACACACACACACACACACACACACACACACACACACACACACACACACACACACACACACACACACACACACACACACACACACACTTTTATTTGAACTTCAACCACAGGTCACATTTAAAAAATGGCCTTCCCGACGCTGACTCCAGTTCCATCTGTGTGCTTGCCTGTATAAAGGTTGTGGAACAGGACTTTGTCTTCCACTTGTCACACTCCCTCTCACAATGGACTCCAATAGGTCCTGTTTGAAATGCCCTGATGCAAGCAGTTTGCTACACCCGCAATAACATCTGCTAAATATGTGTATGCGATCAATAAAATGTTATTTGATTTAATCCTACACTATCATTAGACACACAGGGAACGTCTCAAAGCAACTAGAATGGAGTTAAAGGCAATTACGAGTTATGAGCAAATACATTCTAGGTATTGAGTGAGTTGACACTTGTTGATCGTGGTCATTTATGGCATGAGAGGGATATATGACAGAGGTATATTCTATTTTGACCAGTCAGCCCAACTGTTGCAATTCTACAGTAGGTAATGACTCCTATGATCCAATCTTGTCTCTCAAGGTACCTGTTTCGCAGTGGAAACATTGAGATCAACGGAGACAAGTTTTATAACACCACCGTGGAGGTGCTCCCTAGTGATGTGAGTGCCATGGAAGTCATACTAACTGCAGAGTGAGTGAGTGAGTGAGTGAGTGAGTGAGTGAGTGAGTGAGTGAGTGAGTGAGTGAGTGAGTGAGTGAGTGAGTGAGATCTCTGGTGACTGCAGTGTCATGGAGCTGGTCTAAGAGACTGATGTGACTCTCAGGTGTCAGGTCCTGGGGACTAAGTAACAAGATAACAGGAAACACCAACCACCACATGCTATCTGCTAACACGCTGCTGGCCTGTGTGTGTGTGTGTGTGTGTGTGTGTGTGTGTGTGTGTGTGTGTGTGTGTGTGTGTGTGTGTGTGTGTGTGTGTGTGTGTGTGTGTGTGTGTGTGTGTGTGTGTGTGTGTGTGTGTGTGTGTGTGTGTGTGTGTGTGTGTGTGTGTGTGTGTTTGAGATAAATCAACACAAAATATGATACTTTCACTCCTGTCCATACTCCGCTACAGTCTTATACAAAGTAAAAAATGAAAGAATCACACAGTGTTCATAATGTCATCAATATAATCGTCAGTGTGTCTTGGTACCTTCGGTAGCTCTAACGTCAATCACTATCAAACGATATGAGCACAATCCCCAACATTCCGTAACTAGTCTGGTGACTTGTGAGTCTCACAAATAGAACACTGGAAATCGTGTGTATTGCAGATGGGAAATCATATAAATATGCTAAGCATTGTGTTAATTACTCTTAAATGAATTTGAACGTTATGTATCTTAAACATTCCCATTCTAGTTCTAGTGTTATAGCGGAAGTGTTCCATAGACTTCTGATCATATCGTGGTTGTGTGGCTATTTTAAATTATACTAATTTGAATGACTGTACTCCATAGAACTTCAGTTATCTTATGGTTGTGTTTCGTAGAACTATTCAAATATAGCTCTATTTGTATAGTTCTGTGGAGCAGAACCATCGTCATAGTGCAATGAATGTGGACATAGATTTTGCGTTATACAGGTTTGCTGAATGCGATCTGAGACAGTGAAGACATAGGTCCATTGTAACACAGTTTAACATGTATTTTTCCTCTCCAGAGCTCGGTGAGAGACAGACTGGTGGGTGGCCAGTCTCCTCAATACGAAGGATCTTACGGAGGCTTCATAGTGATTGGTACATGACTTTTAATATTCTTATTCCTGGTCAGGTGATGTGGTCGGGAAAAACTCTGATCTCCTTTTATTGCTAGTGGTTTCTCTGTCATCTCTGGCCTTATAGACACAAACACTTGTCAGGGTAAGACGAGCAGGCACACCTCCATCAAGGTGTTGTTCTGTATCTGGATTATTCGGAATCATAGAAATACAATAACTAGAATAGCTATCGGACTCTACCCTGGTAGTGTCTATGTGGTGGGGGTTGGTTGTCTGTATAACTGTACCTTTGACCCTCATAATGCCTTCTGTGATTGAGGTGCAAATAGAGAGATAAGGAATGACTAAGCTTTGCCGAATCATAAATCACCTCAAAGGAGAATGGAAACACTAGGCTTTAGAAATCCAGCTAATTGTAACTGTAAATCGCTATATTGGCATTATTGCATCATCGATAGTTGAGTTTTTGAAGGCCTGAATTTACTGAGACCATAACCTCTGTGTACATTAATGAACATACTTTGCTGGTGTCAAAAACATGATACAAATTTTGAAAGCTGAGAAATAGCCCTTTCAAATGATATGATATACAATAGCACCACATCAATCAAGAAACATCTGTCATTTACACATCTTCCTAATGAAGAACGAGAAAGATTTAGAGCATATTGAGCCTTATTTTATAAGGGTTGAAAATTGGAATAGTAATACCTTTTACTGTGATTGAGATACAGCTGTTTTAGTGAACAGTGGTATTTTTCTAGAATTCTATGGATCTTCTGTGATCAGACACTTATCTGGATAGCATATTAAACACATATATTCACCGAAACATATTACAAATTGCATTTATTCTTACATATGATAAGGAAAGACATACACAAGTAATATATTATCAATAAAACAACTTTATTAAAAGAATACGGTTAGGGGAATACATTGTCTCATTCAAACCTGAAAACAAGGTGCAAATTGCATCGCTATCATAACCAAAACATTATACAACAATCTCAGGGATATTGTTTTCCAAATTCAACTGGAATAAAATAAATATGATAATATTAAAGCATATTATAGAGTAGTCTTCCAGTACATTGAAGTTCACTTAGTCCATAACTGAAATAATAAGATTTATGGAGAGAGCGAGAGAGACGAGGGAGAGGTAAGGGATAGGTAGAAGAGGGGATGGCAGGTGAGGAGAAAGAATGAGAGAGGTACATAGCGCTAATAGTACATAACAATAATACATTCAAAAAAAGGTAACCGTTTCATATTTGATAGTCCATAACTGAAATAATATGCTAATGTATGCCTGTAAGTAGCAAAGTCACAAAAATGTCCAAACGCCTGAAGGTACATAGTTCATCTGTACAAACAATAGTACGCAAGTATAAACACCATGGGACCACGCAGCCATCATAGCGCTCAGGAAGGAGATGCGTTCTGTCTCCTAGAGATGAATGTGCTTTGAGGCGAAAAGTGCAAATCAATCCCAGAACAACAGCAAAGCACCTTGTGAAGATGATGGAGGAAATAGGTACAAACGTATCTATATCCGCAGTCAAACGAGTCTTATATCGACATAACCTGAAATGCCACTCAGCAAGGAGGAAGCCACTGCTCCAAAACCGCCATAAAAAAGCCAGACTACGGTTTGCAAATGCACATGGGGACAAAGATCATACTTTTGGTCGAAATGTCCTCTGGTCTGATGAAACAGAAATAGAACTGTTTGGCCATAATGACCATTGTTATGTTTGGAGGAAAAAGGGGGAGGCTTGCAAGCTGAAGAACACCATCCCAACCATGAAGCACGGGGGTGGCAGCATCATGTTGTGCGGGTGCTTTGCTGCAGGAGGGACTGGTGCACTTCACAAAATAGATGACATCACGAGGAATGAAAATTATGTGGATATATTGAAGCAACATCTCAAGACATCAGTCAGGAAGTTAAAACTTGGTCGCAAATGGGTCTTCCAAATGGACATTGACCCCAAGCATACTTCCAAAGTTGTGGCAAAATGGCTTAAGGACAACAAAGTCAAGGTATTGGAGTGGCCATCACAAAGCCCTGACCTCAACCTATAGAAATTTGTGGGCAGAACTGAAAAAGCGCTTGCGAGCAAGGTGGCCTACAAACCTGACTCAGTTACACCAGCTCTGTCAGGAGGAATGGGCCAAAATTCACCCAACCTATTGTGGGAAGCTTGTGGAAGGCTACCCGAAATGTTTGACCCAAGTTAAACAATTTAAAGGCAATGCTACCAAATACTAATTGAGTGTATGTAAACTTCTGACCCACTGGGAATGTGATGAAAGAAATAAAAGCTGAAATAAATCATTCTCTCTACTATTATTCTGGCATTTCACATTCTTTAAATGAAGTGGTGATCCAAACTGACCTAAGACAGGGAATTTTTACTAGGATTAAATGTCAGGAAACTTGAAAAACTGAGTTTAAATGTATTTGGCTAAGGTGTATGTAAACTTACGACTTCAACTGTAGCTATTTTCATTTAGGGTTAGGCTTCAGGCTTAGGCTACATGACTTACTGTATTCAACAGCCAGCAGGCTTAGCTACTATTTTTTGGAATCGTATGACATATCACAGATAAACCGACACCTAATGAGATTTTACTGGTAAAATAGCAATCCTGCAGCAGACCTCTCTGGCTGGCAAATCACTAGCCAGTTCATTTAACTCTGAATAATGCCTAATGACAAATGTAATTCAAATTGTCCATATGAGCATTTTATGTACAGCTATCAAAGAAAACATTAAAAAGACAAAACAAGGGAAGTGATAAATTATGTAGGCTAGGCAGCTAGCTGACTGTCTACTCGGCTTGTTATCAGAAGTTAATTTTACAGGACTCATCTTATCAATCGGAATAAATACTCTAAAATTTAAATATTATAATTACCAACATCAAAACAAATTGTATACAGTTTCTTACCTTAGCTGTCAAAGTTGTGAGAAACCTTTCAGGTCCAGTGGAGGCAAGGCAACTCCTGTTGGCAGCATTCACTTTCAGTCCCCAAGGCAAAACTCACAATTTGCTCAACCCTGCCAATGATGCATTGGCATCAGTCATTACTATGGCAATTCAAGATAGTGCTACTCATACCTCTAATAAACTATATTCAAGATCAAAATCCTAAAAATAGAGATGTTTAAATGTACATGTTTAGTATTAGTGGATTGAATACATCTCTTTAATTTAGCTATTTGATTAAATGTCCTTGTTTTTGAATGAAAATCTTTTTTTTTGTCCATTTAAAATAACATCAAATTGATCAGAAATACAGTGTAGACATTGTTAATATTGTAAATTATTCTAGCTGGAAACGGCAGATTTTTATATGTTCAGTGTTTTACTCACAAGCCTCACGGGCCTCGTTTGAAGTCGGTATTGCCAATATGTCAACATCTGTCTGTAGCGTCCTAACAGTTTGACCTACAAACTAATATGACCGCAAAACACCAGTGTCAACGTCAACAGCGAAGAGGCGACTCCGGGATGCTGGCCTTCTAGGCAGAGTAGCAAAGAAAAAAACATATCTCAGACTGGCCAATAAAAATAAAAGATTAAGATGGGCAAAAGAACAGACACTGGCCAGAGATATGGCTTTTTCTTTGCTGCTAGTTGAGGACTTGTAAGGCGTCTGTTTCTCAAAGTAGACACTATAATGTACTTGTCCTCTTGCTCAGTTGTGCACCGGGGCTTCCCACTCCACTTTCTATTCTGGTTAGAGCCAGTTTGCGCTGTTCTGTGAAGGGAGTAGTACACAGCGTTTTACGAGATCTTCCATTTCTTGGCAATTTCTCGCATGGAATAGCCTTCATTTCTCAGAACAAGAATAGACTGACGAGTACTTTGTTTCTGGCCATTTTGAGCCTGTAATGGAACCCAGAAATGCTGATGCTCATGATACTCAACTAGTTTAAAGAAGGCCAGTTTTATTGCTTCTTTTATCAGAACAACAGTTTTCAGCTGTGCTAACATAATTGCAAAAGGGTTTTCTAATGATCAATTAGCCTTTTAAAATTATAAACTTGGATTAGCTAACACAATGTGCCATTGGAACACAGGAGTGATGTTTCAGCCGTTTCCAGCTACAATAGTCATTTACAACATTAACAATGTTGACACTGTATTTTTGATCAATTTGCTGTTATTTTAATGAACAAAAATGTTGCTTTTCTTTCAAAAACAAGGACATTTCTAAGTGACCCCAAACTTTAATGGTAGTGTGTAATATATATATATATATATATATATATATATATAAGTGTCTGGCCTATATTGAAGTGTCTGGCCTATATCTAAGAGATCTGAGAAAGCCCAGGATATTATCCCCCCCGAAATTGACCCATATTTAACCCCTTTTTTTGGGCACTAGAGTACTTCCATATGTACTATCATTCACTTTTTTTAAACTGCTATCGGGTTACCTTCCGTCTTGTGAGGCTTGTCGGCGTCGTAGAGCAAAACAACTGACATGTACATGTTTGTGAGAATCTCAGATTTCGATGGCGAGATCATATTAGTTTGTAGGCCAACCTTTTAGGACGCTACAGACAGAAGTTGACACAGACAAAGCCTGTGAAGCTTGTGGGGGTCATAGAGTAAAACACTGACCATATACAGTGCATTGGGTAAGTATTCAGACCCCTTGACTTGTTACGTCACAGCCTTATTCTAAAATGTATGAAATTGTTTTTCCCCCCCTCACCAAGCTACACACAATACCCTATAATGACAAAAATGGTGCCAGGTTTCCTCCATACGTGACGCTTGGCATTCAGGCCAAAGAGTTCAATCTTGGTTTCATCCAACCAGAGAATCTTGTTTCTCAGTCCTTTAGATGCCTTTTGGCAAACTCCAAGCGGGCTGTCATGTGGCTTTTACTGAGTGGCTTCCGTCTGGCCACTCTACCATAAAGGCCTGATTGGTGGAGTGCTGCAGAGATGGTGGTTCTCCCATCTCCACAGAGGAACTCTAGAGCTCTGTCAGAGTGACCATCGGGTTCTTGGTCACCTCCCGGACCGAGGCCCTTCTCCCCTGATTGCTCAGTTTGGCTGGGGGGGCAGCTCTAGGAAGAGTCTTGGTGGTTCCAAACTTCTTCCATTTAAGAATGATGGAGGCCACTGTGTTCTTGAAGACCTTCAATGCTCCAGAATTGTTTTGGTACCCTTCTCCAGATCTGTCCCCCGACACAATCCTGTCACGCACAATTCCTTCAACCTCATGGCTTGGTTTTTGCTCTGACATGCACTGTCAACTGTGGGACCTTACATAGACATGTGTGTGCCTTTCCAAATCAGGTCCAAACAATTGAATTTACCGCAGGTGGACTCCAATCAAGTTGTAGAAACATCTCAAGGATGATCAATGGAAACAGGATGCACCTGAGCTCAATTTCGAGTCTCGTAGCAAAGGGTCTGAATACTTAGGTATTTTTAATACATTTGAAAACATTTCTAAAAACCTGTTTTTGCTTTGTCATGATGGGGTATTGTGTGTAGATTGACAAGGATTTTTATTTTTATTTATTAATCAATTTTAGAATAAGGCTGTAATGTAACAAAATGTGGAAAAAGTCAAGGGGTCTGAAAACTTTCTAAAGGCACTGTATGTATTCATGAGTCTCACCTTTTGATGTTGGGGGTCACATTCGTTTGTGAGAAGACCGATTGTCAGTTTAAACAGATGGATTATGACAGGGATTTTTATTATTATACTACCGGTAGTTACATTTACACAGGGGTTGTGGACATCGACTCTATATTAATTAGCTGGTACACACCTGATATAAGACCCAATTGTTGAAGAGCCAGAAGGAGGGAAAGCTAAGGGAGACGGATATAGAGTTACAAGGAGACCGAGAGTGAGAAGTAGTCTTGGAAATACTAGACCTAGGGCGGCAACAGCAGTAGGACTGGGATTAATGACTGATTCTCTTGGTGACTTCAAAAAGGGAGAAAAAAATAATAATAACATCCTCTTCAGAAAGACAACTCTCCCAACATATCACTACTTAGACATACCTAAACAACGCGATTCGAAACCAAAGTTTGCAGGCGAAAACCTTTGCAGTGGTTTTAGTGAAGTTGATGCAAACTTGCCACTTGCGAAATGCACTCAATCAAAATAACCTTCACTTGCTTGGTACTATCTTGTGTCCAGGGTATGTTTAAACAAGCTACTGTGTCCTGATGTCCCAACTCCGCCTTTTCCTGTAAAAACTGAAGTTGTATAGTACTGATATGGTACAAGGGCCCTATTCAATCCGCATTGAGCTTTTAAAGCGGGATTGAAATGTAAAGTCAATGCTCCCCTTAATGGCAGAAATCCATCTAGCACGTTGGGGGGCGATGAAACAACGGAGTCCCATTCGTTTTCAATGAAGGGAGGCGAAGTGGGCGGGGACCGTTGGATGACGCAAACATGGGCGATGGAGCGTGAACAAGGTGGGGACCAAAGTTGAGGAAAGTGGAACTTTTGTTGCGTACTCCGCGATGTTGCATTGCTGTTGACCAATCAAAGCTCACTATATAGTTTCCAGCCCCTACTGGATTGGCTGTTGATACCAAGCACTACCTAACCTGCTTGCTAACACCGACATGAGGGCGAAGCTAGCGTGCTAGCCGTATAGTGGATCACTGCTGTAAGTGAGAAGGGTCGTCAATAATTGCCACAAAGTCATAAACCCCACATATATCTTCAATTTATCTTCTTAAAATGTGAATTAAACTTAACCACACCGCTAACCATATGCCTAACCCTAACCTTAAATTAAGACCAAAAATATGACTTTTTATGATATAGACAATTTTGTGGCTGTGGTAACTAGTGGAAACCAGTGAGAAGGGGAGAGAGAAAGAGAGAGAGAGAGAGAGAGAGAGAGAGAGAAATTACAGTACCAACACAGCAGAGGAGAACAAAGGATCAGACACACCTTGAAGCCTTCCATTGATGTCAGAGTCCAATCCATTCATACATAACCAACAGACTTCCTCATAGACAATAGTCTCATATGAAACTCCAATTGTTAAAAGGTTATATCCCACTGTGGGATGTTTTGTACATGACTGGTTATAGAGTCGATTACTGTTATAATAGACTGTATATTCTGCCAGGGGTTTTCAGAATAATGCTACATTCAGGTTACTAATATGTTATTGAATGTTTGTCTTGTTTGTAGGTTCCTTTGTGGATGGGATGGCTGAGGGACAGATAGACGCACAGATGCAGCCCATCTCTGCTTTACGTCTGCTGGTACACAGCGACTCTAACGTGTGGGTTCTGCTCAGTGAGGTGAGCTGTGTGCGCGAATGAGGAAGTGACAGGAATTTAGTGTTTTATTAGTTAGTCAATGATTCTCTAGATTTAAAGGTGTGTCCAAACAGCTTGTAGGTGCTGTGTCCTGAAAGATTTGTTTCACGAGAATGACAAGGGCTCTCTTTAGTCCGTATCGCAGAAGTTCAGCATTAATGGTGTGATTGAAATTTAAAGGCAACATTCCCGCGTTAGGGAAGACTGCATTCATAGTAAACTCAGCTCAATAGGAAATTACCTTTACATTTCTATTGAACAGAGCCCTAATTCACATTCCTACAGAGTTCCCTCTCTTAACTTAGAGGGAACTCTGTGAACTTATTTACAATAACCATGAGTGTGTCTTGGTACCTTCAGTAGCTCTGGTGTCAATCACGATCAAACGATATGAGAACAATCCCTAACATTCAGTTACAAGTGTGGTGACCATCAACCCCTGCACAAATGAGTGTTACAAATAGAACACTGGAAATCATGTGTATTACAGAAAGAGAAAACAGCAATATATGCCAAGCATTGTGTTAATTACTCTTGACTGATTATGGGGGGCATTAGAGAGTGTGTTTCTGTGTAGGATTACAGCAGCTAAGGTTTGGTTAATGCTCATGTTTGTCCCTGTCTGTCAGATATTTATTAAACTTTGATGACAGGAAGAAACAGGAGAAACCTGAGGGCACGCTCTGCCTGTTACACTCCATACCTGGACCAACAACGACCTCTATTGGACATGGATAGTCAATGCAGTTTCTCTAACCGTCTCACCTGCTACTGAATGGAAGTACACACACACTGTGGATGTTTTCTTCGCCCTTCGGATACTTTTTCAACCTATGACTATAATGTGAATCTGGAAGAGACAGTTTCAGTTTGTGTGTTCCTAAATGAGTTTGTCAATCAATTTGAGCATTTCCACGTTTGTGGAAGACTTTATACTGGACACCAGCTTTCAGATGCGGCTTTAGTCTACGTTCTGTAGAGGGAAAACATGATTTAACGTGTACAGGGCTATGTTAGAGTATAACAATGACAATTCAGCGAGAGATGATTTGATTGATACCTCCGCTAGTAATGAGTGCAATGTGTTTGTTTGTGTGTGTGTGTGTGGTGTGTGAGAAAAGGATATGGACTGATGCAATGATTGTATGGCTATATTATTGAGGGTTAGTTACATTGTTTGCGCAAGTGTGTGTGAGTTCATGTCTCGGGCCAAAATACTGTTGATCAGGTTCATTCCACAAGTTGGTATTTTGCCATAGGTGCATTTCCCTGGCACTGAACTGCAACTCTGATAGTTTTAATGGGGATCAGTCACTCCACATGTAGGTACTATGTGCTGTATATAAAGAAAGAACATGAAGGCATTCTTGATTGTGGATAGCAATTTAACTGCTTGACAAATTCTCTTGATTTTTTTCCAACCTTTAACGTATAACTAGCAATGGAGGGGAGGATGGCTCATAATAATGGCTGGAACAGAGTAAATGGACTGGCATTAAACACATGGAAACCATGTTTGATGTATTGGATACAATTCCATCAACTCCGCTCCAGTCATTACCACGAGCCCGTCCTCCCCAATTAAGGTGCCACCAATCTCCTGTGATAAGTATCTACAGTGGGGCAAAAAAGTATTTAGTCAGCCACCAATTGTGCAAGTTCTCCAACTTAAAAAGATGAGAGAGGTCTGTAATTTTCATCATAGGTACACTTCAACTATGACAGACAAAATGAGGAAAAGAAATCCAGAAAATCACATTGTAGGATTTTTTATGAATTTATTTGCAAATTATGGTGGAAAATAAGTATTTGGTCACCTACAAACAAGCAAGATTTCTGGCTCTCACAGACCTGTAACTTCTTCTTTAAGAGGCTCCTTTGTCCTCCACTCGTTACCTGTATTAATGGCACCTGTTTGAACTTGTTATCAGTATAAAAGACACCTGTCCACAACCTCAAACAGTCACACTCCAAACTCCACTATGGCCAAGACCAAAGAGCTGTCAAAGGACACCAGAAACAAAATTGTAGACCTGCACCAGGCTGGGAAGACTGAATCTGCAATAGGTAAGCAGCTTGGTTTGAAGAAATCAACTGTGGGAGCAATTATTAGGAAATGGAAGACATACAAGACCACTGATAATCTCCCTCAATCTGGGGCTCCACGCAAGCTCTCACCCCGTGGGGTCAAAATGATCACAAGAACGGTGAGCGAAAATCCCAGAACCACACGGGGGGACCTAGTGAATGACCTGCAGAGACCTGGGACCAAAGTAACAAAGCCTACCATCAGTAACACACTACGCCGCCAGGGACTCAAATCCTGCAGTGCCAGACGTGTCCCCCTGCTTAAGCCAGTACATGTCCAGGCCTGTCTGAAGTTTGCTAGAGAGCATTTGGATGATCCAGAAGAGGATTGGGAGAATGTCATATGGTCAGATGAAACCAAAATAGAACTTTTTGGTAAAAACCCAATTCATCGTGTTTGGAGGACAAAGAATGCTGAGTTGCATCCAAAGAACACCATACCAACTGTGAAGCATGGGGGTGGAAACATCATGCTTTGGGGCTGTTTTTCTGCAAAGGGACCAGGACGACTGATCCGTGTAAAGGAAATAATGAATGGGGCCATGTATCGTGAGATTTTGAGTGAAAACCTTCCATCAGCAAGGGCATTGAAGATGAAATGTGGCTGGGTCTTTCAGCATGACAATGATCCCAAACACACCGCCCGGGCAACGAAGGAGTGGCTTCGTAAGAAGCATTTCAAGGTCCTGGAGTGGCCTAGCCAGTCTCCAGATCTCAACCCCATAGAAAATCTTTGGAGGGAGTTGAAAGTCCGTGTTGCCCAGCGACAGCCCCAAAACATCACTGCTCTAGAGGAGATCTGCATGGAGGAATGGGCCAAAATACCAGCAACAGTGTGTGTGAAAACCTTGTGAAGACAGAAAACGTTTCACCTGTGTCATTGCCAACAAAGGGTATATAACAAAGTATTGAGAAACTTTTGTTATTGACCAAATACTTATTTTCCACTGTAATTTGCAAATAAATTCATTAAAAATCCTACAATGTGATTTTCTGTTTTTTTTTCTTCTCATTCTGTCTGTCATAGTTGAAGTGTACCTATGATGAAAATTACAGGCCTCTCATCTTTTGTGGGAGAACTTGCACAATTGGTGGCTGACTAAATACTTTTTTGCCCCACTGTATATGATGTGTTCCATATTTCATAAGTAGAAAATACAGGTTCTCTCTACTCTACAAACTAGACTATAATTGTCTGACTTTACAATATCTACAGATATTATAGTTGATGAGTAAGTAGTATTGTTAGCTCAATTTCTCCCCAAGTTTGGTCTCAAGTTTACTTTGACTTGCAGACAGTGACAGCTAATGTTCCCCAGCAGGGGGCACTACTACTGCACAAGTCTTGCAGCTGGGTCAAATCAACAATCACTTCTATGGAG
This sequence comes from Salmo salar, assembly GCF_965601325.2. Classification (NCBI taxonomy): domain Eukaryota; kingdom Metazoa; phylum Chordata; class Actinopteri; order Salmoniformes; family Salmonidae; genus Salmo; species Salmo salar. Next base: position 74,306,802 of record NC_138299.1, on the reverse strand, counting down.
AATATGGGGTTTTGCATCAATCCTCACCTCCGGATATTAAAACACTTCGTTAGCCGCCGGGAGAATACATTTGTGTATCCTAGGCCGGGAGAGGCAATCGAGGAGAGAAGTAAACTCCGTCCACCTTAAGGTGAGGTGAGGACAGACTTTGGTCTAATTGAGAATCTCCCAGAGAAATTCAGTTTCTAATTCAATGGATTGACGTGCCACCTTGTCCCGGGCCTGCTGTTTTCGACCCTCTCTCTCTACCGCACCTGCTGTCTCTAACTCTGAATGATCTGCTATGAAAAGCCAACTGGCATTTACTCCTGAGGAGCTGACCTGTTGCACTCTCTATAACAGCTGTGATTATTATTTGACCCTGCTGGTCATCTATGAGCGTTTGAACATCTTGGCCATGTACTGTTATACTCTCCACCCGGCACAGCCAGAAGAGGACTGGCCACCCCTCAGAGCCTGGTTCCACTCTAGGTTTCTTCCTAGGGAGTTTTTCCTAGCCACCATGCTTCTACATCTGCATTGCTTGCTGTTTGGGGTTTTAGGCTGGGTTTCTGTATAGCACTTTGTGACATCGGCTGACGTAAAAAGGGCTTTAGAAATAAATTTGATCGTTGTGGTCAATACATTTAAGTTCAAACAATCTAGGGATTGGTATGTCAACTGAAAATCAGGCTACCACAGGCCCCAGCAGCACATGACAGATTTTGAAATAGAATATTAACTATAAGAACATGTTCCTGATTGTTGAGACACTGAGCCTTGTGTTAGCTGTGGACATACAGCATAATGCCTCGACATGTCAACAGATACATTTACAGCATGACCTCAGTGAGATGCAGAACGCCAAAACTCAAACTTGGCTGTGCCTCATTTGTCTTTCCGGGCACCCTTAGAGCCCATGTGGAAGCTGGAGATGTGGTTTAGAGAGGACTATGTGGAGACTACACCACCACATACACTCAAAGGGAAATCAAACACTTTTATTAAAACAAATGCATTTAAAAAGAACATAATGGTCAAATGTACACAACGGCTACACAGCAAGGTTTAGGGTGACTTCCACCGACTGACAAATGCAACGAATCAACTTTCTCTACCATTGATGCACATGCCCCAAATTGTTTATTTAATGACAATTGATTTTAGAAAATACAAGGGCTGAACTCTGTTTTAACATCTTTGTGTTTGATGAAAACTTAGCCAGTGGAGATAATCATCATTGCAATTGAGCCTAGACCTAAAAGCATAGTCTAATAATATGATAAACAATATTAAAGCATACAATATTAAAACATGATGACCTTAGGGCTCTATTCAAGCTGTAAAGCTGAAGCATTACAGATTCTGCGATAGAAATGTAAAGGTCATTTCCAATTGAGCCGACATATGCAGCGTTTACCATGAATGAGGTCTCTGCTAAAGCAGGAACATTGCCTTTAAATTTGAATCACGCTGTTAAGATGAACTTCCGCGATGCGGATTGAATAGAGCCCTTAGGGTTGCATAATTCCAGTAACTTTCTCCAAATTCCCTCGGTTTTCCAGAAATCCTGGTCGGAAGATTCCTGCAATTAGAAGTGGATAAGCAGGAAATCTGGGAATCCTCTACCTGGGATTTCTGGAAAACCTGAGACTTTTGGGAAAGTTACCGTAATTTTGCAAGCCTATGTAGACTACTAGGCAATCTGAAATGACGGGGTTCCCTTGTCTCTTCCTCCAGGCGAGGTTATGTGTAGTAAAAGAAACATATACACCCAGAAATAACATAAAGTCGGATACAACAACTGTGTAACAAATGGCAATAACACTGTAACATAAATAGAAAAGTTAAAAAGTAACCCAAGGTAAACAATTGAGTTTCACTGTAGAAATCTTAAAGGTGGCGAAGTGAGGGGAGGGTCTAGGGCTATGGATGTCATGACGACAAAGGCAAACTCTACCAGCTGTAGTTCAGGGGGGTTATTGGGTGGTATTTGGGTTAGGAGGGCTGAAGGTAGAGGGGGGTTGGTTTAGGAGGGCAGTGGCAGTTCTTGTCTGGTCCATTATTTTCGTTTGCTCTTGGTGTCAGTGGTCTGGAACACGCTGGAGGCAGACATAAGGTTCTCGATGTACTGACCCAGAACCTGGTTCTCAGACTTCAACTTCAGGTTCTCCTCCTTCACCGCGTCCACACGCGACGACAGGTCTGACAACAACAATGATTTAAGGAATTGCAACAACTAACATTATTAACCGCTGCTTTCATCTGTCTGCAAACATCCAGCTGTCTCACCTTCTAGAGTGTGCTGAAGCTCCAACACCTGGTTTATAAGCCTAGTCTTTTCTTCCAGCTCAGCCTGATTCTCCATTTCACCTACAACACACACAACGCATTTCTATTACAAACATGTCCACAGGAAACAAATGCTGTTGACATCGCACATTTCACAGAAGTATGTGAAGCAAGCCTTAGGCTCTTACCATCCCCGTCGGAGCTCATGGCGAAGTACTCGTCTTCCTTTTTGGAATGCAGGGCTGCGACTTACAGGGTCACTGGAAGGGGACAAACATTTTGAAGGAATAGGATTTTAGGCAAGGGTCAATGGCCCCTGACTGACCTGTTCAACTCTTATGTATACTGAACAAAAATATAAAAACGCAATGATTTCAAAGATTTTACAGTTCATAAGGAAATCAGTCAATTGAAATAAATTCATTAGGCCCTAATCTATGGATTTCACATGACTGGGAATACAGATATGCATCTGTTGGTCACAGGTACCTTAAAAACAAGGTAGGGGCGTGGATCAGAAAACCAGTCAGTATCTGGTGTGACTACCATTTGCTTCATGCAGTACAACACACCCCCTTAAAATAGAGTTGATCAGGCTATTGATTGTAGCCTGTGGAAAGTTATCCCACTCCTCTTCATTGGTCGTGCGAAGTTGCTGGATATTGGCGGGAACTGGAACACGCTGTCGTACACGTCGATCCAGAGCATCCCAAACATGCTCAATGGGTGACATGTCTGAGTATGCAGGCCATGAAATAACTGACATTTTCAGCTTTCAGGAATTGTGTACAGATCGTTGAAACATGGGGCCGTGCATTATCATGCTGAAACATGAGGTGATGGCGGCAGATCAATGGCACGACAATGGCCCTCAGGATCTCGTCACGCATCTCTGTGCATTCAAATTTTACATCAAACACAATTGCATTTTTTGGCCATGGCTTATGCTTGCCCATACCATAATAACGCCACCCCCAACATGGGGCACTCTGTTCACAACGTTGACATGAGCAAACCCCTCACAATGCCATACACGCAGGTCTGCGGTTGCAATGGCGGTTGGACATAGTGCCAAATTCTCTAAAACAACGTTAAAGGCGGTTTATGGTAGAGAAATTAACATTCAATTCTCTGGCAACAGCTCTGGTGGACATTCCTGTAGTCAGCAATGCAAATTGCACACTCCCTCAAAACCTGTGGCATTGTGTTGTGTGACAAAACTGGACATTTTAGAGTGGCCTTTTATTGTACCCAGCACAAGGTGCACCTGTGTAATGATCATGCTGTATAATCAGCTTCTTGATATGCCACACCTGTCAGGTGGATGGATTATCTTGGCAGAGGAGAAATGCTCACTAACAGGGATGTAAACAAATTTGTGCGTTTGGAACATTTGAGCTCTTTTATTTCAGCTCATGAAACCAAACTATACATGTTGCATTTAGATTTTGTTAAGAAAAGTAGAGGTTTGTGACGTAGCGTCTGACTGTGTGGACTGATTAACAGTTTTACGACTGACTTGCTGTAAATTATTCAATACAATCAATGCAACGGTCTCTACTGGTAGACTTACATTTGTTAAGTCTACCAGTAGACTGCTCCATTCAATTTGCAGCCAAGTGGTACACTTCCATTGTGAATAAGTTAGTTTTTGGCTATATTTCATTTCAGCTACTTTAAAAAGGAGCAATCTGGAATTGCTACATCAGTTTTTGGACTTCTAAAATTAATGATATAGCTATACCCATTCATTCTTGGATGGTCAGTACTTAATCTGATCATTCCTTGCATAGCTCCGTCTGAATATGAGTGGTTACATTTCTCCAGACCAAGTTCAGCTTTTTAATAAAACAGTGGCGGGGTTCTGCTTTGTTTAAATCGTAATCTTTTTTTTTTACAGATACACTGGTTGACAAGATTATCACTCTAACCCTAGTTGAGCATAGATTTAGCATGCTATGTAATTTAACCAGCTAGCTAGCTAACGTTAGCTAAAAATAAAAATGGTCTGCCCGTAATCACAACCTAGAAACACTTGTCCACCCAAAATCTAACATTATTGTTATACACGTTGACTTACGAATCGGGTAGCCACCGGTAATGTTATAAATTATGTTATTCTACCAGTGTCCAGGCCAAAAAATTTGCACCTAAATTAGCAGACTGTTTAGCTAATCTTGCTAGCTATGCCGACAGAGGCCAGCTGGCGAAACAAACCCTGACCGGCCTGTCTTATTTGCTACCCAGAACAATACTTTCTACAAAGACATTAAAACAACACAAGTCGAAATTGACAGATAATATTAAAATGACTTACCCTCAAAGACAAAAAAAAACAAATATGCAATGTTGTGCTGAAATGGGAAAACGTCAGAAAAAATGTCAGCAATCCTGCCAGCAGCTGTTCAAGGTAATTTAGGTGTCAAGCGCCTCTTCGTGAGATGTTCCTCGTGTGTCCGCTAGAGGGGTGTAAGACTGATTATTGTATCCAGAGCCATAATTTACCTACAGGAGATACTAACGTATTTATGACATTGATTGTGGACATTATTGCGAGCTCCTTTGAAACAATGTTGCAGCTGGTCAATGACATCGCATTTTGTTGTAGACAGTTTTAAGACAAGTAAAAGCGTGGTCAAAAGCTTTTTTTTAAGATTTCTATTTTATTTTGGAGTTGCACAGGGGTATACCACAAAACAGAAATGCAACCACCATAGCATTTTCTCCATATTTATTCCTAATGCTTTTGCATCATAGAAACCATTTGGAGAATGGAGACTATGGATGCTTCTCAGCACAGACAAGCAGAGTAAGTTAATGTAGCTATTCATTACAGATTCTCCAGTACTTTTGTATACTTTTTAGCCAATAGTTCTGAAAATTGCCTACTACGTCACATTTGAGCAGATATGTGCACCATGTCATTGCTCTCTCTCTGCTGTGTCCACTGAGCTGTTGGGCCCGCTCTGCAACCTCATTGGAGAACGCTGGACAGGCGTCGTCTAGCTGTCACCTGTGAGAGCAAAATTATGATAGAATACTGTTATTGCATCAAATGGTTGTTTTATGGCATAGAATAGGGTTCTTAGAACACTCATATGTGTGTTGTCTCCTGAGTTGGGCCTCTGGGGCTTAATGCTGACAGTGGATTTACCAGGCCTTTGGTGATAAAACCTAAAGACCGCATTCCATAGCATGAGTTGGTGTTTGTTTACTGGGAGGTACCAGGGTTGAGATGGCTCGGGTATGGATAATTATGAGAGGACAAAAGCTGAAGAACATACGCACATCCAGGTACCTTCCACAGGTGCTGGAGTTGTAGACAAACTCATGGAAAACAGAAAGGAAAACGCTGCACACTGTAGCTCATGCTCCTAGGTTATATTTATTTATAATAACGTTTCGACCCTAAGGTCTTCATCAGGCATCCATATCCCAGGTCGGGGTGGAAGGTCCTATATATAGTGGCAGTACTCAGTTACATCACTTCCTGAAACAACAGGTAAACAATGTATAACAGTTTCACAATACCACAATTCAGTGTATCAAAATATATGATCATACACAGGGAATGTGATCCATATTTACAGGAATATACATAAAAAACAAATCCTAATTGAATATTCTAAATACATTTTGACATAAAAACAGTTTCAAGTCAAACTCCTCATTAAGGCCAAGAGACAGTGTTCAGCCTGTGGATCCAGGATGATTCCCTTTGAAGAAGTTCTCTCTCAATGTCCCCTCCGTGACATCTTGACCATTTCTATTCCAATGTATCTCAGAGAACTAATAGGATGTCCAGCTTGTGCAAAATGAGCAGAAACCGGATTTTTTGTCTCACCTGTCCGTATATTGCTGCGTTCTTCACTGATCCGTGTCTTAAGGCTTCTACAGTGAGGGAAAAAAGTATTTGATCCCCTGCTGATTTTGTACGTTTGTCCACTGACAAAGAAATGATCAGTCTATAATTTTAATGGTAGGTTTATTTGAACAGTGAGAGACAGAATAACAACAAAAAAATCCAGAAAAACGCATGTCAAAAATGTTATAAATTGAATTGCATTGAATTGCAATCAAGTGTATTGATGACGTCGTCCCCACAGTGACAGTACGTACATACCCAAACCAGACACCATGGATTACAGGCAACATCCGCACTGAGCTAAAAGCTAGGAGCTGCCACTTTCTAGGAGCGGGACAATAACCCGGAAACTTCTAAGAAATCCCGCTATGCCCTCCGACGAACCATCAAACAGGCAAAGCTTCAATACAGGACTAAGATCAAATTGTACTACACCGGCTCTGATGCTCGTCGGATGTGGCAGGGCTTGCAAACCATTACAGATTACAAAGAGAAGCACAGCCGAGAGCTGCCCAGTGACACGAGCCTACCAGACGAGCTAAACTACTTCTATGCTCGCTTCGAGGCAAATAACACAGAAACATGCATGACAGCACCAGCTAATCCGGAAGACTGTGTGATCACGCTCTCCGCAGCCGATGTGAGTAAGACCTTTAAACAGGTCAACATTCACAAGGCCGCAGGGCCAGACCGATTACCAGGACGTGTACTGCGAGCTTGCGCTGACCAACTGGCAAGTGTCTTCACTGACATTTTCAACCTCTCCCTGTCCGAGTCTGTAATACCAGCATGTTTTAAGCAGACCACCATAGTGCCTGTCCCCAAGAACACCAAGGTAACCTGCCTAAATGACTACCGACCCATAGCACTCACATCTGTAGCCATGAAGTGCTTTGAAAGGCTGGTCATGGCTCACATCAACACAATTATCCCAGAAACCCTAGACCCACTCCAATTTGCATACCGCCCCAACAGATCCACAGATGATGCAGTCTCTATTGCACTCCACACTGCCCTTTCCCACCTGGACAAAAGGAACACCTATGTAAGAATGCTATTCATTGACTACAGCTCAGTGTTCAACACCATAGTGCCCTCAAAGCTCATCAATAAGCTAAGGACCCTGGGACTAAACACCTCCCTCTGCAACTGGATCCTGGACTTCCTGACGGGCCGCCACCAGGTGTTAAGGGCACACACACACATCTGAGCACACACACATCTGCCACGCTGATCCTCAACACAGGGGCCCCTCAGGGGTGTGTGCTCAGTCCCCTCCTGTACTCCCTGTTCACTTATGACTGCACTGCCAGGCATGACTCCAACACCATCATTAAGTTTGGCAATGACACAACAGTGGTAGGCCTGATCACCGACAACGACGAGACAGCCTATAGGGAGGAGGTCAGAGACCTGGCCGTGTGGTGCCAGGACAACAACCTCTCCCTCAACGTGATCAAGACAAAGGAGATGATTGTGGACTACAGGAAAAAGAGGACCAAGCATGCCCCCCATTCTCATCGACGGGGCCGCAGTGAAGCAGGTTGAGAGCTTCAAGTTCCTTGGTGTCCACATCACCAACAAACTAACATGGTCCAAGCACACCAAGACAGTTGTGAAGAGGGCACGACAAAACCTATTCCCCCTCAGGAGACTTGGCATGGGTCCTCAGATCCTCAAAAGGTTCTACAGCTGCACCATCGAGAGCATCCTGACTGGTTGCATCACTGCCTGGTATTGCAACTGCTCGGCCTCTGACCGCAAGGCACTACAGAGGGTACTGCGAACGGCTCGGTACATCAATGGGGCCAAGCTTCCTGCCATCCAGGACCTCTATGCCAGGCGGTGTCAGAGGAAGGCCCTAAAAATTGTCAAAGACTCATGCCACCCTAGTCATAGACTTCTCTATGCTACCGCACGGCATGCGGTACCGGAGCGCCAAGTCTAGGTCCAAGAGGCTTCTAAACATCTTCTACCCCCCAAGCCATGAGACTCCTTAACACCCAATCAAATGGCTACCCAGACTATTTGCATTGCGCCCCCCCCCCCTCTTTTACACCACTGCTACTCTCTGTTGTTATCACCTATTCATAGTCACTTTAATAACTCTACCTACATGTACATATTATCTCAACTAACCGGTGCCCCCGCACATTGACTCTGTACCGGTACCCACCTGTATAGTCTCGCTATTGTAATTTTACTGCTGCTCTTTAATAACTTGTTACTTTTATTCCTTATCCATATATTTTTTTAAACTAATAATTTTAGAGTTCTTACTGTGCCCGGAATGTTCTCTCAAACTCTGGTGGTCCAGTGACAAATGGGCGGCATGACCTCGTGTGTCATTCTCGCCAGCCACACCCCTCTCGCCAGGTATCCTGAGGAACATGTGCCAACAACACTTCAATCTTATGAACTCAACATTATATTTACACAAGGGTACATGGTTCTGTTCCCATAAGCATTGTCATAGATATCCGTGTAGTCTGCCATATGGCAATGCTAAGTCTCACTTGAAAAAAGAAAGGCGATCCGCACACTCTAGGAGCTCAAATATGTATGTCCAACGTTTCGACAGACAAGCTATCTTCATCTTACCCTGATGAAGACAGAAGTGTTCCACTCCGCTAGCCAGCACCTCGCCTAAATAGGTGTGCGTTTCTTTCACCTCTTGATAACGCTAAGTCTCACTCATGAAGGCCTGAAGGTAGTTTGTTTACCCATTTGTAAGGCAGAAAACAAAGACACAGCAGCCAGCAGGAGGGGTATTTCTGTAGTCATGATTTTGTTAATAACTCCAGGTTGGTTTGCATAACTTCCTTAGGGAAAGTCAAATTACACCTATTGTCCACAAGTATGTTCCTGTATTATGAATAACCCAGAGCTGAGTTTCTAAAACGCGCCCACAGTTGTTAGTTGTTATGGAAGCCCACTCTTCGGGCGAGTGAGGCAGCAGTAGCGACACAAGAATGGCCCGCTGGACGACACCATGAATTCAAATGCTGTGTTTTTAAATAAAGTATTAAATTGGATTGTAACGCAAAGAAGTCACGTGCGTCAATACGCATTCAACAATTGTTGACGTGCTTTAAATTTTGTCGTGTGCCATACAGAATTAGTGAGACTTCAACCATAGGCCAACTCTATCACACAATTGTTACTTTTAGAAAATAGATTTTTATTTATAGTTAGTGTGCTGATACAGTAGCTTAACGTTGTTTTAAGGGAATATCGGAAGCAACGTCTTAATCTGATATGCACGCCCCCACCCTCAACCATCCCATTGGTTCCTGCATGAACTCACCCCATTTTCAAAAATCTTGCCACGCGAAAAGCTAGCTATTCACTGGTGCAAGTGGGAACACTTCAGGCTGAAGAGTAAGTTTCACACATCCCCATACACTAGCACACAGTGTCGCCCTCACCTACTGTGTACCGGAGTCCTCCTATGACTAGCTAGCTAGCACACAGTGTCCTTCGCTCATGCCTGCATAACACCTGCCCTCACCGTCGTTAAGAGAACTGCTGGAAAACAGTGACCGCAACAGGTGGGGGCGAAGGACACTGTCTACCGGTTGCCCCCGCCAGCTACTCTGGTACACAGCAGATGGGAGGCGGCACTGCGTGTGTTACAGGTCCCAGTTTTGGGACTGGTGCAGTAGATAATAGTTCCTGTAACACAGGATAAATGATGAAACAGGAGAACATAGCTTCTCTTTCAAAGGTTCTCTCAATTATCTTATTCAACATTCTCTTAAGTGCAAATCATCTTTTTCTTTCTTTTGTTTTTCTTTAGTGTATTTAAGTCTCATAAATCCCTGACTTATTACTTCAATACACATATCAAACATATACATTTACACCTAAGAAATATTGAACTCCAATCCATTTCACATCCTCATTCTTTACATGTTACCCCAAAAACATGTATTCTTAATCACCTGTTTAGGTTATAATTATGTATTTGACTGTTGCCCACTATAGCCCCATGGGTGACTAAAACATGAAAGCCTTTAAAGACTGGTGTAAGTCATTAGAAGTTACTTTATACCCATGCTCAAAATATATTCACCCAGTGTAAGAAGGGCTAATAGAAAGACAAGACTATTGCAAATTACATTAATGCTAATTATTAGAAAATGATTGAACAAGTTAGCACTATACTAACCGAAGCTAGCAACCAACTGACCAGAGCTAGCAAACAGCTAACCGGAGCTAGCAACTTTTCTAACATTTACAGTACAACAATTACAAAGTTCTTAAACATCACAGCTACAACATTACATTCTCTAAACCTTAAGGATAATGTTAGGCGTGTCCTTTTCCAAATGGGTTCCCTCTAGATCAAAGGAATGCACCGCCATCATTTCATTTCGCAATCGACATGCGTTTTCTGTCTAATACAATTAACGTTACTATGTTATTCAAAACCATTACATTCACTTCAATAGGCAAGTTACAAAACTATATTGTGGTATTCGGTGTATTTTTTAACTTTACTGACCTGTAACACAGGATAAATGATGAAACAGGAGAACATGGCTTTTCTTTCAAAGTGCAGGGTTGCATATAGTCCCAGTGCGAAGGAAACGCGTCTTACTGCCCCCTACTGGACAACAGTAGTATAAATGCATCGCAATGGCAAGACCGTACACTTTGTGTGCGTCACACGTGCTAACTAGCAAGTGACACCTAGTGCTAGCTAGCTCGTTAGCTGTGTACCGGAGTCCTTATCTCCTACCTGCCGTCGCTAAAGAATTGCGGAAAATAGTGCCCCACAGGTGGGGCGAAAGACACCGTTGTTGCCATCGCCTTCTCTGTGGGGTTTATCGGCAGTTGGCATCCAATGTTATGGTACCTACTGTACTGGAGCGCCCCCACCTCCCGCCTGTCCTAGCTATAAAAGTGTAAAGAGGGGTTCCTGCAGATGCAGGAATGCCCTAAATTGCAGGCCGCAATTGCATCCTTCTTGCGTGTTGACACAATTCCTAGCTGCTGGCACCTGAGGAATTGAAGAGTTGAACCATAGGGTGCGTGCGTTAAGCAAAAGTTGTCAGCTTATCCTAGAAATGTCACTCTGTGATTTGGATCAGAACAGCAAACAAAACAAAGGGTGCATTTATCAAATACAGTGACAATAATCAGCCTGGTCTCATAGACTAGATGTAACATGGAAAATGAAAATCCGAGACACTCAAATTAGTATGATATGCTACCTTTAGTATGGTTACATAATACAGAAGGTTAATTAAGGCAACAACAAAAGGAGGTTGGATGGGTTGGCGTATAAAGTGAACATCTTGCAACCCAAGGTTGCTTGTTCGAATCTCTTCACAGACAATTTTAGCTAATTTGCAACTACTTGGCCACCTAGATAACATTAGCCACAATTGTAATTTGTAACATTTCATACGAATTGTAATTTGTAACATATCATACTCAATGAATGATGGACATTCACAAATGTAATACCATACCAAACGTAACATATCGTACTGATTTTAGCATTGCGGACTTTCGTTTACTATGTTATGTCAACCCCTGAGTCCAGGTTGCAATAATGCATGGCTTGTAGACTCAAATGTGTAGTTCTATTGAGCCAATTTGGAGCAATGGAGACTCTTGAACTCCAGTGAACAATTCTAATGAGTGTGTGTGTCCAGTCCCTTTTGATGAGGACGACCAGCTTCACTGGTTCTGTACAGTCACGTTTCCTCCTTCGATCGCTTTGAAGGAAACTTTACACAAGGAGAAAATAATGGGAAGGGCAAGTTCTTCTTTTTCAATGGCAGGCATGACAGAAAAGCATACACAGTACATTCAAGTGTGAAAAGTCTTAAAAACCCTTCTTTAATCAGTCTCCTCCCCTTCATCTACACTGATTGAAGTTGATTTAACATCAACTTCAGTGACATCACTAAGGGATCACAGCTTTCACCTGGTCAGTCTATGTCATGGAAAGAGCAGGTGTTCCTAATGTTTTGTACAGTCAGTGTACATCATGCATATTTAGACAGTGAAGTACTCCAGCATTTGGGATTTGAGATCAAATGTTTGATATGAGGCGACAGACTGTCACCTTTTATTTGAGGGTATTTTCATACATATCTGTTTTACCATTTAGAAATGAAAGCACTTAATGTATCAGTTTTAACAAGGTAACAAAAGTAGGGTGAATTTACAGATATATCCAACATATTAGCCCAACAAATGACACATTTCCTAAACCACTGAAAAAGGACACATATTTTCAGTTTGGTAAACTGGGACACCATTATTATAGTCCTAATTATTTTATTTATTTAACTAGGCAAGTCAGTTAAGAACAAAATAAATGCCTTGTTCAGGGGAAGAACAACACATTTTTACCTTGTCAGCTCAGGGATTTGATCCAGCAACCTCTTGCATACTGGCCCAATGCTCTAACCACTAGCTTACCTACAGCCCCAAACTATACCCCAATGATAATTCAATTCACACTGTGGTGTATATTATCATCTTAAAGATTTCAGAAAATGTATAATGTGTTGGATAATGTGTTGGAGCTAATGTGTTGGATAGATATCGGAAGAGGTTACAGAAGACGGAAATGTAAACGGTGTCCCACTTTTTCTGAATTCACCCTACTATAGTTCTGTTTGGTGCCATTGTACTCTGGAATACACATGTCAATTAATCAGTGGTATTAGAAGAGCCAGAGCCCTGCCTTAAGTACAGCGGGTCCCTAATGTAAATTGGATCTCTTCTCTCAATTAGAAAATACTATAAGACTGTCTTACTTTAGCTGCTCCATGTTGACCCACTTCAGCTACTCCATGCTGTTCTACTTTAGCTGCTCCATGCTTTCCCACTTTAGCTGCTCCATGCTGTCCCACTTTAGCTGCTCCATGTTGTCCCACTTCAGCTACTCCATGCTGTCCCACTTTAGCTACTCCATGCTGTCCCACTTTAGCTACTCCATGCTGTCCCACTTTAGCTACTCCATGCTGTCCCACTTTAGCTGCTCCATGCTGTCCCTCTTTAGCTGTTCCATGTTGTCCTACTTCAGCTACTCCATGCTGTTCTACTTGAGCTGCTCCATGTTGTTCTACTTTAGCTACTCCATGCTGTCCCACTTTAGCTACTCCATGCTGTTCTACTTGAGCTGCTCCATGTTGTTCTACTTTAGCTACTCCATGCTGTCCCACTTTAGCTGCTCCATGCTGTTCTACTTTAGCTACTCCATGCTGTCCCACTTTAGCTGCTCCATGTTGTTCTACTTTAGCTACTCCATGCTGTCCCACTTTAGCTGCTCCATGTTGTTCTACTTTAGCTACTCCATGCTGTCCCACTTTAGCTGCTCCATGCTGTTCTACTTTAGTTGCTCCATGTTGTTCTACTTTAGCTAGTTATGGTTGGTAAAGCAAAAAAATTGCATTATTTATGACAGTTTTATAACCTTAACTTCGAAACAGAAAAAAAGCTGTCACTGATCTTACCATGTGCTTACCGGCGAGCTTCCTGTTTAAAGCTTGCTTTAACCCACGAAATGATGTGACACCAATGAAGTGATGTGATTTTGATCATGTGGTTTCTCTGCAACGGTCTAATAAGAAATAAACTCGTCATGATTAAGCTGTCCCAGTTTATATGACGTCACACTTTTTAAGAATTCACCCTGTGTTCAAATACATGAAGTTATTCATGTAATTAATTGACCTTTGTTGACAATAGTTGAGTGGTCACAGGGTATTTAAAAACGCTTCTTAGCATTTGCACACGAAGGACAACGTCACGGGAGAAGGAAGTACAATGATGTCTATTTGTGTCCGGCAGAGAAGGGGTTAACCTCTACGGGATCGGTGTCCCTCCACCAGGACAGTTGAGCTAACGTGCGCTAATGTGATTAGCATGACGTTGTAAGTAACAACAACATTTCCCAGGACATAGACATGTCTTATATGGACAGAAAGCTTAAATTCTTGTTAATCTAACTGCACTGTCCAATTTACAGTAGCTATTACAGTGAAAAAATACAATTTTATTGTTTGAGGAAAGTGCACAACAAACTTTTCACGGCAACTGGTTTGATACATTCACCTCTGAAGGTAAATAATGTACTTACATACAGTAATCTTGCTCTGATTTGTCATCCTGAGGGTCCCAGAGATAAAATGTAGCATAGTTTTGTTTGATAAAATTAATTCTTAAATTCAAATGTAGGAAATGGGTTCTAAAGTTTCAACCCCTGCTGTTTCTGTTACCGGCAGTTAGATTTGGGAATGTCATTTTAGGCAAAAATTGGGGAAAAAAGGGTCCGATCCTTATTATACCAGCGCAGGGTCGTTGTTCTGGGCATGCTGCAGTTGGCCTGTGTGGCGTTGTGTGCGGGTTCATTGACTTGTTCTTTCATGCAAAAACACCAACCTCAGTGAAACTCGAGCACCTCTGTGGACTGGTTTGGTGAACAATATGAGTGTTCTTTCATCTAAACAATTTAAATGATTTGTCAAATATAGAGTACAACACTTGACTTGTTTACTTTTGTGGTGACTCTTTGCTTCCCAAAGGAAAAACACAGTATTGGTAAGTGATCAAGGTGGCATTGGCTTGAGGCTACAATTGTCTGACTGAATGCCAAAGGTGACACAATGTTCAATCATCTAATAACATGGTTTGACCCTCGCCAGGTTTATCCTGCCTTAGTGTGCCCCTGTGTTTCCATGGTGATGGTGTCAGGCTAGGCATGCCTAACGTTGACCAATGGCGAGAATGACAACGAGGTGTTCCACCATCACAACAACCCTGAAGTGGTAATACCATGACCCTAACAGCTCCCACAAATGATCAACACAACAATAGTTTAACTCGCACTTCTCTTTAACTCCCCCATCCCACAGATAAAAGAACATGTCGACCTGAAATGACATACACTGCGTTGAAATGTTCAGGATGCTTTATTGCAAGGTTACACATAACATTTGTAATGTAATCCATAAACCATTGCAAGGCTTTACTCCCTTGTTTTGTTCCCAGTAGTTCTTTCCTGAAGTGATCAGTCTCGTTAAAATAAACGGTGTCTTTCTCAAACAGATACCTTTGTATCAAATAGGCCAAATAAAATGAACAGAAAAAAAATAATTGATTAACCTGAAATGACAAATTAACTACACAGAGCACTAACAGAACACATAAAAATATATATTTAAAGCAGTGAAGACCACATGTAAGCAAAACAAGAGTGCAAGGCAATTGATAAAGCCTACCATTTTTCCCCCCTTGCCTAGTTCTATAGACCAAACTAAGGGCAACAGGTCGGAGAGAGTGAAAATCTTTTAATTGAACTGTATCCTGAGAAAAGGCTATCTAAGCCCACAGTACTTTAGCGCAGCTAATTGTTGTGTTTTCCTAGCCACTGTGCTTCTACACCTGCATTGCTTGCTGTTTGGGGTTTTAGGCTGGGTTTCTGTACAGCACTTTGTGACATCAGCTGATGTAAGAAGGGCTTTATAAATCAATTTGATTGATTGTGTTGACATAATGTGGGGTGGCATCTGTGCTCTACTGGCTAAAAACTGTAATTATACGACAAGACTTCCTGGTAATCTGACATACAGTACATAAACACCAACCGTCTTCATTAGAGGGTAATTATACGACAAGACTTCCTGGTAATCTGACATACAGTACATAAACACCAACCGTCTTCATTAGAGGGTAATTTCACTGGTGGGGTTTCTTTGCAACTGTCCCATGTTCAAAGAAGCAGGTCTATTAGCTAAGGTTCAACGGCAACAATACAGGTGATCAATCTCCTCACCACTACTTTTGACACATTTTACAGGCTTGTTGTAAAGATAAAGATACCCCGGCATCGATAGCAGTTGTCATCATTTCTTTGCCAAAGCAGATTATGAAGAGGGAATGATGACGAGTCTTGCCCCACATTATCACTGAACTCATCAGGCGGAGTGGTTAGTGCAGCATCACACCGTGCTGCACTCACAGTACTGAACATTTATCTGATGTTATACCACACATATTTCTCACAAACACACGTAAAACATTGCACCACAGAACCAGCTGTGATCCAAACGCACAAAGCAATGGTGACGGTAGTGAAGGCATTTGGGATGACATCATAGGGTAGAAAACATGTTACAGTTAGAAAAGATTTAAGATACATGGTATTTTTTGTATATTGTAATAGTTGTTTTATAGACATTACTTATGCAAGACATGCTACAGAAGATCATAACTTTGCTTAAGAAAACTGTTGTATATTGTGGGACTTGCGTAGGGGCACAATTATAAACCCGATGGATGGGTATTTTGGTACAGAAACACCCGAGTGATGTGTACTGATATTGCCTGCTGTATACTATGAGGTGTGTGTGTGTGTGTAAATTGAATATGTTGTACATCAATCTGGCCAACAGTTTTCTAGCTCAAACACAGTTCAGTGGAACCAGTCAACAAGATTCACTTCAGACAAGTTCCTTTTTATCCTTAGCTTTCCCATGTCACTGAGATGTTTACCATATGATGACAGTGCTAACACCGTCAGGACTACCTCCTAACACAGAATGTGTGTGTGGTAACACACGGTCAAGGTGGAGCACAGGAGGTGAGTGAAATGTGTGTTGACAAAGACTGAGGGCATCTGAACTCTTGTAATATGATGACATCACCCCATCTCTCAGGTGACCAAACATCCACTTAAATAATAAAAAGGTGCTTAACTGTTGGGGGGGGAATCTACCCTGATATTGGAAGTAGAGGAATCTACCCTGATTCCTATATCTCCCCACAACCTTCCTCTCTCGCTCCCCCCAATGCTCTCTCTCAGCACATACAGGCCCAGCTCGCCTTCTCGCCCTCGTCCCTTCCCCTCGTCAGGGTCACCGTGTCCCCCCCGGGTGGCTGGCTCAGTATCAGTGGCTTCTGGGACTTCAGCTTGTGGGCTACCGTCATGAAAATGGCCTCCACGTGATCACTGTTTCCCCGGGTACCATGGCTACCGTCACCATGGCCGTCGCTGCTGGGGTTCTTGGCAGATGTCTCGAACAAGGGCATGGAGTGGGCGTCAGCAAACTGCTGGGCCAAGTCTGTGCCCACCTGGACAGAGTTCTGCAGGTCACACTTGTTCCCAACCAGGATCCTCGGGACTTCCTGGCCCAGGGCGTGCTGCTTACACTCCTCGATCCAGGCCGGGAGGCTGCGGAAGCTGGCGGCGCTGGTCACGTCGTACACGAACACCACAGCATGCACGTTGCGGTAGTAGTGCTGCACCATGCTCTTACGGAAACGCTCCTGACCCGCCGTGTCCCATAGCTGGACCTGGAAGGGAAAAGAGAGGGAGGGGAAAGAGTCAAATAAACACACTCTGAACAGCTTCTTTATTGAATGTTGTCAGTCTCCAAGGAACTGAAATACAGTACCTAGATAGACCTTATATTCACTGTGAGTTTGCCAGAGGATGAACTGAACTGTAATATGTATGATTCTGCAGAGGGCAGTCAGCGCACCAGACAGATTGCTTTCTCTTCTGCCACTGCCCTTGAGATGATCAAAGACAAGAGACGTTTGAAATTGATTCCACAACAACTCCAACGTGGATGAGGTAGACTGCATTTACATGTCAATTGTTTCCAGGTTGTGCTGTTTTGTAACAACCCAAACAATAATTTCACTTGTTTTATGTAATCTATCTATTCACCTTGATGTTCTCGCCGTCAATCTCGATAAGTTTCTCCCGAAAGTCCACCCCGATCGTGGCCTCGGTTTTCTCCGGAAACTTGCCCGCACAGAATTGGTAGGTGAGGCAGGTCTTGCCCACACCGGAGTCCCCAATCACGATGATCTTGAAAATCCGCGTCCGTGGTGGCGGAAGATGAGACGAGACAGTGAGCGAACTAGTGAATTCCGTCGACGACTCCACACTTGCCATATTAATTGGTTATTGATTATCGAGGATATGCTAGCAAACTACAGTAGCTGCCTAGCTAACGTTAACCCACAGAGCTGTTATGGCTTGCAAAACCGCGCCTTCGCCAATGCTAGCTGGATGGGCTGTCAAAATGAGACAAGCAATCTCGCCCAATACAAATGGAATTGGACATTCGTGACAAATCTGTAACCTCCAAATATAAACATGTGCATTAGTTTTGTACTAACACTCTCAGGTTGCTAGCTTAAGCATCCTTCTAACTCCTTCCCCACATTTGAAGCCACGTACAACGTTGACAGACAACCCAACTCTCGCGAGAGGTAACCAAGAACATGAAAGACGCTATGGATTGGATCAGATTCGACACGAGGGTCGTTGCTTCCAACTTCAGTTCGTGTCCCAGCTCCACACCTAGCCCAGTCAAAACACTCAAATAACCATTACATGGGAATATCACAGAAGTGAACTACAGTACTAAATCTCTTCCAAATACAATTTGAATGAAATATGAATAGGTATTCAGATGTTTGATAATATCTCGAACGTGTGTCAGCACTTTAAAATCCTGTTAATGTTTCAGAAAGTGGCTTTTAACCTTTACCTAAAACAAACAAGGGTTAGTGGTGCGCCTTACCAAAGTCCACTTCAGTAGTGAAAAAAGGCATCAACATGTCCGTGAGTACTCATTCCCTCCTATTACAATTTGTTAAAATGTTGTAGGTGACAACATTATCTTTATTGTCATGACTGTTTAAAGTTCGCACATTTCCGCTCTGTCCTGCTCGTTTTATTGAAGTTAAGCTGCAGTGCCTTTTTGAGCCATGTAAACGTGTGTTTGTAACATTCTTATCTATAGACAGTCAGTAACCAACTAGACATATTCATGTACAGCGTACAGTACTTCATATAAACTTTCATGTCCCAGTTGATTGATGATTTCTTTGCATAACATGAGGCATGGTATTACACTTGTAATAACTCTATGGCCCACAGGATCCTATAACTATGGAACTAGAGCCCTCTCCCCCAGGGTTGGAGGCTGAGTATCGAACCATCTTTACCGCAGGCTCCCTGGTCTTCCTACAGGAACTGGTCTCAACATTTGATGAAGAGGTTGACAAGGTAGGTCACAAAGCACTAATACATTGTTCCATACATTGTTCTAAATATATTTGTTTTCTCTAGGCCTACTTGTTGACAAATATACAGTATATCAACCTCGTCTAATACAGTATGTGTCTTTCTGTCATATAAGATCCTGAGGCTTAGAATCTCCAGGAAGACCCACCTGGACCTGTCAGGTGACCTGCCAGGGTTCTGTGAGGTCACAGCCCCCGTAAGAAGCGACCCTACCTGGAGGGTCCGTCCAGTCCCCCAGAGGCTGCAGAGGAGACATGTGGATGTGGGGGACCTGGCCCCCTGTGACACCCAGCGCTTCATTCAGGCCCTCAGCTCCCCTGCACAGGGCCTACAGGTATACAATGGGGCCTGCAGGTAAAGGATATTCAGGGGTCGATTTAGCCAATTAGCCTTGTTTGAGACATTGTTGAATGTAACATACAAGTAACATTGTTGAATGCAGAAACAGTCATGTATGAACCCAGTCTAGAATGTTGCTACAAGGCAAGGGATGTTGGATATAAGGATGCTTTGATATAAAAGTTAAAAGACGTATAAATCAGGTGATTCTGGATCTGTTGGTGGGCCGAGCATTCCAGAAAAGCCCTCTTCACTATGTAGACGACTGTTGTTTTTCTCTTGCAGATTGATTTTGATGATGGAAACTGCCCGACGTACCACAACCAGATAAAAGGCATTTATAATGTTTACCGGGCGGTGCATAATCAATTTCCCAGTGAGTTTATATCCACTCTATTACCCATTACTCACGGTTGGCTCAGTCCAGGGCAGGAAGCGTTTTGTTGGCACACATCATCTGAATCTAAACGTATCTAGATACAGTCTATCTTGATTGTTTAACTGGACTTTATAACATCTTATATTTTAATCACAAACCCTGCATTAGTCTACTTTATAACTTTCTACCATGTTTAAGTAGATCTACAGATCAGAATATTGTATGAAGACCTGCATTATTATTAATGTATACGCCCAACTATTACTGTCCTCCAACAGATGCCCCCAAGATATCCCAGGCTCCTGTTCTGATGCTCCGCCCTAGAGCCTGGAACATGGTGGAACACAACATGATGGTATTGAGTTCCAACTTCAACACTCTGATGTCCAAATTCATCTCAATACCTCACTTTACATGCATACAACGTCTGGATTGGCTGAAAGTGTAGAGCCATCCATATGATCATGTTATGTCTACAACCATCATCAGGGGTGCATCTTTGGTTTTAGAAGTGGGGGAGGACATTTTATATATATATATATGTGTGTATATATAAAAACAGAAAAACACTCAGAAAGCCTACCCGATCGCTCGGAAGCATCCGCATGGTCTTAAAGCACACCGTTGCCCCTTTTGTATCACATTCCAATGACATGCCCCACCCCCCCATTCCCAGTGAAAGTTGACCCCTGACCATCACCTTATTTTTGTGTGGATGATATTTCAGCAGCGCTGATGCATTTGTGTGTATGCAGGTTAAAGGCAAAGAGGTGCCAGGGCCGCTGTGTGACTTCGGCTTCCTCATGTTCCACTGTGGCAAGCTGTTGTTTGACAGCGAGAGTGGGCCATTTTTCTACCTCTCCAAAGTAAGGCTATGGTAGATAGCTGTGCTGTTATTGGCTGTTAGAATAGCAAATAGGATTGACACGATCTGGTATAAAAATTTAAAAAAACTCTCCACTACTCTCTCTTTTCCTCACCACCATCGCTGCATGTTAGGTCGAGAGCTACCTGGAGGCGAGACTTTGGAACAACATATTCCTCTGGACAGAGCAGAAGGTTTGTAGCATGCCAACATGGTAAAGGTGTGAAACGCTTTAGAACAGCATGCTTGCTATTTGATTGCTTCTCTGATATACAGTAAATTACTGATCATAAGTAACATTGAATGCAAGTGTGTGTGTGTGTGTGTGTGTGTGTGTGTGTGTGTGTTGTATCCTCTAGCTGGGCCTGCCTGTGGGCAGCATAAAGGCAACCGTGCTGATAGAGAACGTGCTGTCAGCATTTGAGATGGAGGAGATTCTGTATGAGCTTAAGGATCACTCCGCTGGACTCAACTGTGGGATCTGGGATTACTCCGCCTCCTTTGTCAACAAGTTCGGTGAGTGACTTCAATCACTCAGTCATATCCTGTCTTTTCCATGGAAACTAAGGGTTTTTATG
This sequence comes from Salmo salar, assembly GCF_965601325.2. Lineage (NCBI taxonomy): Eukaryota > Metazoa > Chordata > Actinopteri > Salmoniformes > Salmonidae > Salmo > Salmo salar. The sequence continues at coordinate 74,285,433 of NC_138299.1, read as the reverse complement.
GGTCTACAAAATGTATCTGTTCTGTTAATGTTGGAGAAGACAGCTTTCAACTTTCAACCATGTTGTTTTTTGGATTGGGACTATTCTGGCCCAAACAGCTCAGTTTAACCTTATTATAAAACTGATTGCAGCAACTGTCTAAACATGGGTAATCCCTGGGTATATCTTGATACATCACTGGACTACTAGTTTACAAAAGGTCATCTAATGGTCATATTATTGTCTGCCAGGTCACCGAGGGGCCTTCCTGCTCCCTGACCGCAGTAAGTATGTCAACATGGAGAAGCTGTTCTTGCGGAGCTACATGGACCTGCTGGTCCAGATATGTCACCGTAGAGGAGCACTGGCTACTGGGGGTATGGCAGCCCTGCTGCTGCCTCAGGACAGGGACAGTGCCCCCTATAGAGCAGCCTTGGCCAACGTCACCAGGCAAGGACCTATTCTACACAGTCATCTATACGTCATCTGATATATCTACTTAAAGTACAGTACCAGTCAAAAGTTTGGGCACACCTACTCCTTCCATAGGTTTTCTTTATTTTTACTATTTTCTACATTGTAGAATAATAGTGAAATCATCAAAACAACAAAAAAGTGTTAAACATATCAAAATATATATATTCTTCAAAGTAGCCACCCTTTGCCTTGATGACAGCTTTGCACACTCTTGGCATTCTCTCAACCATCTTCATGAGGTAGCCACCTGGAATGCATTTCAATTAATGTGTGCCTTGTTAAAAGTTAATTTGTGGAATTTCTTTGTTTCTTAATGTGTTTCAGCCAATCAGTTGTGTTGTGACAAGGTAGGGGTGGTATACAGAAGATAGCACTATTTGGTAAAAGACCAAGTCCATATTATGGCAAGAACAGCTAAAATAAGCAAAGAGAAACGACAGTCCATCATTACTTTAAGACATGAAGGTCTGTCAATCTGGAAAATTTCAATGACTTTGAAAGTTTCTTCAAGTGCAGTCGCAAAAACCATCAAGCGCTATGATGAAACTGGCTCTTATGAGGACTGCCACAGGTAAGGAAGACCCAGAGTTGCTGCAGAGGATAAGTTAGTTACCAACCTCAGAAATGGCAGCCCAAATAAATTCTTCAGAGTTCAAGTAACGGACACATCTCAACATCAACTGTTCAGAGACTGCGTGAATCAGGCCTTCATGGTCAAATTTCTGCAAAGAACCACTACTAAAGGACACCAATAATAAGAAGAGACTTGCTTGGGCCAAGAAACACGAGCAATGGACATTAGACCGGTGGAAATCTGTCCTTTGGTCTGATGAGTCCAAATTGTAGATTTTTGGTTCCAACCGCCTTGTCTTTGTGAGACGCAGAGTAGGTGAACGGATGACATCCGCGTGTGTGGTTCCCACCGTGAAGCATGGATGAGGTGAGGGGGTGCTTTTCTGTTGACACTTTCAGTGATTTATTTAGAATTCAAGGTACACTTAACCAGCATGGCTACCACATTATTCTGCAGCGATAGCCATCCCATCTAGTTTGCGCTTTGTAGGATTATCAGTTGTTTTTCAACAGGACAATGACCCAACACACCTCCAGGCTGTGTAAGGGTTATTTCACCAAGAAGGAGAGTGATGGAGTGCTGCATCAGATGACCTGACCTCACCCGAATTGAGATGGTTTGGGATGAGTTGGACCGCAGAGTGAAGGAAAAGCAGCCAACAAGTTCTCAGCATATGTGGGAACTCCTTCAAGGCTGTTGGAAAAGCATTCCAGGTGAAACTGGTTGAGAGAATGCCAAGAGTGTGCAAAGCTGTCATCAATGCAAAGGGTGGCTACTTTGAAGAGTATAAAATATACTTTTTTGGTTACTACATGATTCCAAATGTTTTTTTCATAGTTTTGATGTCTTCACTATTATTCTGCAAGGTTGAAAATAGTAAAAATAAAGAAAAACCCTTGAATGAGTAGGCGTGTCCTAACTTCTGACTGGTACTGTATCAATTTATTGCTTATTTGATCCTGATCTGTCCTGTGTTTTTGGTCATGTTACACAACAGCAGTGACGACTGATTGCTCGATTATGATTTCACTGGGCTCCAATTGCACCATTCAGCTCTAAATTTGTTTCTCCCTTTCTCATATTTCAGACTGAAGTTACTGGAGATCAAAGCTGGTGTTGATGGCTTCATGGTGTATGATCTGGGCTTGATAGAGCCCATGCAGAAAGTAAGTCCTTGATGTAGGAATTGTTGAGCTATACCTTTCAAGGAACTGCTATCTTCTCAGTAAGCATTTCACTGTTAGTCTACACCTGTTGTTTACGAAGAAGGTGACAAATAACATTGGATTTGTCACTCTCCCCACCTTTCTGTGTCACTCTCTTCTCAGCTCTTCCAGCTGCATTCTCAGGGTGACAACCAGATGCACCAGCTTAGAGATGACCTCACGGTTACCCCCGACGACCTGCTCTGTATGCCAGCGGTCAGTTCCTCAATAACGTTGTGCTACTGTATATTTATACTACACTATGCATCTCTCTGGAATACCATTCCACATCTTGTGTACTGAACTGCTATAAACGTTCTTCTAGGGTGGAGTAACCCTGTACGGCTTGAAGTATAACATCGCTGTAGGAATCCTGTTCATAGATGCTTGGCTCAAAGGTGAGAATTCAAGAGTATGCATCATAATGAACCAGCATCCTTAATGGAGGTTTGGGATGGATATGTGATTGAGTAATGTTGATGTAATGCTCCATGGGTCTCCCCTAGGCAAAGGTCACTTCTTCTACAGGGGACAGGTGGAGGATTCTGCAACTGCAGAAATCTCCAGATCCCAGGTAGGTTCACTTTAGTTTAGGTCATCCTGTGCCGCACTTCCCATTGCAAAAACGTGAGAGTCCAGGGTCCATTTCATGAGATGTCTGTGTGGTGTTTTGTGTCCAGGTGTGGCAGTGGATCCGCCATCAGACACAGCTGGAGGATGATAGCAGGGTGGTGACCCGGGGTCTGGTCACAAAGCTGACCCAGGAGGTCATGGGGGAGCTGAAGGTCGTCACACGCTGTCACACTGTCAGGTAGGAGTAGGATAAGAGCACAAGGTTGCCAAGATAACTCAAAATTCAAACATTCTGCGTTTCTAGAAGTTTATTTTGTCTCTGCACTCCTCACTCTCTTTTGAGCCTCCAATTCTTCCACCCTTCTAGGACTTTCTTCTGACTCTTCCTCTCTCCCCCCCCCCCCCAGGGAGGAACAGAGGTTGTTGACAGCTGCAGCCATGTTCCTGGAGGTTGTCCAGAAGAGAGATTTCCCAGAGTTCCTCACCACCTACCTCAACTTGGACCACACCTTCCTCAGCTCTCAAGCAAAAAGGCATGAGGGTGGGGTAGTAGGGGACGTGCCCAGACCAAAACTCTGAAAGCCCTGTCCAACGTAGCATGGTATTTACACCCCTCATAGTATCTACGGTGAGCATGTGAGGCAGCGTGAGCGATAGTGTTCCTCTTCAAGACCCTTCAAATCATTTTGTGTTTCTTGACAATCCTTGACAAATGGCAATCCTTGAATAAAATACAAACTTCTGCAGGAAAAATGCCATCAGGAAATAGCTTTTTATTCAACTTTAGTTATTGATAACTCCTCGTTGTGTTAGGAGTGGTCTGTGTGCAGAACTCAGTATGATTGACAAACGCCTTTTTCAAAATAAAAGATGGATTGGTAACATTGGATGAGCCGATAACATTTGACCAATAAACAGAAATAAATCCCCAAAACAAACCCCAGTAACTGTAGAGTGTCAGTGTGTTTTTGCTGTATCAGGAAGTGGTTTCATGGGACTTTCACATGGGTAAAACTAGGAAGGAAAATACAGAGCGGAAAAGGAAAACAGAAATCTGCACATTTGTCAGTCATACAGCACTCCAGGTGAGCATTGAGCTCTGTGTCTCTGCATTCAGATCAGTCGTGTCCTGTTCCCTCCTGGAGGCCATGCCGGGACCTCTACCGCTGCACAACCTTGTGGCCGAGCAGAGGACTGCTTGAGCTCAGTAGCTGATTCACCGAGTGCATCGCCGCTACGCCTCCCCTGGGAAACAAGTGATGTCTCCTTTTAAAAAGTTCCACCTTTTCATTTTTGGCACATGCCAGCTCACAGGTAGATACCACAATCCTCCATCCCCACCACTACTACTACAATTTATATTCTTTCAATTTTTGCAAATGTTTTAAATTCTTTGTTTTTAATATATAAATTACCTTTAAAAACGTGAGAAGCAGATGCACATACAGGAGAAACACAGGCGTGAAAACACAGGAGTAAAAACCTGACTTAACGGCAGCCACCCTAACACTTTTCTTATACAGTTTTATTTTGTTCAGTTAAAGAAGAGATGTCAACAGGGTTTAAAAAAAATAAAAAATAAATTTGGAAAATGCGCATTTGTTTTTCCCTCCTCTTCACGGCTCTCTCAGTCCAGGTCAGTGCACTGCAGGGGGCATTCACAAAACAAACAACCGTAGCTGGGGTGTTGTTGTCAGACTAGCGGCTGGCAGCTTGTACGCTCCTCCCCTCCCATCCCTCGCTCCCCTCTCACATGTCGTTGGCCATGTCGTCGTGCTCGCCTGCTGACAGGTCTCCGTTGGCGCTGATGGTGGAGGTGGTGTTGTCCTCGTACCCGGGGGGCATGAAGGCCAAGGTGTGGGGGTACAGCTTGTTACACGCGGCGCGGTACGCCTCTGCTGCCTTCTGCTGCCCATCGCCCAGATTGCCCTCACGCAGCGCCTCCAGCACATCTGTGCAGATCTGACAGGAAAGATAAAATGTCTTAGACTTGGGTCACACAGACAATTGACATTATTCCTTTCCTTTTTCCCTAATGTTGTTTCTGGTTCGGGTGTGGGACTACTGTGCCAAAGGTACTTGATACATTTAAATATAAAAATGTTGTACAAGGATTAGTGCAGTGAGTAAGCACTCACCGTGATGCTTCTCCCTGTGAGGGACTCATCCAGCGCTGTAGCCAGCTCAGAGGCCATCTTGTCAGAGGATGGGTCCAGATAGAACATCATCTTAGCAGCTGCAGGGGGGACAACGTGGAACTTTTCAGTTACAAGTTGACATAGTGTGTGTGTAGTTATGGTTAAGTCTCATGTGGCATAATTGTACTGTTGAGTCAGGTAGTGCGTGTACGTACCAGCCACGCGGTGTGGTATAGAGTTGGAGTGTTGGCTCAGGTAGTTCTTGTTAAAGTTCTGGGGGTTGCTCTCCCCAAACAGCCGTGAGATCTCCTGCTTCAAAACAGTCCGCACAGCCTCCGGTAGGTCCTTACTGTCGGACACTGAGGAAGACACACAGAATCAGAACGTGGTAGAGATATTTGTACCAGAACACAGTCAACTATTCCGGAAACAAATGGTTCAGAGACAGATGGATGTGAAGGTATCTTAAATCCATAGAGTTTGGATAATGACATGGCCCAACAGCCTGACCAAATGACAGAAGCCCTACTAAACTGTACCTCCTTTGAAGAAGCGCACTAGACACTGGTGCAGCCAGGGGTGAGAGGGCTCCATGGAGAATGCTCTCTTCACGGACTGCAACATCAGCAGGTACTTCTCTACGAGAGGGAAAGCAACAGATATGTTTAAGTTTTTTTGACAAAAGTACCAGATTCTTCTCGTGTCAGAACGTCAATCAGCTTCTCGTTCCTTTACCTTTCCTGAAGTAGATCTCGAAGGCCAGGAGGTGAGTCTCAATCTTGTTCTTCACCAGGTTTTTCAGGGGGGTTAAAAACTTCACTGCCTCCTCTAGTGGGTTCTCCACCTACAGGGGAAGAAAACAATATCATGGGTCTTATCCCCCAAAAACTGTTCAGTCTCCTTAGTGTAATTGCACAATGTTCTGCAGTGATATCCCACAGGGCTAATGGCAGTAGCCATGAGGGTAAAGCGAAACCACAAGTTTGTTCTTTGAGGCATTTCCAACGACTAGGGCTCACTGTGAGGAGTCTGTCGGGATAGGCCTCAGTCATTCCTTCATCTTTTACAGGCCACACGCACCTTGGCCAGTTTGTCTGGTATGAGCTCCTCCTTTGGTCCTCCGATCTCCTCGTCGTCATCTTCTTTCTTCTTCTTCTGGTTCTTCAGCTGCTTCTCCTTCTCGGCGTTCTTCTTCTCCTCTTCTAGTTGGGCTTTCTTCTGGGCTCGTCTCTGCTTGTTCCTCAGCTTCTTTAGCTCCTTGTCATTCAGGTTCTCTGTGGGACACGCACAGGGACAGACGGGACAGTGTCACTTCTCTCAGACACTGGGATCATTTACAAATCAAGACACTACACCAATGTTCCCTCAAAGCTGCACGTGGGCGCACAGTAGCCCGAGACTGCCTCGCAGAAGAAATATCAGCATACAGAGAGAAGCAAGAGATTTGAGTGATGTTCACTTTCTAGAGCAGTGGTCACCAACCGGTCGATTGAGATCAACTAGTCGATCTCCAAGGCATTCTTAAATCGATCGTAAAAAAATAAATAACGATAAAGCCTTTTTTTATTTTTTATCTCCGGCTGTTGGCGTTAAGTGCACCAGATTCAGCTGCCCTGCGTGCCGGAAATCAAGTGCACTATAGGCCTACCGCTGGCCAATCGGATGGCTCAGATTACAGTGTCTGCAGTAACGTAGCAGGCATAAAAGAAAGCTATAGCAAAGTTGATACTGAGATTTCTGAACATTTAAAACCATGACTACAGTAATGACTAGAGTGAGACTCAACTAATACAGCAAAGAGATGCTGTGAGATTTCTCAACATTTAAAACCATGACAAGAGAGACTCAACCAATACAGTAAAGAGATGCTGTGAGATTTCTCAACATTTAAAACCATGACTAGAGAGACTGTCAATGAATACAGCAAAGAGATGCTGTTTTTATGAGAGTTCTTACTCAGCACTGTCAACACTTTTATAAGCCATTAAATCCAAGTTCGTCCTATTTCCACACAGCGCTACAACAAGCACTGCAGCAGTAAATAAAGAGTAGGAAAGTGCATGTCTAGGCTTGCTTTAGTATTAGCGACTTTTAATATAGAGGAACATTTTACATTCTCTGTTCATAGGAGTAACATGAATTTGTGCATGAGGGGCGATTCGAGTTTCGCCATCAGCTGGTCAGTGTCAGTGGAGGAAAGGGAGAGCTGAGGGATGTTGAGAGGCAGACCCTTAGTCGGCTGCTCTCTTCCTCCGCTGAGACTGACCATCAGATGCAGACGCCATCAGCCCGGTAAAATGAAAATAAAAATCCAACTATTTAAATGCATGCTCAATCAGCAGTGTCTCACAAATAATACAACGGATCTATTACCAGTGTGATCATATAGCCTACCTCAAAATGTTTCATATAATTTTTCAAAAATGGCCCGACCAACAATGCACTGGCAGGCCAATTGCTGTGATAATGTATTGGGCCTATAACTTACTGCACAAACCTCATTGTTAATGTTGCATAGGCTTATGTTTTTCAAGTCGTGGTAAAGAAAATGTGAGCGGTAGATCTCTGCTTGCATTTTGACTCAGTGATCGTGACTCAGAAAAGGTTGGTGACCACTGTTCTACAGGTTTCCCTGTTAACACCATCAACGTTTCGCTTTACTGTGGCAATTGTGATCAAAACAAAACAAGAGGTTGTTGTAGGCATAACGCATTCGGGTAGGATTCTATTGCATTGACGCACTACTCAGCCCGTACTCTACATAGACCAGTGCAGCATAAACAGAGGTACAGTAGGCCTATACGCAAATAGACCATTGCCATATATGGATCATTGCCATTTACCTTGAACTGGACTGTGTTACCAGCATGAGCGGTCGTGAATAGATGAGCTTGTTTTGCGATCAAAGCGAGAGCTGCATGTAGCCATGTGTGCACATTTTGTTCATATCCTTTGCTAGTTCGAGTCATTTGCTGACTTCAAATTATCTATAACTGGGCTATAAGTGAGGGATTGCTTATTACAAGAGCACAAAGAAGTGTACATTTCTAGACATCTGTGAAAAGCAAGTCAGGTAAAGAGCTTTTTTTTTCCTCTTAAAGGGGCAGTGTTTTATTTTGTGACAGGATTTGTAAAAAAATAAATAATAATAAGTTACTTTTATTTACAGTGATGGCCTACCGGGAAACAGTGGTTAACTGCCTTGTTCAGTAGCAGAACAACAGATTTTTACCTTGTCAGCTCAGGAATTCGATCCAGAAACCTTTCGGTTACAGGCCCAACGCTCTAACCACTAGGCTACCTGCCGGATTTAATAAGCTAAGTAGCCAATAGGCAGAGGGTAGCTTAATGTGTCTGATTCTCTGGAATAATGGTATGGGAATAAAACACATTTTATTTTGGAAAGTGGTTTCTTGCATCAAACATTTTCAGTCACCTCCTTGTCTGAAAGACAAATGGATAAACAGATTAATGTCAAGCCCTGTATGTTTTTTTCAAGCCTCATGGAATTTAGGCCTACATTGAACTCCACACATTGGCTGCCACTGTAGGCTGAATGAGAGAACAGCTATTTCCATGTTAAAATGTTATGAGATTTATTTTCTCCATCGTTTTTAATGGTAGGCCTACATTATGATCAAATAGCCACAGTAGCCTACTTGACCAATTAAAACTAACTTAAAGCGGGAACAGTCTGTGTTCACAGTAAACGCACGCTGGAAGTTGCACAGAATCTTCAAAGTTCAAGTTTGTGCTCAGCAGACCTGAAATTTGCTCAGTGCCAAAAAACAGAGGGAACTTTGCACTACACCAAACCAAAAACCAGTGTGTAAAACATCAAATGAGCGATATCAAACAAGCGTCAGTTGGGGTCTTGCACAGACTCACACTCTCACACACACACACAACACGTACCGGCGTCGGCCTGGTGTTCCTTGTTGTCGTCGGTGAGTGGGTTGTCGTGCAGGCCGAGGTAGATCTGGATGGCGGTGCGGGCAGCTTTGTAGTAGAAGGGGTGCATGCGCAGCACGTCCTCCAGCTTGAGCAGGTCCACGTAGGATCGCAGCGTCATTTTCCTCATGCAGTACGTGTGGAAGTCGAACTGGTCGTCTGTGATCTCCACAAAATGCTAATGGGACACAGATGGTTATGATGAGGCAATCCAACCACTGAGCAGACCTGTACTAGCACTGGGCCATCTATACAGGTTTAAACCTCGTCAGTGAATTTTTATTTTATTTTATTTATTTTATTTCACCTTTATTTAACCAGGTAGGCAAGTTGAGAACAAGTTCTCATTTACAATTGCGACCTGGCCAAGATAAAGCAAAGCAGTTCGACAACATACAAAAACACAAAGTTACACATGGAGTAAAACAACATACAATCAATGATGCAGTAGAAAAAAAAAAGAAAAAAAAGATTTTTTTTTTTTTTTTTTAATTTAAAAAATGAAGATTATATACAATGTGAGCAAATGATGTGAGATAAGGGAGGTAAAGGCAAAAAAATGCCATGGTGGAAAAGTAAATAAAGTATAGCAAGAAAAACACTGGAATGGTAGATTTGTAGTTTGAAGAAAGTTCAGAGATAAAATATAAATAATATGGTGCAAAGGAGCAAAATAAATAAAATAAATAAATACAGTAGGGGAAGAGGTAGTAGTTTGGGCTAAATTATAGATGGGCTATGTACAGGTGCAGTGATCTGTGAGCTGCTCTGACAGCTGGTGCTTAAAGCTAGTGAGGGAGATAAGTGTTTCCAGTTTCAGAGATTTTTGTAGTTCGTTCCAGTCATTGGCAGCAGAGAACTGGAAGGAGAGACGACCAAAGGAGGAGTTGGCTTTAGGGGTGATTTTGCAGATTTTGCAGCTCTTTCAGAACATCAGCTGAATGGATTTGGGATAAGGAGAAATGGGGGAGGCTTGGGCGAGTAGCTGTGGGGGGTGCAGTGCTGTTGAATGCAGTAGGGGTAGTTAGGTGGAAAGCATGGCCAGCCGTAGAAAAATGCTTATTGAAATTCTCAATTATAGTGGGCTTATCGGTGGTGACAGAGTTTCCTATCCTCAGTGCAGTGGGCAGTTGGGAGGAGGTGTTCTTATTCTCCATGGACTTTACAATGTCCCAGAACTTTTTAGAGTTGGAGTTGCACGAAGCGAATTTCTGTTTGAAAAAGCTAGCCTTGGCGTTTCTAACTGCCTGTGTGTATTGGTTTCTAACTTCCCTAAAAAGTTGCATATCGCGGGGGCAGTTCGATGCTAATACAGAACGCCACAGGATATTTTTGTGTTGGTTAAGGGCAGTCAGGTCTGGGGAGAACCAAGGGCTATATCTGTTCCTGGTTCTAAATTTCTTGAAAGTGGCATGCTTATTTAAGATGGAGAGGAAGGCATTTAAAAAAAATAACCAGGCATCCTCTACTGATGGGATGAGGTCAATATCCTTCCAGGATACCAGGGCCAGGTCGAATAGAAAGGCTTGCTCGTTGAAATGTTTCAGGGAGCGTTTGACAGTGATGAGTGGAGGTCGTTTGACCGCTGACCCATTACGGGTGCAGGCAATGAGGCAGTGATCGCTGAATCTGCCCCCCCAGCTAGAAAACTTACCCTCTCGATCTCGTGGCACTTCTTGAGCGCATCTCCAAACTTGTTCATGGACTTGTAGGCCAGAGCACATTCTGTCTGGTACCACATACACTGCATCTCATTCAGATTCTCTACCGCTGACGCACCCTCCTGAAACACAGATACCCACAGTTAACACCACACACACAAAGGGTTTTAAGGCAACACACACAAACACTGACTGACCCTTGTGAACTTGGAGCACATCTCTTCTGCCTCTTTGACCAGGCCGGCCTTCAACATGTACTTGGCACACTTTGAGTTAATGAAGCGGTCAGCAGTGTCCAGAGCCTGGGCCTCATCCATCCACCTGGCTGCTTCCTTTATGTTACCTGCATGCTACAGAGACAAAGATAGGATGAGAGAGTGTTACACTGTAAATCTTCACTATAATGACATCTAGAAAATGTGTGCCTTGAACAATTCTACGGGTGCAGGGGTGCTCTCAACAGCTGTATGTGGGCTACCTTGTATATTTTGGCCTTGATGAGGAACAGTTCTATGAGCGTGGGTGTGCTCTCGATAGCTGTGTTGATGTAGTCCAGGGCTAGCGTCTGCTGGCCCACGTGGTCAAAGTGCTGAGCCAGGAAATACTGGACCCACAGCAGAGTGGTGGGGGGCTCCTCCTTACCGTCATCTAATACACACACACCATAAGAGATTCTAATACGGTTCCTATTAGATTTCATAAAACACGCAAATCTGATCGCACTCACCACTTTGATTGAACTTTCGACAGCTTTTCAAACACGTCTCGTATCCAACCACTAATTCTTCAATGATGGACAACTACACGGAGAGGAACAAGCAAACACAAGATCACCCTGACATCTCAGTCCAGGCATGTTACTTCAGTGACTTGCTGGAGCCTATGGAATGGCAGTGGTTCTCGCTCACCTTCTCCTTGTCGTGATACAGGGACTTCAGAGTGGTGAAGACGGGCGGACAGCCTTTACTGAAGTTCATCCTCAGATAGCAGTCCAGACATTCACGGAACTTCTCACCTGAAAAGAAAACAAGTGAATGGAGCTCCTCAACACCCCATCCTCCGGTGTTCCACAGACCACGTTTCAACGTGCTCGAGTCTGTCAGCCGTCGTCTTGATAGGCCATCATACCATGGATGATTACACAGCAATAGTGATAATGGCTTATTTATGTATCAAATCAAAATCAAATCAAATGTATTTATATAGCCCTTCGTACATCAGCTGATATCTCAAAGTGCTGTACAGAAACCCAGCCTGAAACCCCAAACAGCAAGCAATGCATGTGAAAGAAGCACGTACCTGTTAGGAAGGTGAGAGGCAGCCTCCGGGGAACAAGTCCTTTGGGATACTTCACCCACGCCTCCTCATAGAGCTTCTGCCTCTCCTCTATGCAAGCTGGGAACACAAGAAGCCAACAGTCAGAGCATGCCATTCATAGGCAGATTCAAATCTGGTCAGAGAATCTACCAAACGCATAAGTGAGAGGACTCATGCTAAAGAATGGACCAGAGAGAGGGTCCAGTGGGAATGGGGTGGGTAGCAGTGAGGGTTCAAAGGATACCTGGTTTCAGTGCTTTCTCCAGACCCTGGTAGTAGGCCCAGTTCTCAGGGTTCCTCTCTTGGAGTTGTCGGTAGACCTCAGTGGCCTCCTCCGAGCGGTCTAGCTGCAGCAGCAGCTCTCCTGAACGATAAATAGGTTCACATGAATCACATTTTATACAGATCTACAAACACAACCCTACACCCTCACAAACATTAGGATTCAAACACTCAATACACACATGAATACTTTCACATGCAGTTTCACTGTCCCCCCCTTCTCTCGCTCTCTCACACACACACCTCGTGTCTCCTCCACGGCAAGCTTGTCACAGATCTGTTTCTCATAGGTGGTGAGGTGCTCCAGTGCTTCCTTGAACAGCCCCGCCTCCCTGAGCACCTGGTTCTGGTACAGCAGCAGCTCACTGTACTCATAGTCGACTTTGTCTGGTGACGTCTGAAACACAGCACCACCCACCACATTTACTGACACAGGCAGTGACCAATCGGGTGTACTGATCCAGGCAGGGTGACCAATCAGAATAATTTATACAGATGGGTGATACAGGAACTCTACAGAGCACCCAATGAGAATTATTCGACTCAAAACACAGAGGTCAAAGCTCACCTGTTGCGTTTTGCGAAACTCTTCAACGATCTTGGCGGCCATCTCAAAGTCCTCCAGCAGGTGGTAGGCCACGGCGTATCCGATCCATGAGGCTCTCTGCGCGGGACGCAGCTGCAGGAGCTGGTAGCGGGTCTCCTGCAGAGAGAGAGAGCGAGAGAGAGCGAGAGAGAATAACAGAATAATTATTACACACAGCAGGAGCTAATACTTATGAGTGGAGACATGTGTGCACACACAGTCCGTCTCTGGGTCCTCACCCTGTAGCCCTCCAGGTCTCTCATCTGGATTTGGAGAAGTGAAAGGTCCCTCAGGATCTGCAGGTTGTCCTTGTCCCACTTCAGAGCATTGCGGTAGCACTTGATGGCCTCGTCGTACTTCTTATCCGACCGCTGCAGCAGACCGTACACATGCCAGCCTGGGAGAGCAAAGGTTAAGGCGGCAAAACAACAGACTACACACACACACTAAACCAGGGGTAGGCCGTCATTGTAAATAAGATTTTGTTCTTAACTGACGTGACTAATTGAAAGGCTAAAAAAAAATATATACAAACCTCAAATATAATCCCTCGCTAAAACAACCCATTTGGAGGACTACTAAAGGCACATGACTAAATGTCAAGGCAACAAAGAAAACTAATACTCATGGTGACAAATAAAAACATTGAACCCTGTGTTAATGCAACCAAGCCTATACTATTAGATGTCACAGTAACAGTCAGAGCCAATCTAGCGCGCTCCCATTCCATGTCTGGATTATGTGCCGTAGACATGGCGCAGTAAGGGCTTGTGGGATGGAGTCAAAAGTGTGGGCTTATTATGATGTCGAGCTTTTGGTGAATGTCTTCCCGCCTCCGACTAGGAGGTTCATACGAACCCTCACCTCATTAGCCCTAGTATAAAAGGATACAGACATGGCTCTTGAGGTCGTTGCGCAGGCCTCGTCTCACCAGCTCGTACGCATCCTCCTTCTTCCCCAGACAGTTCAGGGTCAGTCCCTTCATCGCCAGCGTCTCTGAGGGACAGATGAGGGAGAAGAGGAACTAGTGTCAGTCACAGCCCAAAAAACTTAATTAGGCCAAGAAATTAATTACCAACACTGATGTTCCGACCACTGAAAGATAAGTGAGTAGTGGCTGTTGAAGCAGGCCTCACCTCCATGCTCTGCGAACTTTGGGTTGGAGAGGATCTGTTTGCAGAACTTGAGTCCATTTCTGTACTGCTTGTGCTCATAGCATCTCTGCAACAGGGGAGAGGTGTGTTGTCATCAAGGTTTTTGCAAAGCCTGTTTTTAGAGTTCAGATCTGATGAATCACCCAAATACAGAGTTACAAATAACACCTTTGGGTAGGTTGTCTGGTGATACCATCCTGCCAGCAAGCAGGGACAGTAGCTCACCACAACCTAATACAGTAAGTAGTATCTTGATTGATTGGGTTTGAAAAAACATCTAGCTTTGTGTGAATGTGTGGTCAGGTGGGTGATGAGATGCAGTGATTAGAGAACCAGTCAGACGTAGATTCCTATCTGCCTGGGTCAGCACAGTGTGGCCTAGCACCTCAGTGATCAGCCTGCCAATTCCCCGCATAACGCTAATACCCGGGAATCCACACTGGCATAGGGAGAAGGCAGGGGCTCCAAGGAAACTGAGGAGTGTTCAACACAGCAACTAAAACAAACATTTTCAGAATGTTGTACAGAACGTTAGAGGCTCTGAGTGGAAACAGACAATTCACATTATGCAAAACATACTTGTGGTAAGCATTTACAACCAGGCCACCACCTTGAAAGCTCTCCTCAAACAGCATTGGCAAATGAATACTATTATATTTGCAGAGTAAAGTAATGCAAGAAACTAAGATAAAGAAATGTTTGCTCTGCATCAGAGTGGAATTTTTTGTTGTTGCAGAGAACCAACTCTGTAGAAATTTATTCAGTAATGTACTTTCCTCAATTTACATAATTGCTCAAAAATATATGAGTATACTTATGAAAAAACATATGTTGGCAACTAATCTGACAGTTTATACCCAACACTCTAGGTGTGGCTTACTTGAATTTGCAGGCCTAGAGAGATGCCGAACTAATGACAACCTAACTAAGCCAATACCCCCAACATTGTTAAACACTATGTCCAGAAATAGGAAATGGTTGTGTGAATGGTGCTCAATATTCAGCAAAGTAGACTAAACGTGTGTACTTTAGCTGGCATGATAGGAAGCTAATTGTTTATAGTTAGTTCCCATATGTGGTTAAGCAAAATGTGAGTGACAGCTAGCTGGCTGGGTAGCTAGGTTGTGTTAGCTAACTGCAATCTGTGGTAAAGGATTGCAATACTTAACATACCGCTGTTTGCAGTAATATCTTTGGGACAACACTGCACATACGTTGTGCATGTTAAATGTAACGCCCATCTAGCTTCATAGCTAGTTATAGTTACTCTTGTTGCTAAAATGCTGAGTAATGATGAAGTACCTGTGCGGATGAATGTAGAATGATCTTGCAGCGAGCTAGCTTCCTACGTTAGCCAAACTTATCTAGCCGTAGTTAGCAAGCTAACTAACGTTCCTTGCCAATCATGTTTTGGAGCAAAGTTATGCGTTTATTTTTGAACCACCCCGCTACAACAAACTGATACAATAGATAACAAGTTAGTGAGTTTACTCGCTTGTTAGCCATGTTTCATGGTAACTAGCTAGCTAGTAAACGGTGTAAAACTGAAACCGCTAACTAACAAGCTAATGATGACAATCAGGCCATTTCGAGTGCCTCGCGACATACTAGCCCACGAGTTAGCTAGTTATTACGTTACAATCGTTGAGAGGGTGATGGAAGGAACAACACATGTCAACTAACGATACAACATGAATGCATGCTGTTTTATTTCAAATCGAATCAACGCTAGCTAGCTACTGGTAATGTATAGAGTAGCTACTGTAACGTGCGCAAGTTAGCTAGCTTGCTATATTTAGCAAGTTAGCTAGCGGCAACTAGGCACTTACCAATATTCTCTTGAATAGAGCGTTCTCCTTCGGCGGTAGAGTAATTGAGGGCATTCTGTAAACTGGCTACTCTTCTGTAGCTTCGCACATGAATCAGAATCGAAGCTTCCTCTCTCTCTCCCCTCTCGGTCTCTTCGAGTCAAAGCTCCCGGAATAGTCTCGCTCTCTTTCGGGCTCTTCTTCCTCACGTGGTGACAGCCAAGGCCCCCTTCAGACCAAAATGGCCGCCTT
This sequence comes from Salmo salar, assembly GCF_965601325.2. Classification (NCBI taxonomy): domain Eukaryota; kingdom Metazoa; phylum Chordata; class Actinopteri; order Salmoniformes; family Salmonidae; genus Salmo; species Salmo salar. The sequence continues at coordinate 74,269,476 of NC_138299.1, read as the reverse complement.
CTCCTCCGGGTCAAGCTGCTCTCTGGGTCTGTGTGCGTGCTGCTGTACGGTGCAAAATTGTCAAACTGAAAAGTTACAAATGTAACCAATCAATCAAAGACAATTATGGAAGGGGACGTGTTATAAACTATAGTGCATCACTTCGGTTCTGCAATAGACGTGATGTAAAATATATTTTTCTCTGTTCTCATAACTCTAACCTTAGGTTCTCCAGAGCTAGCTACATGGCACTGTGCCCAGCCCCAGACAGAAATAATAATACAAAATATATGAATTAGATAAGATTACAGTCCATTTCCGTAGCCATTAGCCATCATTGCAGCATTGTCATTACTGTTATGTGGTTTGCATTATAGACGTAAAAACATGACATATAGAAGTTGATATGTTATTGCAGGGTAGCCTACTGGTTAGAATGGTGAACTAGTAACCGAAAGGTTGCAAGTTCGAATCCCTGAGCTGACAAGGTACAAATCTGTCGTTCTGCCCCTGAACAAGGCAGTTCTTAACTGACTTGCCTAGTTTAAAAAAAGGCTAAATGGTTCAAGTGTGTACTTTATTTGAGGAACACTGAGCCTTTCATCTCTAAATAAAATCATCCCTCTTTTTTCAATCTATTATTCAGTTTTCATTTCAAATTCTACTCCATTGGACAGGGCACATAGTCGATCACAGCTCGTCACGAACCGATTTCGGATGAGGGAACAAATCCTGTGGCTAAAATGACACCTTATCGTTTGTTATTACGGGCAGCAAGCGTCAGCAAGAGTAAGTAAAGTAAAAGGAAACAGATGTATAAATTGTGTAATAATCCTTTATATATATATATTTTTAAAAAAAACGTTAACCTTGCGAGAAGACTGGCTATCGGGCTGTTTTGAGGCCTGACCTTAGCTTAGCTAGCTAACATTAGCCAATGTCAATAGCTAACGTTATTTTAGCAAGGTTAGCGTAACTGTCTTGACTAAGTGAAGTACTAAGTTATATGGCAACATTGATAGCCATTCAAATTTTAATAACATTGCAATTGACATGAAAACACAAAGTAGCTGTATTCAAATGATTGATATAGCTATCTAGGTATAGTAGCTAAGTGACGTTAGCTTACTAGTAGTCTACAAGTTAGTTAGGTATTATTAGCTACCTGGGATGTAATCATTAGTCCAAACACAGGATTTTCATGCACAATAATTACCTCATGAATGATTGTTTTATGGAGACATCTGTCAACCTAGTATTGGTGTAGTCTACAATAATGTATGCACAATTTGTGACTAACTTGTCACTTGTGGGATCTCTATTGGGAGTCAGCAAGAACATACTCATACAGTAACAACTAAAGCATTACAACCCCACAAGTCTTTCTGTTGAATTGCCAGTCAGTCAAATACTGATTATTAATCTCATTGCCCTTTTATCTTGCAGTTGGGAGTCGGTCTGTGTTCACCGCAGCAAAGCCAGATCACACCAACCCCAACTGGCTGCGTGTGGGCCTAGCGTTCGGGACGTCCGCTTTCCTCTGGGGCCTGGTAATGACGGCTCACCTCTTCTATTGGGGGTTACACACATTAAACTGCATGACTGTGTGCCCTTTGGCACCAAATTCATTCCCAGGATCAAAACATAAAATTACTTAGTTAGCCTACTGATATTTGTAAACTTCTCCCCTGATTTCCTTTCACAATACTGTAGAACATTGTTTGAATTTTTGAATGCAGTCCAGGATGAATGCCAAACTATAGAGGCTGGTTGAATGGTTATTTTTCTCATCTGCAGCTCTTCAAACAGCACAGCACTGATGTGCATGAGTACAAAGTGAGGAATGGCCTGGAATGAATCGCTATGACAACATGTGAGTCTTACCCTCTTCAAGTCTCCCTCAGTTTAGTAATTTCAAAGGTAATGCATGTGGGACTTTCAAGAATAAGGATGTTGTGCTGTTCTAACGCTTGTAAAAATGTCTGCCGTTTGAATTCAGATTGTTGTTCTTTCGATTATTATATTACAAAAGAAAAACATGACAGCCTAATGTTTTGTGATTCATTATTATTCTTTGCAGGACTATTTCGTGGATCCATCTGGGTGATCTGAAGATGTCTTCACACTTTTTTTTTTTTTCTGTATTTTTATTTTGTTTTAATGATCCCATGTCCTGGGCATAATATCTAGTTCTATGTGTAATAAAGAGATGACTGTATTTACATGTCTCCTTTTATATAAACCCATATTTTAATAATTTGGTGGGTGCTTATTTGTCCTATTTCACACGTGTGTATTAATATGCATTTGTGAATTGGAAATGTGTTTTTTTGCATATCCCACTCTCCCTGATACACAATTGAAGAGGGGGGGGTCAAGGTCTGCCATTCAATATTTTCCCTTACACCACAATATTTTTAAGATATACACTGCTCAAAAAAATAAAGGGAACACTTAAACAACACAATGTAACTCCAAGTCAATCACACTTCTGTGAAATCAAACTGTCCATGTAGGAAGCAACACTGATTGACAATACATTTCACATGCTGTTGTGCAAATGGAATAGACAACAGGTGGAAATTATAGGCAATCAGCAAGACACCCCCAATAAAGGAGTGGTTCTGCAGGTGGGGACCACAGACCACTTCTCAGTTCCTATGCTTCCTGGCTGATGTTTTGGTCACTTTTGAATGCTGGCGGTGCTTTCACTCTAGTGGTAGCATGAGACGGAGTCTACAACCCACACAAGTGGCTCAGGTAGTGCAGCTCATCCAGGATGGCACAACAATGCGAGCTGTGGCAAGAAGGTTTGCTGTGTCTGTCAGCGTAGTGTCCAGAGCATGGAGGCGCTACCAGGAGACAGGCCAGTACATCAGGAGATGTGGAGGAGGCCGTAGGAGGGCAACAACCCAGCAGCAGGACCGCTACCTCCGCCTTTGTGCAAGGAGGAGCAGGAGAAGCACTGCCAGAGCCCTGCAAAATGACCTCCAGCAGGCCACAAGTGAGCATGTGTCTGCTCAAACGAACTCCATGAGGGTGGTATGAGGGCCCGACGTCCACAGGTGGGGGTTGTGCTTACAGCCCAACACCGTGCAGGACGTTTGACATTTGCCAGAAAACACCAAGATTGGCAAATTCGCCACTGGCGCCCTGTGCTCTTCACAGATAAAAGCAGGTTCACACTGAGCACGTGACAGACGTGACAGAGTCTGGAGTGGGTTGAGTCACTGACGTGGTCTTCCTGTCTGGGTTGGCGCCCCCCCTTGGGTTGTGCCATGGTGGAGATCATTGTGGGCTATACTCGGCCTTGTCTTAGGACGGTAAGTTGGTGGTTGGAGACATCCCTCTAGTGGTGTGGGGGCTGTGCTTTGGCAAAGTGGGTGGGGTTATATCCTGCCTGTTTGGCCCTGTCCGGGGCTATCATCGGATGGGGCCACAGTGTCTTCTGATCCCTCCTGTCTCAGCCTCCAGTATTTATGCTGCAGTAGTTTATGTGTCGGGGGGCTAGGGTCAGTCTGTTACATCTGGAGTATTTCTCTTGTCTTATCCGGTGTCCTGTGTGAATTTAAATATGCTCTCTCTAATTCTTTCTTTCTGTCTTTCTCTCGGAGGACCTGAGCCCTAGGACCATGCCTCAGGACTACCTGGTATGATGACTCCTTGCTGTCCCCAGTCCACCTGGCCGTGCTGCTGCTCCAGTTTCAACTGTTCTGCCTGCGGCTATGGAACCCTGACCTGTTCACCGGACATGCTTGTTGCACCCTCGACAACTACTATGATTATTATTATTTGACCATGCTGGTCATTTATGAACATTTTAACATCTTGACCATGTTCTGTTATAATATCCACCCTGCACAGCCAGAAGAGGACTGGCCACCCCTCATAGCCTGGTTCCTCTCTAGGTTTCTTCCTAGGTTTTTGGCCTTTCTAGGGAGTTTTTCCTAGGGAGTTTTTCCTAGCCACCGTGCTTCTTTCACATGCTTTGCTTGCTGTTTGGGGTTTTAGGCTGGGTTTCTGTACAGCACTTTGAGATATCAGCTGATGTACGAAGGGCTATATAAATACATTTGATTTGATTTGGAGACGCCGTGGAGAACGTTCTGCTGCCTGCAACATCCTCCAGCATGACCGGTTTGGCGGTGGGTCAGTCATGGTGTGGGGTGGCATTTCTTTGGGGGGCCGCACAGCCCTCCATGTGCTCGCCAGAGGTAGCCTGACTGCCATTAGGTACCGAGATGAGATCCTCAGACCCCTTGTGAGACCATATGCTGGTGCGGTTGGCCCTGGGTTCCTCATAATGCAAGACAATGCTAGACCTGATGTGGCTGGAGTGTGTCAGCAGTTCCTGCAAGAGGAAGGCATTGATGCTATGGACTGGCCCGCCTGTTCCCCAGACCTGAATCCAATTGAGCACATCTGGGACATCATGTCTCGCTCCATCCACCAACGCCACGTTGCACCACAGACTGTCCAGGAGTTGGCGGATGCTTTAGTCCAGGTCTGGGAGGAGATCCCTCAGGAGACCATCCGCCACCTCATCAGGAGCATGCCCAGGCGTTGTAGGGAGGTCATACAGGCACATGGAGGCCACACACACTACTGAGCCTCATTTTGACTTGTTTTAAGGACATTACATCAAAGTTGGATCAGCCTGTAGTGTGGTTTTCCACTTTAATTTTGAGTGTGACTCCAAATCCAGACCTCCATGGGTTGATAAATTGGATTTCCATTGATTATTTTTGTGTGATTTTGTTGTCAGCACATTCAACTATGTAAAGAAAAAAGTATTTAATAAGACTATTTCTTTCATTCAGATCTAGGATGTGTTGTTTAAGTGTTCCCTTTATTTTTTTGAGCAGTATAGTACATACCAATACACAGGTACTGTTGATTGGGAAAGTATTCAGACCCCTCAACTTTTTCCACATTTTGTTATGTTACAGCCTTGTTCTAAAATTGATTAAATAGTTTTTTTTCCCTCATCAATCTACACACTACCCCATAATGACAAAGAAAAAAGTTTTTTAGAAATACCACATTTTCATAAGTATTCAGACCCTTTACACAGTACTTTGTTGAAGCACCTTTGGCAGCAATTACAGCCTCAAGTATTCTTGAGTATGATGCTACAAGGGTAGCAGACATGTATTTGGGGAGCTTCTCCCATTCTTCTCTGCAGATCCTCTTAAGCTCTGTCAGATTGGATGGGGAGCATTGCTGTAGTTATTTTCATGTCTCCAGAGATATTCAACCACTGGCTGGATACCAATTTATTTTATTTAACTCAGAAAGTCAGTTAAGAACAAATTCTTATTTTCAATGACGGCCTAGGAACAGTGGGTTAACTGCCTTGTTCAGGGGCAGAACAACAGATTTTACTTTGTCAGCTCGGGGATTCGATCTTGCAACCTTTCAGTTACTAGTCCAACACTCTAACCACTAGGCTACCTGTCACCTCTGGCTGGATACCAATACACAGAGACGTATACTATCAGGGTGATCATTGAAATACAGTAAATAGATGCTTTATTGATATGGTGCTCCAGAGTACTGTACGGTCCCGTGTGGCTCAGTTGGTAGAGCATGGTGTTTGCAACGCCAGGGTTGTGGGTTCGATTCCCACGGGGGACCAGTACGGAGAAAAAAATGTATGAAATGTATGCATTCACTACTGTAAGTCGCTCTGGATAAGAGCGTCTGCCAAATGACTAAAATGTAGATGGCTACTCTGTAAAGCCTGCTCTATTCATGGTGCGGATGCTTGCATGCATGTGTCTCACATCTGTAGACTGTGTCTAGGCCAATGGTGTAAAAATACTTTAAAGTACTACTTAAGTAGTTTTTTGGAGTATCTGTACTTTACTATTTAAATTTTGAAAACTACTTCACCACATTGCTAAAGAAAATATTGAACTTTTTACTCCATACATTTTCCCTGACACACAAAGTGCTCATTACATTTGAATGCTTAGCAGGACAGGAAAATTGTCAAATTCACGCACTTATCAAGAGAACACGTGGTCATCCCTACTGCCTCTGCCCTGGCGGACTCAGTAAACACAAATGCATCTTTTGTAAATAATGTCTTGAGTGTTGGAGTGTGCCCCTGACTCTACGTACATTTTAAAATCAAGAAAATGTTGCCGTCTGCTTTGCTTAATATAAGGAATTTTTCATTATTTCTACTTTTACTTTTGATACTTAAGTATATTTTAGCAATCACATTTACTTTTGATACTATGGGGGTACCACAGGGTTCAATTCTTGGGCTGACTCTTTTCTCTGTATATATCAATGATGTTGCTCTTGCTGTGGGTGATTCCCTGATCCACCTCTACGCAGACGACACCATTCTGTATACATCTGGCCCTTCTTTGGACACTGTGTTAACTAACCTCCAAACGAGCTTCGATGCCATACAACACTCCTTCCGTGGCCTCCAATTGCTCTTAAATTCTAGTAAAACCAAATTCATGCTTTTCAACCGTTCGCTGCCCGCACCCGCCCGCCCGACTAGCATCACTACCCTGGACGGTTCTGACCTAGAATATGTGGACAACTACAAATACCTAGGTGTCTGGCTAGACTGTAAACTCTCCTTCCAGACTCATATTAAACATCTCCAATCCAAAATCAAATCTAGAATCGGCTTTCTATTTCGCAACAAAGCCTCCTTCACTCACGCCGCCAAACTTACCCTAGTAAAACTGACTATCCTACCGATCCTCGACTTCGGCGATGTCATCTGCAAAATAGCTTCCAATACTCTACTCAGCAAACTGGATGCAGTCTATCACAGTGCCATCCGTTTTGTTACCAAAGCCCCTTATACTATCCACCACTGCGACCTGTATGCTCTAGTCGGCTGGCCCTCGCTACCTATTCGTCGCCAGACCCACTGGCTCCAGGTCATCTATAAGTCTATGCTAGGTAAAGCTCCGCCTTATCTCAGCTCACTGGTCACGATAACAACACCCACCCGTAGCACGTGCTCCAGCAAATATATCTCACTGGTCATCCCCAAAGCCAACACCTTTGGCTGCCTTTCCTTCCAGTTCTCTGCTGACAGTGACTGGAACGAATTGCAAAAATCGCTGAAGCTGGAGACTTATATTTCCCTCACTAACTTTAAACATCAGCTATCTGAGCAGCTAACAGATCGCTACAGCTGTACATAGTCCATCTGTAAATAGCCCACCCAATCTACCTACCTCATCCCCATATTGTTTTTATTTACTTTTCTACTCTTTGCACACCAGTATCTCTACTTGCACATCATCATCTGCTCATTTATCACTCCAGTGTTAATCTGCTAAATTGTAATTACTTCGCTACTATGGCCCATTTATTGCCTACCTCCTCACGCCATTTGCACACACTGTATATAGACTTTCTTTTTTTTCTATTGTGTTTTTGACTGTACGCTTGTTTATTCCATGTGTATCTCTGTGTTGTTGTTTGTGTCGCACTGCTTTGCTTTATCTTGGCCAGGTCGCAGTTGTAAATGAGAACTTTTTCTCAACTAGCTTACCTGGTTAAATAAAGGTGAAAAAAAGTATATTAAGTATATTTAAAACCAAATACTTTTAGACTTTTACTCAAGTAGTATTTTACTGGCTGACTTTCACTTTTACTTGAGTAACTTTCTATTAAGGTATCTGACAATTGGGTACTTTTTCCACCACTGGTCTAGGCACCTCTAGTTCAGACACTTGCGATAACGATGTGGAGGGAGAGCAAAGCCAGTCCCCATACCTCCCTGTTGTAAACAGATCTTCAGCATTGCATCATTCGTTAATTTGATTACAGAAAATGCTAGCTAATGTTGTGTTCTCCAGTGGCACTGCAGATATTTGTCCCTTATATTATGGAACTCTACTGTGTGTCTGATAGCCAGGACATGATGACTTGCTGCCTTGCCAATAAAACTAATTTGTAAAATTGTGGTCAATTTTGACAGTCAACACCCCCCCTGAGTTGTCCCCCCTCACGTCAAGATATAATCTCATAGGCTATGACAATGACCTTTGGACAGGGGCAGACTGGCCATCAGGCATTTCGGGCAAATGCCAGATGGACTGGTCCATTTTTAGCTGAGTGTTCCTGCAGTGGTGTAAAGTTACTAAGTAAAAATACTTTGAAGTACTACTTAAGTATATTTTTGGGGTATCTGTACTTTACTTGAGAATTTATGTTTTTGAATACTTTTACTTTGACTCCACTACATCCCTAAAGAAAATATGTACTTTTTTACATTTTCCCTGACACCTAAAAGTACTCGTTACATTGCGAATGCTCAGTCAGGGCAGTAATATGGTCCAATTTACACACTTATCAATATAATGGGTTGTCATCCCTACCGCATCTGATCTAGTGGACTCTAAACACAAATACTGCATTTGTAAATGATGTCTGAGTATTGGAGTGTGCCCCTGGCTGTGCCCCTAGTTCCTTCTCGACAATGAAACAACAATAAGAAATAAAAGGTAAGAATATGAACATAAAGCAAATGGCTCAGTAGAATGGAATAAAAAAAAATAGCATAAGTATAACACAGGAAGGCACAGTTTATAGTCCAATATTTACACCTGTAAAATGTAATTAAATGTAAAATGATAATTATCTGGCTAATAATGGGGCCTCAAGGAAAAAAAATTGTCAGTGTGTTAGAAATACCAGAGCCGATTTCTGGTCCCAGTACGCGCATGTCTTCGGACATTTCTAGAACATTCCAGCAATGAAGGAACTGGAGCATAGCCTGTGGTTTATGAAAAGCCACCTGCCCATCCTCTATAAATCAAATTGACAGCTTTGAACATATATAAAAGACCACTGCTAGACCAATGCTAACTGTAAATGAGTTGATACTTCTCTGTGGAGCATATTTAACCCACTGGGGTTTGGCACCCCATTTCCTACCTTTACCCTTTCTTGGGGTAATCCGCGCACATGGAGGAATTGATCGATTTTGGAACGCGCATTGCGCAAATGGTGAACAAACTCCCCTTCAGATGAAGTTGAAAAATGTAATTAAAAAGGCTACCGTAAATTGTCTAGGCTATTCGCTATTGAGACATGTTTGCCAGTGGTAGGGTATGTGCAGGGGCGCCGCCAGGAATTTTGGTCCCCATGAAAAGATATCACATTGGACCCCACCACCACAGGCCACACCAACCCTGCGCAATTGCTGTAACCACACACCTCCAGAACCCAATCGACCCATTCAAAACTTTAAATAACTCTACCTTTGCAGGCTTGCAACTCTCTTGTAGTCCAATATTTACTGCATGATATTTACTGACAGTGAGCTGTGAAAATATAACACTGCAGACATGCATGGAGCATTCTGCATACAGTGGAATTCACTATTTGATGCAAGACTGATACCCTCTATAAGAATTGTGCTAAAGGCCATCTTTTACAGTCTAAATGTAATTTTAATGGTCAAATTCTTGAATGGAAAATTCTCTTAACATTAATGAATAACTTAAAATAAATATTACTTAAATTTACATGAACCTCTTCAATTAAAATAAATGAACATTATCATCTATAGAATGATATAACAAACAAAATAATAAAATCAGCAGCAGATTTTTGAAATAAGTAAACATACCAACTAGAAAATAAGCAGCTGTAAAAGTGGAAATGGAAATGAAAAATGAAAAAGCCTGATGGTGGCGCTAGAGAAAAGGTCAAGTGGTCATCAAATCAATAGGTTTCTTCCACTTGGGGTCTTGATTGTGCACAACAAATTTTATGGCAATCCAGCCATTACTTTGAGATATATCTTGTTCTCAGTCTTGTTCTCAGCCTGTGGGCATCGTGTGTAGTGATCCAATATCCATAACAATGCCATTTAACAGTTAGCACTGGCCCTTCCTCAGCCTTACTCACCAAGAACCCAGCTCCGAGCCTTCTTGCTAACAAAGTCACTGATCAAGTCTTTGAAGTCCAGCTTTCTAGCTAACCGACTTTCAATGGACAGCATGGCAAGACTACAAAGCCTGTCCTGGGACATAGTGGACCTCAAATATTTTTTTTAATCAGTTTTAGTTTACTGAAAGCTCTCTCGCCACCAGCAAGTCACATGCAGTGTGCAAATTATACGTAAAGCAATGCACACTTGTCCAAAAATGCTCTGCAGCTGCATCTTACTAATTGCCATCAGGAGACCAAGAGGGGACAAGTTATGGGGGAAAGTGGCAGCATATACAGTGTTCAGGTGTCTTACTTCCTTTTGAAACTCAGGTGTAAGATCTCTGTAATACTTCATGATCAGTGGTTGGCACCCAGAAGGGACTTTATCCTCACTAATCTGCCCAACTTTCAGAACAGCAGAAAATTATACTACAATTTTTGCAGTGGTGTGGAGCCTAGTGTTCAAGTCACTTATGATGTTGTTCATAGCAGTAAAAAAACACTGTGTTCCAAAACACTGTTGCTGCACTGTCCTGAGCTGTCTCCTCTTGAGAGGTCTCATCATGGAATCTCTTCCTTTTCCTCTGGCGGCTGTGTTCCTTGCTAAATTGAGGTGCAACATCCATTTGCGTAGCAATCAGTGTTGCCTCAGACAGGAGAGACTCCCATCCATCTCTAAGAGCCTGCATCTCTTCATTTAAGGCTCTGATATTGACTGCCTCTGTGTCAAGAGAGATTTTTCCTGACTGGAGAATCACATTCCTATCCTCAATGCATTGCAGTACCTGCAATTATGCCAACTAACATGTCATTCAACACAATGCTGCTCACCTCCTTCTTCAGGTGGGAGTAGGGCTGGGTCAGGGGTATGGGGATGGGGAGACAGGGCTGCTATGCCTAAAGCTACATCCCTTGGGCCTGGCACCAGGCAGGGACAACTGATTTAGTATGAATAGCTTGCTAAACGTTTGCTTGCATTGATTAAATGTCGGCTAAAAGAGGAGCGAAATGTAAACACTCAGAATTGTCTGTGAAGATATTAAGTAAGTAATGTTAGGGGAGCAAAAGTAGCCTGTTTCACTATGGACTAAGCTAACAGGATAATTTCCAACACTCACAGACTACACCCACCTTCCTTTGTGAAAAATTGGGTGACATACTGTCGCCCTTTCTTTTTTCTCTCCTTTCTTTCTTTTCTTTCTTTTTGTTTTTGGAAGCCAGATTTTTCTTTAGGAAGCTGAGACATGATGCTCCACCAGCACTCCTCACTCGCAATTCACTGCTAAAAAAAGTGTCATTCGCACCTGGTTTGGGGGCAGGACCGAACCATTTCATGTAAATAGAGGGCGGGTGGGGCTCTCTGGGGGCTCTCTGGATGCTTACTTTTAGCCAAAAACAAGAAATGAAAAAGAAAACGTTAGTTGTATTAGCACATTGTAAATAAAATATTATATTAATGATGATAGGTTAATAATTTAATATTGAAAAAAATATACCTAATGTTCTTGTCACGGTTTTCGTCAGTAATGGAGGACCAAAACGCAGCAGGTATGTGTAAGCTCATCTTGACATTTATTAACTTCCCAAAATTAACGTACAAAAATAACAAAACAAGTGAACGACCGATATACAGACAGTCTGGCAAGGCACAAGGCTAAACACAGAACAATCTCCCACAATTAAACAAACAAACACACCCAACTAATATAGGACTTCCAATCAAAGGCAACACCACACAGCTGCCTTCAATTGGAAGTCCACCCCAATTAACCAAAAATAGACATACAACTAACTAGATAAACATAGAAATACGTAAACAAAGATCATAACCCAAAAACCCGGAAATACTAAATCAAACACCCTTTTTCCAAAACACCACCCCGAACCACATAAAACAAATACCCTCTGCCACGTCCTGACCAAACTTCAATAACAATTAACCCTTATACTGGCCAGGACGTGACAGTTCTAATATTTTTTTAGGGCAAGTGTTAGTCACAGACCCGTAGAATCGTCCTAACTTCCCCCATACGGCGCCCCCGGAAATGTGTAATGCAATGCCCTGAACCTGAACAGAGTGTCTGCCTAAATTGGTTTAAAGTGGGGTTCTAAGCTGACATGGAATTGTTTTAACCCTCCTGTTGTGTTCGTTACTTGTTAATTCATTCTGTGTTCCCGGTCCAAAATGACTGCCCCATTATAGCTGATTATAAATACATAATAATACATATATTATCACCTAATGTTGTGTTAGATCTTTTTTTTTTTTATCAACTTAAGATCTTGTGAAAATTACACGTTTTTAACTTTATTTGCTATTTATGTTCTGTAGGCTTCATTGACCTGAGCTCATACAACTCGTTTTTGATCAAAAAAAGCATAATGTATGGATTAGTTTGACTATAACAAATACTCAGATTAAACATATTGTACTATTTATCACAGACTACTTCACTGTCAGTTTCCTGGCCTCTCTCCTCCTCACCAGTGTCATGATCAAAGATATGATCAAGAGCCTCACAAACAGTATATCGTTTGGTCATTGTGCTACCACAGAATGAATTATGAGCAAGGCCTCAAAAAAGCTTAATGTACCAGAGCAGTGAGAAAAGTTCAATATATTATTGAAACAATGTTGCGATTGTTTGTGAGAATGCCAACAAGTGTGGTTCCCGTGGGGAAAATATTATGTTGGGGAAAGGTTCCCGTGGGGGTTGACATGGAAGCAAAGAAGGGGAGTGAGGTGTGTGTGTGTGCTCAAACAGACATGCATGTGGGGGTCTGGGAGAGGAAGCGTGTCCATCTGATGAATGGGCATGTGCCTGAACTCAATTTTATACACTAATTGTAGTCTCACCCATTCATTTCTAATGACCGGTCATTTCTGACCAGGAACACCACAGGTGTACAAAAGTTAAATAAAACACCCAAAATGTAATGAAAATCATCAACATGTATTTTGGGTGTTCAGATGCCCTGTGTGGACAAAGTCATGGAACCTTATGACAATCAGATTAAATGAACTACATTTTTCAGAGAGAAAACTTGTAAATCAGTCCAATTCGACCAGAACACAACAGGAAGGTTAAGATGGTCATACTATGGATCATTGAGCTGTTTGATTTAGAATTTTAGGACGCTTTAGGTATAAACGTTTAATTTGACCTTTACTACAATAGCCCAGAGAAAAACATTGAATAACACGTGCATAAATGGCAAAAAAAAGAGTAAAAAATATATCATAGGTTTTGAAGTTTTTGTCCTATATCTAGAAGATATAAAACAGTTAAGGAAATATATATATATATATATATATAGCCCCTTTTTGTGGGTAGGCACAAAACTTCCTTCATACTTTTTTTTTTTAAAGTTAGACGAGTCCTGTGACACTACTTGTGAGAGTCTCCCCTTTCCATAGAGTGGTCATAATAGTTTGTTGGTCAAACTGTTCGACAGCTACAGACGTTTTTGTAAGAAAACCAATTTTCGGGATGACTCATGGTTTGACAAACACAGCTCTAGCTCTGCCACCTTTCACCGCCGAAATGGAAGAACGACAGATCGACAGATTACGACGTATCCAATGCAAAAAACACATTTTTTTATTTTGGAAAAGTTTTATTATCGCATTTCCTTTAAAACAGCTCATATATATTTTGTACCTCATTTTTTACACATAAAAACGTCATAAAGCATAAAAACAGCATTTGAATATTACATGTTGTTAAAACCAATAAAAACAACCATAAATAAAAGTATTTTTTTATGTAAAACATCCAATTCTGTAAAAGCCATTTAAAATGTGTATAAATTATTTAACAAAAGTTCAACATTTTTATGACATGAAAAACACAACACATTAAAAAGTCACTTTGTTCAAAGGCTGTCTTCGGTCCTTTGTACAGGAACGGGGTGAGACCTTATCAAACTCGCCTCCTCCTGCTCCTACGAATCAATTTACAGTATCTCTACTTGAAATTGACGGATTTTGATCTGGAGTTTTAAAATGATGTTACTTAGGTTGATGCAACCGTGTGTCAATCGACTAAGGGGTTTGGGTGCGTACATTGAACTCGTAAAATGGATGCACTCATAACAAACGTACAGGAAAGACATTAAAAAAATGAAAGACACACCGATAAAATAAAATATATGTTTGTGTTTAGGTTCCACGTGCTTGACGTTTGACCGTTTCCCTTGTGCGTGAGAAAAGGGGGAGGTGAAGAACCGTTTGAGAAGACACACATCCAGCGCTGAGCGCAAGCTAGACAGGGCTCTCCTTCGCTCCTCTCACACACGACCAGCTCACGCCATTCATTCTGCCCTCCCTTGCTCCGGCACACGCTGCATTCCTACCGTGGTTTTTGGATAGCGAGCGGCGATGTTTCTCTGCAGAGCGGCTTGGCAAAAATATGGGACTTTGGCAAGGAAGGTAGCCCAACAGTTATCTAGAGATGGTGAGTATTTACATGATGGGTTCAAAATATGGAGAGATCTAATTACATTACATTTGTACATGATACAAGATGGCAACTGTGTATGCCTGTTGGTTTTTCATTCCTCTGTAGGATAGGCTAGTGGCAGAGGAATATGCGTGCATTTCAGAAGAGAACATTTTGTTCTCATGTGTTTTGGCTTTTGACACAGTCGCATCCCACATATGAAAGATGGCACCGGTGTTACAGGACAAGGGAAGTGAAGGTCAATTGGAATGTTGACCAATGATGCTCTGAATCTTTTCATTGTATTTATTTTGATCATTTTATTGTAGCATTGTTACATTTTAAAGGGAAAGTCCTGTTTTCTCCATGTTCAAGTAATCTCATGCTCAAAGTATCCTAACAATTTTGTTCCGAAATGAATTCGGTGTTACTATACAGACTCAGCGGTGGCCTACTGTGCCAGTAAATCGTTGAAATCCCCTCCAATCATTAGATTATGGCAGCTTGTCACTTTGTATTGAGGGCGATTGCACGGCCTAGGTGTTCACATGATCCATTTTAACCATAGTTACGAAACACGCAATTGGAAGGGAATGTATCAATTAATTGAAGCTCGTTACATAACGTTTGTGGTTTTAAACACGAATAGTGTGTGACCTTCATTATGTCAAAGATGGCATAGGTATAGGGTTCATGCGTTTGCTCACGGGATGTGACCATGGTCTCAATGTATAGACTGCGGACAGAGGCACGCGTTTCTCGTCATATAGCTGCCTCCACGGGAGCGCGCACCATTGAACTTGCATTCTCTGAACAAAAAATGGTTGGCCTAATCAGTGTTTCAAAGCCGGAGTCAGCATTCATTAGTAGTTCAGGCAACCATATGCTGTACTTACACATATATTTAGGCTGACATAACGTCAGCTTCTGAGAAGGTCCATTTTAATATTTGGAACTTTATTAAATTATCAACGGCTTTACCTTACACTATTTA
Source organism: Salmo salar (assembly GCF_965601325.2). Lineage (NCBI taxonomy): Eukaryota > Metazoa > Chordata > Actinopteri > Salmoniformes > Salmonidae > Salmo > Salmo salar. Next base: position 74,254,134 of record NC_138299.1, on the reverse strand, counting down.
CCTTCACATTTTAGTGGAATGTCCACACCCTTTGCTTACATGGCATTGCTCGTAATTTGCTGTAGCCCCTGCAGAACGTGGTTTTGCTGCTCTTGGACAAATGCCCAAGGACTAGGCAACGATAGCAACATGACGTGCCTTGAGCTTTTGGCCCAGCGTTCTCCCCATTGACACACACACTCAAAGGCGAGCTTGTCCGGTGTCCTTCTGTCAGACACCATTGGTGGCCGCTTATGAGATTACGCAACAATACCGGCCCCTGCTTTGCGTTTGTACAGTATACAACCACAGATGGAACAATGAGCCAGATGTTTCATCGGATGTGTACATATGAAGCATCCGGTTGCCATTCATATTCACCATCAAATTTGGTGATGAGAGGAAGCCCAGTGTCTGGGAGTGGGAGAAGATGGAGCGAGATGGATTTTGGCCGATATTCTGCAAATTTTCTTACCGATGAAACATTTGATCTCAATGTTCCCAAAACTAGAATCTGTTACAAACAAGGTCGACTAAGTTTTGTGGACTTTACCCTTTGCCAAAATTTAAAAAAAAGTGCAATGTTTAGGGTTGCAAGGGCGAATTTAGTTATTACACACGCACTTCAGTTCCTTAACAGAAATATACAGATAAATACTAGAACATGCCAATAGGATCTCGCTAGCTCATGCTTGGCTCTGCCCCACCTCCTTGCTTGTTCTGCCCACTATGATCCATTTGCTCCCTTTGGAAACAACAGGCTGTGGTCTATCTTGGGTTAGTTATAAAAAAAAATATATTTGATCAATTTCTACATCTACATGCAAGTATGGGCCTCTTCTCATGGCAGTGGGACCCTCCCTGCCCACTCGCCTCCCTTGACCAGTACTAAGGCACACAGAGCAGGTATCATAGTTTAATTTTATGACCCACAACCCCTCATACTCTCTCAATCCCACACCACCTTAACCCTGCAACTCCTGTGAGGGTTTAACAGATTAGCTGGTATAAATAACAGGGTACAGTGACAATCCCTATGTTGTTGTTTTGAAAGGAGAAACTCACGTACTATGTAGTTAGAACCCATTTATAAACAGCGACACTGTTCTTTCCTAATTATCAGGATCAAGAGGAAATTGACACCAACAGGGACTAGTTATGTCTAAAATAAAATCCTATTGCCTTTTTCCCCATTAAATTATCAACTTTATTTGGGCCTAAAATAACTGGTCCCCCACTTTGCGCACTGATTGTGAAAGGCATGCAGGCTCTCCGGTTAGTTTAGACTGTGCTTGTTTACTGTACAAGTGAAACTGGACACTTGTGATTCGTGGTAGTTTTCTCAACTGTAGCTACTTGACAGATTTATTAGTACTGTGGCAAAGCCGGAAGTCTGTTTCTGTGACAGTCTGTCCGTACAGTAGACTTCTGTCATGTGTTTGATGTCTGTCTGTGTTCTAGACGTGCGTGCTTGTTGTGTAGTAAGTGTGTGCGTACGATTGTGTCCGTCTTTGTGTGTTGTGCGTGTCTAGTTTTTGTGTGCCTGTCTGCAGTGAGGGCATGGCACTGACCTACAACAGCATTAGCAGGAATCTGTGACTATGGTCCAAGTCTTGAAGTTGTTAACAAAGTGCCTGGCTGCAGTGTTTTCCTGCTGATGTAATGGCACTCAGGGAAAACACAATCAAAGTGAAAGAAGTACGTCAAATGACACAGCACCACCTTGTGCGGAGTATCATCAAAAAAATATGCGTCTGGAGAGAGTGATTTAAAAAAAAAACGTGAATACTGGTGGTGGGTCATTTCACCTGCTTTTGAATGTTGCTATTGCACTGACCTGCTAGGAAAATTACTTTAGGTAGAATTTGATTGAACTTGTATTTTACTTTATTTTATTTTACAATAGTCTATTGAAAAAGTTGCCCAGTGTAACTCTGGTTGAAGGTCTACCAGAGGACCACTGAAGTCTATTTCAGTTGGAGGCAAATGAGCTCTGACAGGCACATTCCTGGACACCTAAACGCATTCCACCCAATCCAATAAACAGCCAGGGATTGTGCTTCAACAAAGCCTCTGTCCTCACGCTTCCGTCTCACTCTTTCTGAGGATTGTTTTGATGCATTAGGTCTACGTCAATCTAATGGGGAGTCAGGGTTATAGGGCGGGATCAAGATCAAATGTCGAATATCCTGTTTACATCTACCATGTTTCCTTCTCACTGATGACCACTCTGAAGGCTGGGTGAGTTGTGCTATGATTTTTTATTTTTTTTAGCAGTGTTGCCACGGCGACAAATGTCGTCAGTCCCCGGTGGTACTGGTGATAACATTGTCTACGCCCTGCTGTGTGGCGGGGCCTTCGCTGGAGCCATCGCATACGTGAGTCTACGCCTGGCCATTTTAGTTTGATCTGTCTGAGTTCAGATGACGTAGTTTAGAGATAAACTATAATACCAGACTGGCCTATTTCATAAACCTTTTACAACTCTAGAATGCGTTCTATTTTATTATGTGACATGGCTAAAGTTATTATTATTATTTTAGGTCTTTTTTAAAAAATGTATTGTTTTTCACCCCAATTTCGTGGTATCCAATTGGTAGTTACTGTCTTGTCTCATCGCTGCAAATCCCGTATGGACTCGGGAGAGGCGAAGGTCAAGAGCCGTGCGTCCTCCGAAACACAACCAAGCCGCACTCACTTAACCTTGAAGCCAGCCGCACCAATGTGTGGGAGGAAACACTGTGCACCTGGTGACTGCGTCAGCGTGCACTGCGCCCAGCCCGCCACAGGAGTCGCTAGTGCGCGATGGGACAAGGACATCCCTGCCGGCCAAACCCTCCCCTAACCCGGGTGACGCTGCGCCAATTGTGCGCCGCCCCATGGGTCTCCCAGTCGCACCCGGGCTGCGACAGAGCCTGGACTCGAATCCAGAATCTCTAGTGGCACAGCTAAAACTACAATTCAGTGCCTTAGAACACTGCGCCACCTGGGAGGTCGACATGGCTAAAGTTGCCCTCCAAAATAATTTTATAGATTTCTCTGGTAGAGGTGAAGATATTACTATTTTGAGCGTTTAAAATGTTCTTTGTGTTTCTTCCAACAGACATACAGCACTGTGACCACAGACCACGCCAGATTCAACGACCGTGTAGCGGATATCAACGCTCGTCCCAAGACCGTGTGGTCGCCCAAACCATGGCCTCCCAAGAGTCAGTCTCACCTCACCCACCATCTTACTGCACAACCTCACCCACCATCTTACCGCACAACCTCAGCCACCGTCTACCGCACAACCTCATCCACCGTCTTACCGCACAACCTCATCCACCGTCTTACCGCACAACCTCACCCACCGTCTTACCGCACAACCTCACCCACCATTTTACCTCACAATCTCACCCACCATCTTACCTCCCAATCTCAACTAACCCATCATGTCATGACAGGTTGTTGGATAAGACACGGTTTGGGTTTGGTCCTGGCGCTAAGGACTGTGACACACTCACTGTAAATACAGTTGAAGTCGGAAGTTTACATACACCTTAGCCAAATACATTTAAACTTTTTCACAATTCCTGACATTTAATCCAAGTAAAAATTCCCTGTTTTAGGTCAGTTAGGATCACTACTTTATTTTAAGAATGTGAAATGTCAGAGTAATAGTAGAGAGAATGATTTATTTCAGCTTTTATTTCTTTCATCACATTCCCAGTGGGTCAGAAGTTTACATACACTGATTTAATATTTGGTAGCATTGCCTTTAAATTGTTTAACTTGGATCAAATGTTTCGGGTAGCCTTCCACAAGGCAACAATAAACATGTCGTCCCCCACGAATGATGCAGCGCCCCCCCATGGGGCCAATTGAGATTGCGTGTGACTAACACATTTCAGTTAATTACTATAGCTCCCGACTTGGGCCAATCAGTGTAATTTTGTAAATGACGGATCTCTATGGCAAGACTCATCATTCACCCAAGTTTCGTCCAAATCGGCCCAGTGCTGTCTGAGATATCACATGTGACAATTCTCCTGACAGAGCTGGTGTAACTGTGTCAGGTTTGTAGGCCTCCTTGCTCGCACACGCTTTTTCAGTTCTGCCCACAAATGTTCGATAGGATGAGGTCAGGGCTTTGTGATGGCCACTCCAATACCTTGACTTTGTTGTCCTTAAGCCATTTTGCCACAACTTTGGAAGTATTCTTGGGGTCATTGTCCATTTGGAATACCCATTTGCGACCAAGCTTTAACTTCCTGACTGATGTCTTGAGATGTTGCTTCAATATATCCACATAATTTTCATTCCCCATGATGCCATCTATTTTGTGAAGTGCACCAGTCCCTCCTGCAGCAAAGCACCCCCACAACATGATGCTGCCACCCCCGTGTTTCATGGTTGGGATGGTGTTCTTCGGCTTGCAAGCCTCCCCCTTTTTCCTCCAAACATAACAATGGTCATTATGGCCAAACAGTTCTATTTTTGTTTCATCCGACCAGAGGACATTTCTCCAAAAAGTACGATCTTTGTCCCCATGTGCAGTTGCAAACCGTAGTCTGGCTTTTTTATGGCGGTTTTAGAGCAGTGGCTTCTTCCTTGCTGAGAGGCCTTTCAGGTTATGTCGATATAGGACTAATTTTACTTTGGATATAGATACTTTTGTACCTGTTTCCTCCAGCATCTTCACATGGTCCTTTGCTGTTGTTCTGGGATTTATTTGCACTTTTTGCACCAAAGTACGTTCATCTCTAGGAGACAGAAAGTGTCTCCTTCCTGAGCGGTATGACGGCTGCGTGGTCCCATGGTGTTTATACTTGCGTACTATTGTTTGTGCAGATGAACGTGGTACCTTCAGGCATTTAGAAATTGCTCCCAATGATGAACCAGACTTGTGGATGTCTACAATTTGTTTTCTGAGGTCTTGGCTGATTTCTTTTGATTTTCCCATGATGTCAACCAAAGAGGCACTGAGTTTGAAGGTAGGCCTTGAAATACATCCACAGGTACACCTCCAATTGACTCAAATGATGTCAATTATCCTATCAGACGCTTCTAAAGCCATGACATAATTTTCTGGAATTTTCCAAGCTGTTTAAAGGCACAGTCAATTTAGTGTATGTAAACTTCTGACCCACTGGAATTGTGATACAGTGAAATATAAGTGAAGTAATCTGTCTAAACAATTGTTGGAAAAATTACTTGTGTCATGTACAAAGTAGATGTCCTAACCGATTTGCCAAAACTACAGTTTGTTAACAAGAAATTTGTGGAGTGATTGAAAAACGAGTTTTAATGACTCCAACCGAAGTGTATGTAACCTTCCGACTTCAACTGTAACTATTCATTGTCCACTGTTGCAATGCATTTTCAACTGACGCATAAAAAATACAAACCTGCTACACTCCCACCAGCTGCCAACCCCCCCCGCTCAGTACAGTGGCCTAAGCCCTCTATTCGTGAGTCATGGTTGGCACAGTAGCTCTGTCCTGTCTGTGTGTGAGAGAAAGCGGGATGTGATCCAAGCTAGAGATTGTGGGACAGGAGGCCAGGATAATCCTTGACTTATTTCACTATGTCCGAGGAGTGTCACTGAAGGACCACACGCACACGCTCATGCTCCTAAAGCTGTAACATGGCTATTCAGTGTGTGTGTCCTATTTTCTCATCTGAGAGAGCCTTCCTTCTGCAGTGGAAATCCTGCTGAGTTCATTAGAATAGACACACACACATACTGAGGGTGTCTCCTGTCATGATGTATTATTAACTCTGACACGGACAGGCCAGCCCGCGGGTCAGGACAACCCAGCCCAATCTACAGGAGAACACAACAGTGTGTGTGTGAAAATAACAAGCGATCAGTAGTTTTGGCCAGACCACCATGGACTTCTAGCCAAGCAGGCCAGCCCCCCTCACGTTCTCTGGCCGAACCAAGTCATTGCTGTCCAGTGTCCAGGCAGCTGTCGGAGACCTGCGTATCCCACTATCACTCCTTTTCCTCTCTGCCAAAATCACTTCCTGCTAACAAAAACACTCTCCTGTCCAAGACTATTCTATTTATGCTTGCAGCTATTATGTCATCCAACAGTGGCCAGGGAGTTGGTTATTTATTGAAACTGGGGGAGGACCATATCGTTCTACTGGTGCTGTATAAACACGAGATTAGATATATAACTAGCTTTTATTGTCCACCTGTAATGGATGTTTATTTTGGCAGGCTTCACCATGACGATAAACTCCAACTACACAGATATCATCACATAAGCGCACGGCTATCTCACCCATAAACGCTCATGCACGCTCATACACGTGTGAAAAGATAAACAAGGCAACAATAAACATGTCGTCCCCCACGAATGATGCAGCGCCCCCCCATGGGGCCAATTGAGATTGCGTGTGACTAACACATTTCAGTTAATTACTATAGCTCCCGACTTGGGCCAATCAGTGTAATTTTGTAAATGACGGATCTCTATGGCAAGACTCATCATTCACCCAAGTTTCGTCCAAATCGGCCCAGTGCTGTCTGAGATATCACATGTGACTGACGAACGGACGGACGTATGGAGACAGATCCACAGTCCCCTCCCTGATTTCATCGTGGGGGACAATAAAACACCATGCCAATATCATAACTGAGTACAGATCAGACAGATATACTATGACAACCTCATTCATATAAACTCAACAAAAATAGAAAAAGTCCTCTCACTGTCAACTGCGTTTATTTTCAGCAAACTTAACATATGTAAATATTTGTATGAACATAACAAGATTCCACAACTGAGACATAAACTGAACAAGTTCCACAGACATGTGACTAACAGAAATGGAATAATGTGTCCCTGAACAAAGGGGGGGTCAAAATCAAAAGTAACAGTCAGTATCTGGTGTGGCCACCAGCTGCATTAAGTACTGCAGTGCATCTCCTCCTCATGGACTGCACCAGATTTGACAGTTCTTGCTGTGAGATTTTACCACACTCTTCCACCAAGGCACCTGCAAGTTTCCGGACATTTCTCGGGGGAATGGCCCTAGCCCTCACCCTCCGATCCAACAGGTCCCAGACGTGCTCAATGGGATTGAGATCCAGGCTCTTCGCTGGCCATGGCAGAACACTAACATTCCTGTCTTGCAGGAAATCATGCACAGAACAAGCAGTATGGCTGGTGGGATTGTCATGCTGGAGGGTCATGTCAGGATGAGCCTGCAGGAAGGGTACCACATGAGGGAGGAGGATGTCTTCCCTGGAACGCACAGCGTTGAGATTGCCTGCAATGACAACAAGCTCAGTCCTATGATGCTGTGACACACCGCCCCAGACCATGACGGACCCTCCACCTCCAAATCGATCCCGCTCCAGAGTACAGGCCTCGGTGTAACGCTCATTCCTTCGACGATAAACGCGAATCTGACGATCACCCCTGGTGAGACAAAACCGCGACTCTTCAGTGAAGAGCACTTTTTGTCAGTCCTGTCTGGTCCAGCGAAGGTAGGTTTGTGCCCATAGGCGACGTTGTTGCCGGTGATGTCTGGTGAGGACCTGCCTTACAACAGGCCTACAAGCCCTCAGTCCAGCCTCTCTCAGCCTATTGCGGACAGTCTGAGCACTGATGGAGGGATTGTGCGTTCCGCAGTTGTTGTTGCCATTCTGTACCTGTCCCGCAGGTGTGACGTTTAGATGTACCGATCCTGTGCAGGTGTTGTTACACGTGGTCTGCCAATGCGAGGACGATCAGCTGCCCATCCTGTCTCCCTGTAGCGCTGTTTTAGGCGTCTCACAGTACGGACATTGCAATTTATTGCCCTGGCCACATCTGCAGTACTCATGCCTCCTTGCAGCATGTCTAAGGCACGTTCAAGCAGATGAGCAGGGACCCTGAGCATCTTACTTTTGGTATTATTCAGAGTCAGTACAAAGGCCTCTTTAGTGTCCTAAGTGTTCATAACTGTGACCTTAATTGCCTACCGTCTGTAAGTTGTTAGTGTCTTAACGACCGTTCCACAGGTGCATGTTCATTAATTGTTTATGGTTCATTGAACAAGCATGGGAAACAGTGTTTAAACCCTTTACAATGAAGATCTCTGAAGTTATTTGTATTTTTACGAATTATCTTTGAAAGACAGGGTCCTGAAAAAGGGCCGTTTCTTTTTTTGCTGAGTTTACATGCAGCAGGATCATTGTGTAGATCTCTAATCCATATACTCCATAGCCTATATTATACTGAACAAAAATATAAACACATCAATTTCAACGATTTCACTGAGTTACAGTTCATATAAGGAAATCAGTCAGTTTAAATAAATTCATTAGGCCCTAATCTATGGATTTAACGTGACTGGGCAGGGGTGCAGCCATGGGTGGGCCTGGGAGGGCGTAGGCCCACCCACTGGGGAGCAAGGCCTTTTATTGTCACCAGCACAAGGTGCACCTGTGTAATGATCATGCTGTTTAATCATCTTGATATGCCACACCTGTCAAGTGGATGGATTATCTTGGCAAAAGAGAAATGCTCACTAAGAGATGTAAACAAATTTGAGATAAATAAGCTTTTTGTGCAAATGGATTTTATTTCAGCTCATGAAACATGGGACCAACACTTTACATGTTGCATTTATATTTTTGTTCAGTATATAATCCATATAAAACCCTGTAAATCTGTGACACTGTGCTTCTCTGTGTCTGTTTTCAGGCAGGGATGAGGAAGAGGAGGGTGAGTGCCTATGTGTGGCTCTACTGGCTAATGTCTTTCATTTTTATAATAACTCACAGCCTGTTAAATGACTCTCTTCCTGAATGACCAATGAAACTTTGTCTTAGACTAAGGGTACCTTGGCATGGATTTGATTATTCTCTCACTGATTGCCTTGAAATGTATGTTTCTCTATTGGTGCACTCACACCTAGATTTTTCTCTAGATACATTCACAAAACTGCATTTCACAGAATTCTGAGGACCAATGGTGGGGAAAAGGAGCGGATTCATGGGCTCTGAAATGAGTGGAGTCTTCATGTATTGCATTTCAATGATTGAGCCTAATGCTGTGAAATGCCATGATGATAATCTACAGTATAGTTAGTAATGATGTCTCCACTCATTGTAGGGTTCCTAAATCCTCATTGGTTAGTCAATGCAGAGCACCAATCACATAGATTCTTACGCCCACTCTGAGATCTCCCTGTTCTGGTTAATAACTGCCTGAGCCATTTGCCTCATCTGCTAAATTTTTCAGCCAATTTATCAGCAATGTGTGCTTCCAAACTTCTGGCCTTAAATGCGTTCTATTTATGCATAGTAGAACTGGCATAACGGTCTGAGACAGATTACCCATTTATTTAAATTGACACCCGGATAAGATGTCGGGTCAAGAACAGGTTCTGTGCTCTGATTTTCTGGACTTAGTTTTGGAAGTTTCACAACCCAATGTCTTAGCTTTCTGTCATTGGCAGAAAATATTGTTAGGGGACCTAAAGCATGTAGTTGGTGGAAAACCTTCTATTGACGGTAATATTTGGGAGGACCTGTTCCCTGTACACAATGTCTTGCTTTCTCTAGATGGTAAACTCTAGATGGCCTACTCCTGTTGATGACTTTGATATAGACATTTTTATCGGAGTGGTTCTGAAAGTAGGAAACCCAGCCTCTCCTTTCTGGCCCCACCCCACCCAGCTTCTCCCGTCTGACCCTAACCTGGTCCTATTGGCTGAAATACCTGTTAATCAGAACAGGGGGCTCCCCTCCTTGACACTACTCCTTTCCTACTGTACGATCCACCCCAAAATGTGCCCACCCTTCAAACCCTCTTCTCTCACTGTTAACCCCCCCCCCCAACCTCTTGTAAACCTGTACCTCTTTATTAAAGAGTCTTTATTCCCTACCAAACTCAATGTGCACACTGACGCCACTCGTCAAACGGAAACAGGTGATGTCATCTTAGTGCCCCTTTAAACCCAGAATGCTAATTCACTGTTGGCATTATCAGTGCATTATCAGCGCAGTCATTTTGATGAGATAAGCCTGTAGGGATTTGATGATCATAGTCTTTGATGTTAAATTTGCGTATTTGATAATGTTGAAATTGTAATCTGATTTGAAGTCCTTTTTTGGGTTAAAAGTTAAAGGTTCTCTTCCTCCTTTTTGCGCTAACGCTCTCCTATTTTTACTCTTTTCAGTGTAAAACTAAATTGGCTATACGTCAGGGGACTCTTTGGATGAATCTGAAAAGGGGGAAATCTCCTACTTTCCTCCTTCTCCTGTATGACCGAACAAGTCCTGCTACGTCCCATACATTCAACTATTGTCTGTTTCTGAACGTTTCTCCTCTGGACACTTCGTTCTATGTATTTTTTTATTTGATGAACTCATGTTTTTGTGGCGTCTTCCAGGATGGAATCATGTTAATGGATAAATGTGTAAAAAGACAGACTGCCTCAATTTAAAATGAAATGCACACCAACCACCTGGCTTGTCTGTTATTGTTGGAATTTCCAGGTATTGGTAGCTTTGATTGGATGGTAAGATTCACCATCTTTATCCCCTCACCCCTCAGTCCACCCTCTGACCTCTAACCCCTGATCCTGTATACCTTCCCTATGTCACTTTCATTTTGCTCCTCTCCCTTTGTTGTTTTTATCCCTCTCTCCCCTCCTTTTCTCTCTGTCTCTTTGGGCTTTGCATGTGGTTCTGCAGTGAATTCTCTTCTGTAGGGATTTGTTTGCCCCTTCCAGGTGGAGTGTGGTATGAGCCGGAGGTGTGGTAAGATGAGTGGCATGGGCGTGTGTGATGCGTTGTGTGATTGTTTCAGTGTGTGGTTGTGTACACGGCAGCTAAATGATAAGTAATGAATGTAAAGATGATTTAAGATAAAAACATAGAAATAGTACTTCATCGGAATATTCTGTTATATTATAGGCTAGTGTTATGTGGGCGTGAGTAGGGTAATTCACATGCCCTGCAAATACTCTTATTTCGTGTTGTAAAGCTTACTCAGGCAGTGTTTCAAAGGCTGATGCCATCTTTACTGATTCATATATTTTCTCTCTCTCTCTCTCTCTCTCCTCTCTCTCTCTCTCTCTCTCTCTCTCTCTCTCCCTCTCCTCTCTCTCTCTCTCTCTCTCTCTCTCTCTCCTCTCTCTCTCTCCCCCGTTTCAGGTGAGGAAGCAGCAGCCTGGGGAGGAGAGGATGAAGCAACGGAGGCTGCTGAGGAGGGAGGAGAGGAGGAGGAGGCGGCAGCAGCAGAAGAGGCTGGAGAGGAGGCTGCAGTTGAGGAGGCTGTAGCGGCGGAAAACGGAGCAGAACCCGCGGAAGAGGCCTCAGTCGAGGCAGAAGCAGCAGCCGAGGCAGTCTCTGAAGAACCTGCTGGGGAGGCAGCAGCAGTAGAGGCCGAGGTGGCACCAGCGGAAGCGGAGACTGTGGTGGAGGAGATTGCAGAGGCTGTTGCTGAGGTCGCAGAAGAGGTCGTCGAGGTGGCAAATGAAGTGGAGACAGCAGCAGAGGAAGTGGCCGTGGAAGAGGCTGCTGAGGAGGCAGTTGCCGTGGCAGAGCCGGAGGAGGAGATCAACGGTACGGGCCCAGAGGAGGAGGCAGCCCCAGAGGCTGCTGTTGCTGCTGAGTAACGCACACACACCACAGGGAGGCACACACTGTCCTTCACCACCAGCCCAACACACACTCCGATAGGCCAGCAACAACATGGAGGTTATGTGTACACTGTTCCTTACCTATAGAATACCACTACAGAATCTAACACTGATCTCACCTGGTTCTAAAACCACTGTAGAGCTATACTGCTTATTCTCTCGAAGAGAACACTTTATTTACTAGTTTATTAGAGTTTACTTAGAGGGCAGAGAGTAACTAATGGTATGGCTGATTTTGTAAGTGAAAGTGTGAAAAGCTAGAAGACAGAGTTTTCAAGGTTCAAGGTTTTTGTGAGGTTTGATTTTCTGTCGTTCAAAATCTCCTGACTGTGTACAGTATATTTGTTGTGAGTCCAGCAGATGGTAAAAGTGCTAAAACAGCTTTTACCAGTGAATTCAATCAGAACAGCAGACGATCACCGCTGTGAGACCTTTTAGAAAGTGGCAGTGATGTCATCCATCTCAACCTCATATCACAGTAAGGATAGAAATACACAATAGTGCAAATCACTGTTCCCCCCCCCCATAGTGAAATGTGACGAGAAACCTGCTTATTTCCTCCTCTAAACTATCTTTATTCACCCCTTCCCTCTCTCCCTTCTTCTTCTCAAACACTGTTTACAAAGCTCCACTGACCGCACGTATCAATGCCCTTTAACCTCTCCCCTGCCTTACCTCAGAGGTCCGATGCCGCATGCAAACACAAACAGGAAAACACCTCGAATGCGCCATTTGATTATCTTATTTTGTTTGTAATGTGTAAGACCAGTCCACGGCCAACCAACCGCTAATACTCAGGCTTTATTTGGGAGATATTACATTGACAACTGTACATTTTTAAGCCTCTTAACTTATGCTTCTCTGCCAGATATCACGGAGTTGGTACATGCCGATGTAACGTTAACTTTGTTTAACCTAACCCGCTGTACATCTCATGCAGCCGTGTGATGGCTTCTGCTAGTACAGACAATGCTGAAACCTGTCCAAGCTCTGTAACTGTAACAAAACAAACTGTTGCCATGTATTTTCATTCTTAACTGTAAAACTGGAACTTGGAGGTAATTACCTCGCAAGGTTAAAATGTGAGGAAATCAACCAAGTGTGGTCATTCAGATTTGCTCTTTTTTTAACTAGCTAACGCAGTGAGTAGTCGTGTAATTGATTAAGGGAATTCATCGAGCCATACAATAAAATGACTGGAAAGATCCCCCTCCCGTGTTGAATTTGTCTGGGTTTGGTTTGCTTGTGCTAATACGCTACGCTTGTAGGGTTTTCGGGTGCCCTACAAAGTCTTTCCAAAACAACAATGGTTTCCATCACGAGGACAAATGACAAGACACTTCTGATCTAATATTATGCTAGTTATACCATGGAGAACCTAGGGATAAATCCACCACACTGACACTAGAGTTCATTCACCTCTGCACTGTTGCCCCATGAGTCAACAAATGATTTACTTTAGCCCAGGACACATATCAGAAAAGCTCCCTAGTTGTGAAAAAATGTCAAGACCAATGTTTGAAATCAAACCATTATCCCATTTGGTGTGTGTTCCTTTGTGATATTTGGCAGGAAGGCATTTTATTTTATTTGAGGTGGCCTCTTTTTTTTATGAAGGATTTTGGACAACATGCAGAAGTACTGTCTTTGCTGTATGTTCTGATTACTTATTTTGGAATGTCTTCTATTCACATTAGAAATGACTCGTTCACACTTAAAGGCATTTTGTGTTGCACACATGCACCATATGGGGAATTGTCATGTACAGTTAACTGCTATTCCACACACTGTTCCTTCATTACTTCTACTGCTTCCTGTACCCTCTTCCATTCAATGCTTTTCCTGTCACCGCGCCTTTTTTTCTATGCCTGCCATCTACACCCATGCCACTGCTACCCTGTATGTTGAAGTTCTGCACCAGTTGGCTCCATCCTAACTCTCTCAAAACCACCCATTATTTTGCGGTCACTCAATGCTCTGGTGGGTACATTCTTGCCATAGCCTGACAGTCGGCATTGGTCCAATGCATTTCTGCTTTGCATCATTCACCAAAATGTGCAACAATAGAGGTTTTAATGACTGGTCCAGCTGAACTTTTAGATATGAGACTTTTGGGGAGCAAGTGATGCATGCAGTAGAGGTCAATGCATGGTTAAAGTACACCTTGGTCTGTACAATGTTGATGCAAACGCAACAAAAATGCAAGGATGACCTAAAAGTAGTCTCAACACATTCGGATTGCCTTTTTATCTGAAGAAGCACAAGCTAACACCTATGTCTGTACAAATCTTAGTTTTTTTCTAACTAATGTCATGTTTTTCCATGGAAAGCTGCCTTGTCTGTCTTCTCCCTGTGACCTCTGTCTGGCTAATGGCTACGTGTTGGTCTGTGTATTTTCCCTAACCCACACAGTGTGGGCTGATACAGTAAGGGTTTTGGTCAAACTGCACTATTTAAACAAGAATGCGTCTTTCACCATCTCTTGGGATTTGTACACAGACTTCTACAATGTTCACGTTGGCATGTCTAACTCACTATATTTTCCTGGATCTCCTTTCTCCTGTCACACTGGGTGCATATGTGCTATGTTGATTGAGTTGGAGATAAATTGTGAGTCAGTCTTTTTGTAACATGAGCGTGAGTGATGTTTGGGCGCTGGGTTCTGTTTTGCAGTGGAACCAGTCATTCTGGCAGCAGCCTCTGCTTTGGAGGTGACAACAGTCGCTGAAGTGGTCAAAGAAGTGGTTGTGCCTATTGTAGAAGAAGTCGAGGAGGTTGCCCCAGTGGAGGCCCCAGCTGCAGTGGAGGAGGCCCCAGCTACAGTGGAGGAGGCCACAGCTACAATGGAGGAGGCCACAGCTGCCCCACTTGAGGCTGCACCCGCAGAAGAGGCCCCAGCTGCAGTGGAGGAGCCCCCAGCTGCCCCACTTGAGGCTGCACCCATAGAAGAGGCCCCGGCTGCAGTGGAGGAGGCCCCGGCTGCAGTGGAGGAGGCCCCGGCTGCAGTGGAGGAGGCCCCGGCTGCAGTGGAGGAGGCCCCGGCTGCCCCACTTGAGGCTGAACTCATCGAAGAGGCTGCAGTGGAGGAGGCCCCGGCTGCAGTGGAGGAGGCCCCGGCTGCAGTGGAGGAGGCCCCGGCTGCAGTGGAGGAGGCCCCGGCTGCAGTGGAGGAGGCCCCGGCTGCCCCACTTGAGGCTGAACTCATCGAAGAGGCTGCAGTGGAGGAGGCCCCGGCTGCCCCACTTGAGGCTGAACTCATCGAAGACGCTGCTGTGGAGGAGGCCCCTGCTGCAGTGGAGGAGGCCCCGGGTGCAGTGGAGGAGGCCCCGGGTGCCCCACTTGAGGCTGAACTCATCGAAGAGGCTGCAGTGGAGGAGGCCCCGGCTGCAGTGGAGGAGGCCCTGGCTGCAGTGGAAGAGGCCCCGACTGCCCCACTTGAGGCTGAACTCATCGAAGAGGCTGCAGTGGAGGGGGCCCCAGCTGCAGTGGAGGAGGCTGCAGTGGAGGAGGCCCCAGCTGCCCCACCCGTAGAAGAGGCTCCACCCTTAGAAGTGGCTGCGGTGGAAGAGGCCGCGGTGGAAGAGGCCCCAGCTGCAGTGGAGGCTGTCCCAGTTGTGGTGGTGGCACCTGTGGAGGCGCCCAAAAAGGAGTACATTGTCGTGGTGCTGGAGGGTGCAGCCAAGACTGATAAGAGGCCCAAAGTCCTGGGGGTCGGCCCCATGACTGGCAGGATCATCCCATCTCCAGATGATGATGAGGCCCCTGCTGCTGAGGTAACAGGTAATTTGACAACTAACAGCATGCAACTGATCAATAGAATGTTTGATTAGTTGGATGAGTAGATTAAAAATAGGACTAACACTGTCTATAAATGCACAGATGGTTATATATTTTGTTCAAATAGATAATTTTCAATAACAAAATCATGAATGATGATGATGCAACAGCCGTGGCGGTAGTACTGGGAGTTCACATTTAGAAATCTAGGTTAATAGGATACTGTCACTTCAGTGCTAGTCATAGTATTGTGATGTAACGTGATCTCACCGTCTGTCTTCAGGGCAAGCGACGGCTGCTTAGGATGCAGATGCAGTAGAACCACCTGACAGGTACTGAGCTTTACTACAGTCGCCTCCTGTAGCCACTTCTCTAAGATATTAGTAAGCAACATTTTCCTTTGTGGGTGTAGTGTAACGGAGTCAAACCTGAACCTGTAAGGGTTTTTCTCTGGTGAATAGATGCCTATTTATTTGTGTAACTTTTTTCTGTCTGGTCTGTCATGTACCAGTCTTGATACATTGTGTATTTATGTCAAATGTTTTTCTTCTTCTTTCTATTCGTCACAGTAAGCACTTGGAGCCCCTGAATGATATAGTTTCTCTACCCTGAGGGAGAAGAGGGGATGTGCCTTCCCCAACCCCCCTTTCATTGACCCCACCACACACTTTGACCCTTGATATTGAATATTGATCTGTAGTATAAAACTTATCTTCCCGTCTTGGTCTAGGGAATTATCTGTGTATATATTCAGATAATGCCTGCTTTATGGAAAAATACATGATCTGGTATATTTTTCTAGATGTACAACACCCCCCAAAAATCCTCCTCCCCCAAAAAGTCCCTCTCCGTCACACCGGGCAAGCTAAATGATAATAATCTGGGAATATTTGGCCATGGAAACATTCCTGGTTGACGTCAGGAGAATATAACTGTTTGCCAAAGTTACACAAGTTTGCCAAAATATATTAACTAACTTTTTTAGCTCTCCATTACAAGCTCGCTGGAACTGGGCCTGGCAGAATTTGACCCAATGTGATTGGTTGACGATATGACACATTGGCTCGCTAGCCTATACCCTACGTTTTGTCGGGTTGGAATGCAATCAATGTCAATTCTGATCAAATGAATGGGAAGTATAAATTGAACTACGCAGTGGTGGAAAAAGTACTGCATTTTCATACTTGAGTAAAAATAAAGATGCCTTAATAAAAAATGACTCAAGTGAAAGTGAAAGTCACCCAGTAAAATACTACTTGAGTAAAACGAATGTATAAAAGGTTTTAAATATATTAAAGTATCAAATATAATTGCTAAAATGTATCAAAAGTAAAAGTATAAATAATTTCAAATTTCTTATTTATCAAATCAGACAGTACCATTTTTGTGATATCCAATTTGTAGTTACAGTCTTGTCCCATCGCTGCAACTCCCGTACGGACTCGGGAGAGGCGAAGGTCGAGAGCCATACGTCCTCTGAAACAAGAACCTGCCAAGCCGCACTGCTTCTTGACACTGCTCGCTTAACCCGAAAGCCAGCCGCACCAATGTGTCGGAGGAAACAACTGGTGACGGAAGTCAGCTTGCAGGCGCCCGGCCCGCCACAAGGACTTGCTAGAGCGTGATGGGACAAGGACATCCCAGCCGGGCCAAACCCTCCCCTAACCCGGACGATGCTGGGCCAATTGTGCGCCACCTCATGGGTCTCCTGGTCACGGCCGGCTGTGACACAGCCTGGGATCGAACCCGGGCCTGTAGTGACGCCTCAAGCACTGCGATGCAGTGCCTTAGACCGCTGCACCACTTGGGAGGGCCAGACAGCACAATTTAAATAAAATATTATAATAATTACGGATAGCCAAGAGCACACTCAAACACCGACATAATTTACAAACAAAACATTTGTGTTTAGTGAGTCCACCAGATCTGAAGCAGTAGGGATGACCAGGAATGTTCTCTTGATAAGTGCGTGAATTGGACCATTTTCCTGCCCTAAGCATTCAAAATGAAACACGTACTTTTGGGTGTCAGGGAAAATGTATGGTGTATAAAGTACATTATTTCCTTTAGTAATGTAGTGAAGTTAAAGTTCATAAAAAATATACTTAAGTAGTACTTTAAAGTATTTTTACTTAAGTACTTTACACCATGGGAAAAACGGGAGAAATTGACATTTTTTGTGACTAAGTCAGGACACCTGAAAAGTGGCTGAAAAACGTGACTGTCCCGTGAAAAAACAGGACATATGGTCACCCTAACACATAGGGTCAACCTACTAGACTACAATGTTAATCACAATTAACTTTGAACACCGGTAGGCCTACACACATGAACACATACAGGCTTCAGATAAGTACACCTGATCGTATATCAACTTCAATAGGGTAAAATAACAATCGACTACATCACCAAAACTCAAATGATCATTATTTTCTCCTTATAGGGGAGCTCCCCTGTAATTTGCACCGTGGTCATGCCCTTGACTCCTCCCCATGCCCTAGTTTACTTCACCTAAGAAACTTCACACTAGATTCACTCCAATGGTGTTTCCTGATTCATCATCATCCAATGCAATACTACACATCTGATGCTTAGCCACCAAGTCAACCACTAATTGCTTCAGGACTGGGCAGGACAAGGCGTGGTTTTGGTGTGACCAGTATTCTTTAACTATCCTCAGGTTTTTCCTTGTTGAGGCAATTCCAATGTGAACATAAGTATTTAACTCTCAAAGCCATAGTGATCGGGGACTCTATTTCTGAGTCACTGTTTTGTTTTTGGGAGACGAGACACAGTAGACTACCTCAGTATTCCTCCTCTTTTCCTCCAGCTGGTGATCCACAGACCTTTTATTAATGCAGTCAGAGTGTTAACATTGAACAAACCTTCTCAGTTGCAAGACAGACATGGGATTCATATTGGGAAATGAGCATGATGAGAGTCGGTCAGGTTTTTACATTCAGTGATGTCGCTTAAGCTAGACTCTAGCATATTTCATGATATCGCTATTCAGCAATATTTCACAAGGCAGACATTTTTGTCTCTTTACTTTCTCCCACACCCTCTGTTGTAGAGCCTTTCCCTCAGTTCCACACCATGGCTATAGAATACACAGCTGTTAGATAGACAATTCATTTAATGGTGACCTATAGCTTATTGTGAAGCTGTATCTGAAATAGAAAAAAGCAATTTTTTGAGTGTATAATCTGTTCTCCAAGCCTGGTATAAACAGTCGTGTGTTGTTGTTGTTATCATATGAAAGTTGCATTATTACTTAAGTCAGTCTTGTGTGATTACATAAGTTAATTCAGCGCTCGATGGCTCAGTAAAGTGTGCTGATATGGTTTTGTCTGCTTTTCAAATGATATGACTTATTCGTTTGTGTTAGATTCATGAATAAATGTTCAACTTTGTCAAAACCAGTTAAAATAATCGGTAGGCCAATACAAGGCTCTCACTGTACTCTACAGATTTGTTGTAGAACGAGTTCTTCTCACTTTCCTTCCCTCACTTTATATATTGGAGTACTTGCTATGTTAGGCATATTGAAAAGGCACTGAGACCATTGATAAGTGAATGTAAGCTTATTCCTAATTAAGGAGTGGGATAATTCAATTTGTCTGTCCGAATGTTTGCAGGCACTTTTTGTATGGGATATATACAGTACCAGTCAAAAGTTTGGACACCTACTCATTCCATGGTTTTTCTTTATTTGTAGAATTTTTTTACATTGTAGGATAATATGAAGCTGATCGAGAGAATGCCAAGCGTGTGCGGAGCTGTCATCAAGGCAAAGGGTGGCTACTTTGAAGAATCTCAAATATAAAATATATTTTAATTTGTTTAACACTTTTTTGTTTACTACATGATTCCATATGTGTTATTTCATAGTTGATGTCTTCACTATTATTCTACAATGTAGGAAATAGTAAAAATAAAAAATAAACCTTGAATGAGTATGTGTCCAAACTTGTGACCCCGGTACTGTATATAGTGGCTTGTTCTGCCATGTGAGTGGATGGCTTGCCACTGTGCAACAGCCTAGCATGGGCCAGAAACTGTGACTGTGAAACATTGCTGTTTTTCTGAAATAAAGAGGGAATCAAAAAGGGATATTTCAGTCTATGGCTTTACTTTTTGTGTGTCTCAACTTTGAAACCCCTCTATCATGTCTGCTAATGAAAACCCAACATGGCACTAATTATGTCCTGTATGCACTACCTTTGTCATAGTAAACCCACTAACCTTGTCCCCAGGCTCAATTGGGGGATGAGTAAATAAACTCACAACCATAGGACTACAACACAATATTCAGACTGCAGCTCATGTAGTTAATTATGACATACTCCTGCAGTCGTCCAGTAATCACAATGGATGTATTCATGTAGCCATTTCTATTTACAGAAGTGTTCTGAAAGGGCTTTATCGACCAGTGAGTTTTTGTAACGACTGGGGCCACAAGACAGGGGCTCGTAGCGCGGTGCTCTGACGTCATCATTGTCAATGTGTCATTCGCTATCGGGCTCCAGGAGGTTGAGCTGACTCCCTCCGCGAAGAGACGGCGCGCAGGAAAGCAGTGAGATCGAAACATCCTGTAAAACAGAACTAACGTAAACAAATGCAATATATAGCATTTTAGTATTGTTTGTCCGTAAAAATCCAAATTTTGCTACAACTAGCTTGCAAACAGTTGAGAGTATTTCAATTGAGGAGCACGTCGACGTCGGTCTGGTCAACTTGGATAGCTAGCAGTTAGTTCACACAGCTAACGTTAGGCCTAGCGTGAAGCTATCCACCGGAGGAAAAGCAACATACGAAGGTAAGGAACGTTATTTTTGCGAGATTTTATACAATACCATTATTGGATATGTGGTGTTTATCGGGCAAGGATGGCCATATGATAGCCAACTTTAGCGTTACTAGCTAACAAACCATCTAGCTAACGTTCGCTATTTTAGTCTGTTGGCCGCTAACAAGCTAGCTAACGTTATTTAACTTGCTTCTATTTCATCTCTATAACACACACAATGTAGAACACACGCCTAACGTTATATACCAATCAATGTACAGTAAACTAACGTTACTGGCTAGGTAACTAGAGCTAACGTTTGTTACAGTACAGGCCGGAAACTGCTCAAATTATGTAAACATTGATGCACGCTTGTGAACGTGATGTCCGAACCAGCAAGTATTGGATTATACAGTGTGCAGAGTTTGCTCCGTACTATTTCTGAAAAAGGTTTTCAAATGATCAATTTCGCACTATTATTATGTTGTATACATTTACGTTAGTATTAGTTCAGTTTCTCAGTTAGCAGTGATGAAGATACTAGTACTTACTTTAGGGCCCGATACAGAACTATTCCTAGTCTGTGATGGGGAAGAGGGTGGCTCAGGTTCCCTTCCTGAAACTGTTTTATTCCCGTAGGAATGAGTGATGACCTCTGTTGTGGTGGCAGATGGTGGAGGGAATATGGTGGAGTACGTCACTGTCATGGAAGAGACTGAACAGGTAAGATAGTATCACCAGGCCCCTGTGGTGTAGTGCCTGGAGAAGTGGGTGTACTCTAATTTTGCCCAATATTACCCTAATGGCCTGTCCGGTGAAGGAAAGGTGGCCTATTTGGAAAAAGTATATGACAAACAGTGGCACTCTGAATGACCTAAAATGATAACTCCAAAATTGGTCTTTCACAGTCAGGCCAAACCAAACTGTACAAGTAGGCTAATAATAGGCCTACTATTGAAACAGATAAACAAGGCTGTCAACTGAATCAGAAATTCACAGATCTAAGTTATTTTCTTAATTTTTATTCAGGTTCTCTCTCTCACACTAATAGAAAAACAAAAAAATTGGATGTTCCAAGCCCACAATAATGCTTAAACCACACCAGGAGACTACTTTGAGGTAGTTGAAGAAATATAGATTTGAGTCTAGTTACCCTTAAATTAAACTGCACAGGCACCTAGCACTGTTGTTTTGTTAGTGGTGTTTCTGTAGCGCACATGAGATGGAGTTTGCAAAACAAATGGCCACTGGATTGATGCTAATAATCATGATATCATTCTGGGAGAGAGGCATAATCTACTTTGTAGCTAGTTAACATTTAATTAAGAAGGTTTTTGGGAAAGTCTTTCCATCTACCAGAAGACAGTTAGGCCTATCATTAGCATTACTATATTTTCCCTGTTCCTGAATTGTTTGAAACCTGGGCGTTTTACTTCATATTCTGAGGCGTCTTACCTTGCTAAGGCATGTTTAACCTATAGCCAAAATCTCACCATAGAAACGTGAAGGCAATTATTTTATAAAGACTTCCTCATGTGCACTCACCTGTTCTATTGGCTCTCAAATCAACTTTGTTTCATTGTTTAGCAGACAAAGGCATTATGCTAGTCATATTAGCAACCCGTGAGAATTGTTGCATCTTTAGATCTACCCTCTTTCTAAATATCTAGCTGATATTTACATCTCTGTTCATGAAACCGCTTGCATGTGCAGTGAGCATTTTAGAACAGTGTTTTCCCACAAATTTCATTTTGGAACTTTTGCCCGTAGGCCTACCGCCATGTGCACATTTAATAGTTGATCAACATTTTAAGCTAAACATTCTGACCTGTTCCATCAGCCGTATTAATTAATACGGCGTATACCTCCACTACACTACTTAGATACTCATCGTAGGGATTAAGACGTGAGTATACGCAATGCCCACTGAAAAATAAGTCAGTATACGACAACGTATACCCACCACTGCCTGGCCCTAACCTTCCCCATACAAAAAGGTATTTCACTTGCTATACCAGCGCAACCCAGAAGCTTATTCTAAATGTAAAGCAGTAGGGCCACGGCTGATCTCATCAACATAAACAATATTGTGAAGTGAACCAATAAATAACAACTTCTTTGTCTGGTGACCATAGCATCTCTGTCCTGCAGTTTTGTGGAGTAAATAATTAAACAATGTTCAAACATACACACAATGGACGTTTCAGCTTGCCCTCAATGTGTCTCGCTGTCCTGTCTCCAGAGTGAGGAGGGGGAGGTGGTGCAGGAGATAGTGGAGACGGTAATAGGGGAGGATGGGGAGGAGTATCCTGCTGTGGTGGTGGAGGAGGTTCCCAGTGCCCAGGTGGAGCAGTGCTACGCTGCCCAGGTGCTGGTCTACGATGACGGGACCTACCTGATGCAGGACGTGGGAGACGAGCAGGAGGTGGTCACAGAGGTGGTGGAGACAGGTGAGAGGGCTGCAGGGAGAGAGGTGGGGGTACATGGTTGGACAGTGACGTATTTCAGCAGTGAGATGGAGGGTTTGGATTGTGTTGATAGAGAGACGTGCAAGGGTTGGATGCTTAATCATCGCTTTAGAGAGGGAGGCAAGAGGAGTGTGGGTGTTAGACATAACTTAGCTCCTTAAGAGTTGACATTGCCACTGAGAGTAGTAGTGGGACAGTATTGTTTCCATCCAGGACCAACTCAAGAAAGGACATCTGGTGGTGTATAAGCTGAGCCCATTGGAAGAATGACAGAAGTTATTGATGCTTGAGGGAGGGGACAGTTTTATTGGATGTTGACCAATGACCACCCTAAAGATGAAACTACTTCTGTAGGCAGTTGTTGCTATGCACGATCAAACATGATCAAACATGGAATGGGAGGAGGGTCGTAAAGGGGAAAAAAGTGAATGAGTGCGATAAAGGCTACACAGTTTACTACCCTTTTCTCAAAAGTACAGGTTTACTTCGCCTCACCACTCATTTTTTACAGAAAGACAACAGCTGTCTTGCCCAGCTAACTGTTTCCAAGGGGGATTGTTTGTGGTGTCTGCGGTTATAGGGCCCCAGCCATAGGGCGGTATGGTTAAATAATTATTGAAATAAACTAGTTGAATGAACATTACATTGACTTGAAACGTAGAATGGATGTTCACTTCTCTAACCTCTCTCCTTCCTCCTCATCGCTCCTGTGTTGTCGTAGTAGAGGTGTCATCACACGGGGGCACCATGTGCTTTGATAAGACCTTCGAAGCTGCCGAGGCCCTTCTTCACATGGACTCCCCTAGCAGTTTCCATGGAGACCGCAACACAGGTAACCACTCAACCCCTCCCCCACTGGCCTTGCTGGGGACCAGGCATTACAAGTGGGTAGGACATGATGCCGACTGTTTATTTAATTTATTTGCCGTGTAACCTGTCAGTTCATTGTACCACTAAGTTTGTTTTATTACCATTTGCCAGTCTGAGTTGAATCACTGCTCTGTGGTTTTAATAATGAAAACTATTGTCTCTGTGTGTGTCTCAGTGGAGGATGTGATGATGGAGACGGTGGTGGAGGTGTCTACAGAGTGTGAGCCCATGGAGGAGGACAGCTTCCCTATACCCCCCGACTACGAGCCTCCCTCTGCCAAGAAGAAGAAAGGTCTGCCTCCGACACCAACCAAATGCTTTCGTACTCCGTCTCTGTGTTGATCACCGTGTCCAATCCAGTATTAAAAGTTGTATATTATAAATCAAATTTTGTTAGTCAAATGCGCCGAGTACAACAGGTGTAGACCTTAGTGAAATGCTTACTTACGAGCCCCTAACCAACAATGCAGTTAAAAAAAAAAGGATAAAAGTAACAAGTAGTTAAAGAGCAGCAGTAAATAACAATAGCGAGACTATATACAGGGGGCTACCGATACAGAGTCAATGTGCGGGGTCACCGGTTAGTTGAGGTAGTATGTACATGTAGGTAGAGTTATTAAAGTGACTATGCAGAGATGACAACAGAGTAGCGGGGGGGGGGGGGGGCAGCAATGTAAATAGTCTGGGAAGCCATTTGACTAGATGTTCAGGTGTCTTATGGCTTGGGGAGTAGAAGCTGTTTAGAAGCCTCTTGGACCTAGACATGGCGCTCCGGTACCGCTTGCCATGCGGTAGCAGAGAGAACAGTCTATGACTAGGTTGGCTGGAGTCTTTGACAATTTTTAGTGTCCTCTGACACCGTCTGGTGTGGAAGTCCTGGATGGCAGGAAGCTTGGCCCCAGTGATGTACTGGGCTGTTCGCACTACCCACTGTAGTGCCTTGCAGTCGGAGGCCAAGCAGTTGCCATACCAGGCAGTGATGCAACCAGTCAGGATGCTCTCGATGGTGCAGCTGTAGAACCTTTTGAGGATCTGAGAACCCATGCCAAATCTTTTCAGTCTCTTGAGGGGGAATAGGTTTTGTCGTGCCCTCTTCACAACTGTCTTGGTGTGCTTGGACCATGTTTGTTGGCGAGGTGGACACCAAGGAACTTGAAGCTCTCAACCTGCTTCACTGCAGCCCCGTCGATGAGAATGGGGGCATGCTTGGTCCTCTATAGGAAGTGTACTAAGTTGTTTTGTTTGTTTCCTTGCAGGGGGAAGGAAGTCGAAGACACAACAGCCTCAGCCTGACACCAACTGCACCATTGACCTGGGGATCAGGAAGAGACCCAGAGAGGGAAAAGGTACCCCACACAGCAGGGGCTAGGGTTTGTCAAGCCCATGAAGGGATGCTTCTCTACGTAGAGCAACTCAAGCTAGCAACTCACACTCAAGCTAGCAACTCACACTCAAGCTAGCAACTCACACTCAAGCTAGCAACTCACACTCAAGCTAGCAACTCACACTCAAGCTAGCAACTCACACAGGCTGATTCAGGAATCAGCCTGTGTGAGAGGTCCTCTATGAATGACGTTGGTCTTCTCTCCCGCTGTCCTCCAGGGAGCACCACCTACCTATGGGAGTTCCTGTTGGATCTCCTCCAGGACAAGAACACCTGTCCCAGGTACATCAAGTGGATGCAGCGGGACAAGGGCATCTTCAAACTGGTGGACTCCAAGGCGGTTTCCAAACTGTGGGGCAAACACAAGAACAAACCTGACATGAACTACGAGACCATGGGCAGGGCACTCAGGTAACCACGGGATACCATTCTGTTTGATAGGCAATTCCTCACTATGGTTAGTGAGTAAGGCTGACTTGTTGACCCAACATATCTTTACTACTTTTATGCTAAGGAATGACTAATGACATTCTAGATTTTGGCTAGAATGCCTGTTTAAAATGCATGAATTTGACCCTTTTTAAAGTCCCCTTTTCAATATACATGCTAGGCTGTGACACTTGTGTTAAATGACATCTTGGGTTGTATTTCCGCACGTATTCTGAGTGTAAGTGCAGTCGTCTGACTGGTAGGGTTGTCCCTGTCTAGGTATTACTACCAGCGGGGGATCTTAGCGAAGGTGGAGGGTCAGAGACTGGCTTACCAGTTTAAAGACATGCCCAAGAACATCAGGGTGATCGACGATGACGGGGATGAGGAGGGCGAGGAGGGTGAGGGGGAACCCTCTGAGCACCACCGGGCGGTCCAGACCCTGACCCTTGACCCTGCCACCTCCACCCAGACAAAGCAGAGTTATGTCACTGTCGTCCCCACTGCGTCCGGCAACAGGTGAAGCATGATTAGTGATGAAATAATTATGCATGCTCTCTCTCTGTACATCTTCATACAAATGCACAGTGAACTCATTTGGAAGGTTCATGAATAAATCTGTTTTTGTTTCTGTCTGATGTACAGGACCATGCGTTTGGCCATGCCCATGGTCATGACGACGACGCTGGGTCAGATGACCCTCAACTCCTCCACCGTCTTCACCACCCAGGCTCCCATCACCCTGGGCAACACCCACGCCAACGGGCCCAAGCTGGTGATCCAGACCCTGCCCACCATGATGCCCTCCGGGGCCAAGAGCGGAGAGAAGATCACCATCATCACCATCCCGGCAGCCCAGCTAGCTCAGCTAACGCAGGGCAACCTCTCAGCCCAGCTCTCAGGCCAGCTAGCTCAGCTCATACAGGCCAAACCAGTCACCCAGCTCATACAGGCCAAACCAGTCACCCAGCTCATACAGGCCAAACCAGTCACCCAGCTCGTGCGGGCCAAACCGGTCACCCAGCTCGTGCAGGCCAAACCGGTCACCCAGCTCGTGCAGGCCAAACCGGTCACCCAGCTCGTGCAGGCCAAACCGGTCACCCAGCTCGTGCAGGCCAAACCGGTCACCCAGCTCGTGCAGGCCAAACCGGTCACCCAGCTCGTGCAGGCCAAACCGGTCACCCAGCTCGTGCAGGCCAAACCGGTCACCCAGCTCGTGCAGGCCAAACCCGCCATGCTCCAGATAATGCAGAAACCAGCCCCTCCGCTCATACTGGCAAAGCCTGTGACACAGCCCCCCAACCAGCAGCCACCTGCGGCCTCCCCTGTAGGTATACCACAGCCCCCTCCCTCCACTGTCATCACCACCCCTGTACCAACCCCCACTACACCCCCTGTAAAAGAGGCCATCTCACCCCCCACAGCCCTCCCAGAGTCCACCCCGTCCCCTCCTTCAGCGAGCACGGAGCCCTCCCAGTCTAGCCCGGAGGACCCCTCTGCCTCGGAGTCGGCACAGAACCCAGTGGCCCCTGAATCTTGAGAACTTGAGGCCCGAGGGCTACTGACTCCATATTGACACTGTTTGAAGTGGAGTCTTCACTTCCCATCCTTCTCTCACTGGGCAGTGGAGCTGTTGGACCATACAGAGTAGGAGAGCTCTGAACTGGACCTCAGTTGGAGCGCCTAGCTACCAGGAAGCTAGTCTTCAAACTGGAGCTGCAGTGCCCTCCGTCCCTCCACATCAGAAAACCAGGAAGACACAAGAGAGGAAAAGGAACTTTGTATACATACTCTTTAGAAGCTCGTTGGAACTCAAACGACGGGCAAGCCTTAGATTGTAAATCGAAAATCCTTTTTTAAAATCAATAACATAATATAAGGAAGGTCTTTGTGTAAAACCTTTTTGATACTCTGCAGCAGGTTACGTATGATGTATTCTAAGTTCGATGCAACTGCAGTTCTTTTGTATCATAGTTGGAATCTTTGCTTTGGCTTTTCATCTGACTTTGTTGGTTCCCATTCTCAGTCTCTGTATGGCTATCGGGCAGTAGTACCCCACAGCACTGTCCCTCAACACTCAATGTTCTTTTGTGTTTCTTTTTTTACTGTTCAGGAATGGGAGTGAAAGGATGTTTGTGTCAAGAAAAGATGAATCTAGATAGTATATTCCACATTTATGCTATTTTCTTGTACTCGCTGTATTGATGTAGATTTAAACTGAAATGTATTATAAAAACTAACATGAATAGAAACATCTCGTCTCAGTCAATGCTTGTTGGCACTGAATCACTTTCAAATATAAAATTCAGTTGGATTTAGTTGGTCTTGTATACTGTACATTTTTTAAGCTGAGGTTCCTGTATGGCTGCAAGGCCTGGACCCTGACAAGCGTCTAAATGGTTGCTACACTAGGGGGCTGAGAGGTGAAAACAGTCCACCGGTCAAAACACCTGTAACCTTAAACCAACCAGGTTTCGCAATGCTCACATTTGGTTTTACATAAATAGGGAAAATTCAAAAGTGTTCTGCATTATATTCATTTCCAGCACCACCCCAACATTAACATAAATGTGCCATCTTCACATTTTTTTACTACAAAACAATCATCTAATGTAAATTATTTGGCAATGCCTACTCATAATTGGTTAAAATCACAGGATGCGGTCATGGGAAACACTTATGTCCCCTTAAAGTGCCCACTTTCACTCAGTGGCAAATGTCCCTGTGAATATATGCTGACATAGCAGTACATGCCATGCAGCTGCTAATACTATTGTCTATACCAGGGGTTCTCAAACTTAACGGTCCGGGGACCCCTTTCTTGATAGCAAATTCATCAGGGACCCCCCCCCCCCTAAATAAACAGAGCACAACTTGAGTGAGAAAAAAAAAGGATACAAGGAGTTTAACTGATCTCGGCAGCGCGTAGCCGGACAAACCACGTCTCGGGCTCTGGGAAGGAACATTTTAAAGGCCCGACTCTTGGCCTTTTTCAAGCTGTATTCCTATAATTCTACACAGAGATTTGTTGTTGCAAATTTAAACACCAATACAGTGGCTTGCGAAAGTATTCACCCCCTTGGCATTTTTCCCTATTTTGTTGCCTTACAAATTTATTTTTTGGGTGTTTGTATCATTTGATTTACACAACCACTTTCAAGATGCCAAATATTTTTTGTGAAACAAACAAGAAATAAGACCAAAAAAAATTAACTTGAGCATACATAACTATTCACCCCTCAAAGTCAATACTTTGTAGAGCCACCTTTTGCAGCAATTACAGCTGCAAGTCTCTTGGGGTATGTCTATAAGCTTGGCACATCTAGCCACTGGGATTTTTGCCCATTCTTCAAGAAAAACTGCTCCAGCTCCTTCAAGTTGGATGGGTCCTGCTGGTGTAAGTCATACCACATATTCTCAATTGGATTGAGGTCTGGGCTTTGACTAGGCCATTCTAAGACATTTAAACGTTTCACATTAAACCACTAGAGTGTTGCTTTAGCAGTATGCAAATCTGGAAGATTGAAACAGGTTTCCCTCAAGAATTTCCCTGTATTTAGCACCATCCATCATTCCTTCAATTCTGACCAGTTTCCCAGTCCCTGCCGATAAAAAAACATCCCCACAGCATGATGCTGCCACCACCATGCTTCACTTTGGAGATGATGTTCTCAGGGTGATGAGAGATGTTGGGTTTTTGCGCCAGACATAGCATTTTCCTTGATGTCCAAAAATCTCAATTTTAGTCTCATCTGACCAGAGTACCTTCTTCCATATGTTTGGGGAGTCTCCTACATGCCTTTTGGCAAACACCAAACATGTTTGCTTATTTTTTTTCTTTAAGCAATGGCTTTTTTTCTGGCCACTCTTCCGTAAAGACCAGCTCTGTGGAGTGTAAAGCTTAAAATGGTCCTATGGACAGACACTCCAATCTCCGCTGTGGAGCTTTGCAGCTCCTTCAGGGTTATTTTTGGTCTCTTTGTTGCCTTGCTGGTTAATGCCCTCCTTGAATGGTCCGTGTCTTGGCAGGTTTGTTGTGGTGCCATATTCTTTCATTTTTTTTATAATGGATTTAATGGTGCTCTGTGGGATGTTCAAAGTTTCTGATATTTTTTTATAACCCAACCTTGATCTGTACTTCTCCACAACTTTGTCCCTGACCTGTTTGGAGAGCTCCTTGGTCTTCATGGTACCCCTTGCTTAATGGTGTTGCAGACTTTGGGGCCTTTCAGAACAGGTGTGTATATATATACTGAGAACATGTGACAGATCATGTGACATGTAAATAAAGTCCACCTGTGTGCAACATAACTAATTATGTGACTTCTGAAGGTGATTGGTTGCACCAGATATTATTTAGGGGCTTCAAAGCAAAGGGGGTGAATACATATGCACTCATATGCACTTTTCCATTCTTTATTTTTTTCATTTCACTTCACCAATTTGGACTAATTTGCATATGGCCATTACATGAAATCCAAATTAAAATCTATTTAAATTACAGGTTGAAGACAACAAAATAGGAAAAACACCAAGGGGGATGAATACTTTTGCAAGGCACTGTATCCTGTAATTCTACACTTTTCTATGAGGCAGTTTTAAAGCTTAAATTACATTTTAAGCTACTTTCCTGTAATTCTACATATTTTGTTATGAGGCAGAGAGATGTTACAGCTTTAAAACTATCCTGCAATTCGATTGTTTCTTCTTCCATGAGTCAGTTTTTATTTTATATATTTTTTTACCACTTTTTCGTGGTATCCAATTGGTAGTTACAGTCTTGTCTCATAGCTGCAACTCCCGTACGGACTCGGGAGAGGCGAAGGTCGAAAGCCTCGCGTCCTCCGAAAGACAACCAAGCCGCACTGCTTCTTGACACAATGCCCACTTAACCCGGAAGCTAGCCGCACCAATGTGTTGGAGGAATCACCGTACATCTGGCGACCGTGTCAGCATGCACTGCGCCCAGCCCGCCACAGGAGTCGCTAGTGCACGATGGGACAAGGACATCCCTGCTGGCCAAACCCTCCCCAAACCCAGACGACGCTGGGCCAATTGTATCCACAGTACTCCACACGTCATGTATTCCCCCAAAATAAACTGTGGGTCTCCCGGTCGCGGCCGGCTGCGACAGAGCCTGGACCCGAACCCAGAATCTCTAGTGGCACAGCTAACACTGCGATGCAGTGCCTTAGACCACCATGCCACTCGGGAGGCCCATGAGTCAGTTTTAAAGCTTAAACTACAGTTTATTTTGGGGGAATACATGACGTGTGGAGTACTGTGGTTACCAATATCCCTGTGAGTCTCCCAGGCCCATGTTGCCCAGGGTTATTGCCGTGTTCACGTGCTAGTCGGAATTAGTAAACTCTGACATTTCCAACATGCTAACTGGTTGTAGTTGTGCCGCGTTCAACCACTTAGCAAGTCGGATATTTTAGTTTCCTAGTTTCCACTAGCACATGAATGCGGCAAGAACATAAATTGTAGATTACATTTTATTGTATTACACTGAATTTATTCCACGGAGACAATTTGTTTAAACTGTTTAGTAATATTCATATATATTTTTTTAAACGTATCTGCCCTGCAGGACCCCACTTTAACTGCATTTCTGTGGTGGAATAAAAAACCCAATTGTCATACTTGAGTAAAGTTAAAGATATTTTCTATTAAGGTGACTCAAGTAAAAGTCCCCCAGTAAAATACTACTTGAGTAAGTCTAAAAGTATTTGGTTTTAAATGTACTTAAGTATAAATATGTCTTATTAAGCAAACCAGACTGCAACCATTTGCTTTTTTAATTTATGGATAGCCAGGGGCACACTCCAACAGCATTTACAAATGAAGCATGTGTGTTTAGTGAGTCTGCCAGATCATAGGCAGTAGGGATGACCAGGGATGTTCTCTTGATAAGTATGAATTTCACAATTTTCCTGTCCTGCTAAGCATTCAAAAAGTACTTTTGGGTTTCAGGGAAAATGTATGGAGTAAAAAGTACATAATTGTATTTAGGAATGTAGTGAAGTAAAAGTAAAAGTTGTCAAAAATATGAATAGAAAAGTATAGATACCCCCCAAAAAATGACTTAAGTAGTACTTCCAAGTATTTTTACACCACTGCTGCGTTTAGACACGCAGTCCAATTCTGATCTTTTATTCACTAATTGGTCTTTTGACCAACCAGATCAGCTCTGAAAAAGAGCTGATGTGAAAAGAGGTGATGTGATCGGTCGAAAGACCAATTAGTGGATAAAAGATCAGAATTGGGCTGCGTGTCTAAACACAGCCCTTGAGAACCCCTGGTCAACACTACATGGCAGTGTTGCTGATCGTTGCTATTCTATAGACTAAATGGCCAACAAAAGGCTTTAGAATTGAAGTGTGAGCATTTATTCCCAAAAGTAATTTGACTGAATGTTGATGCTCAAGCATTTATTCAGCCTGGGCGAACGTGATACAGAATATTAACATAACTAGCTACACAAAGTATCAAACACTAAAATAAATACACAGGACATTTATTTATTTATTCTGTGCTCACTGGCCATCTAGCTGCCACAGCATTGAAAATATAGCAGAGTTACATAATTATCCACAGGACTTATATTATCCTATTCTTCAGTTTCCCTCTTTTACATAAAGAAATAATCAAGAGGGATAACATCACACCTGTGCCAGAAACTTTTTTCCCCTGGAGGTAGTTATTTTTCAGCAAGTGATGGTTTTTAATATATACAAAAAACAACTACTCCCCGGTGTCAAGTCTAAAATCTAATCTCACCACCAGGTCAAGTAAAATAAGCATTCAGTTCTTTAGTATCACAAACCCATCCAGCCACTTTTCCTTCATTGTCCTGAACTGTGGTCCTATTGGCTGATACCTCTGTGATAGGCAGCCTACGTCAGCCTATGGGGTTGCTCCCTGAAGCTGACATCACAGAGCAGTGAGAGGTGGTTGGAGGGGTAGTGGTATGAGGGGCAGGCGGTCAAGTCCTAGCTCTTCCTCAGTGGGTATGTCCAGCAGGGTATCCACAGTGAAAGAACCGTGAGAGTACCAGATGTAGTCCAGGGTACTGCAGCTCTCCCCTGAGGGACGGATCTTCCAGGTAGTGAAGGCCGGCTCCGTCTGCCCATCTGTACACAGCAGCTTATAGGCTGAGTCCAGACCCAGGGCGGAGTAGGTAAAACGCCTGTACACGTTCTCCGAGGGCTCGCCGTTAAAGACACTATCAGAGGCACCCCCTCTGTCCCACTCCCTCCCCCAGCTCCCGTACCGACTGGATCTGAGCCAGCTGGCTGCGAGGTGATCGCTTTCAGGCTCTGCAGCAGGTCAGCCCCCCCCGGGCAACCCTCAGCCTCTCCTCGCCTTCAGGTGGGTCACGACCACGCACAGCCTCTGACCTGTTGCCCGGCAACACAGCGTTTGCACAACGGCCACCTGATTGGTAGGCAGCATCATGGAGGAGAGATGCAGGTGGGAGGTGTGGAGAAGGCTGAAGCATGAGTGGCGGTAGAAGAGAGCACAGCCGTCAGGGCCGTTGTTGCTGGCCACATCCAGGCAGGGGGACCAGGGCTTGGGCAGGAAGGTGCTGTGGTAGCCCAGGCTGGCCAGGATGGGCTGGAAGGTGTCGTGGTAGTGGTCCACTTCCTGAAGACACAGGATGTCAGGGCAGTAACTGAGGATCTACTCCAGGTACTTCCTCTCAGCCCAGATCAGAGCTTCCAGAGGACAACGCACAAAGCCCTCTTCGCCCTCCCCTAGAGCTGAGGAGATAGGGCTGTTAGCAGGGACCAGTTTGGCTCAGTGGTGGAGCACGGTGCTTGCAACGCCAGGGTTTGTGGGTTCAATTTCCACAGGGGACCGGTACGAAAAACGACGAAAATGTATGCACTCTAGTGTAAGTCACTCTGGATAAGAATGTCTGCTAAAAGACTAAATTGTAAATGTAGTTAGCTGACATTACCAGAGTAGACATAACTGTATACTGTTGTACACTTCTCCCCATTTCTGATCGTGAGCACTGAGCAGTACCATGTTCTGTAGTCTTGAGACCAACTGAGTGTACAAACCATTAGGAACACCTGCTCTTTCCATGACATAAACAGACAGGGTGAATCCAGGTGAAAGTTACGATCACTTATTGATGTCACTTGTAAAATCCACTTCAATCAGTACAGCTGAAGGGCAGGAGATTTTTGAGCCTTGAGACATGGCTTGTTTGTGTGTGCCATTCAGAGGGTGAATGGGCAAGACAAACGATTTAAGTGCCTTTGAACGGGGTATGGTAGTAGGAGCTAAGCGCACCGGTATGTGTGTCAAGAATTGCAACTCTTCGTTTTTTATGCTCAACAGTTCTCTGTCTGTGTCAAGAATAATCCCCCACCCAAAGGACATCCAGCCAACTTGACAACTGTGGGAAGCATTGGAGTCAACATGGACCAGCATCCCTGTGGAACACTTGACACCTTGTAGAGTCCATACCCTGATGAATTGAGGCTGTTCTGAGGGCAAAAGGGGTTGCAACTCAATATAAGTAAGGTGGTCCTAATGTTTTGTACACTCAGACATACAGATGCTCTGGTGGTCTTCTGTAATCTGCAGTACTCTATCATCCATCAGAGGTCTATGTACCTTGAGCTAGGATGTTCCACATCATGACCCATATGGATGGTGTGTTCTGCTGCTCATGGTTCCTGTATTGGTACTGGTGTGTTGGGTCTGCAAGGTAGACCCGGTCCCTGTGTGGCCTGGGCCGGCCGGTTCTGGAGGGCTTCCTCACACTCTCTGAGGAGCTGGCTGGGTCGGCCTGCTCCGGGCCCTCTGGGTCCTGGTCCGAGTCCTGGTGCTCTGGGTAGTAGTCCTGCTGGGTCAGGGTACCAAAGAGCCTGCTGCTGCCCATCGGACACACTGGGGACACGGAGACAACATATTAGAGATACAAAACTGTACACAAATCGTGTGCGCACATAATCACACCTACATAAACAAACTCCCCTGACAGCTCATGAGACATTGTCAAACATGAGTGCAGAGTGTAATCCTGTTCACTCCTGTCAAGTTACCCAGCAGTCAGCAGAGACTGTGTGTGGGGCAGATGTCTCTTAGGCTCTCGCATGAAAGATCATGTCCGAATCCGACTAAATCGATCATCTGTAATCACTCAGTAAAGCATGGAACGCTCTTAGGTTGACTGGTCAACCGCGACACATTATTTTGCTCCGTTTACCACAATAAATGTCCACAGATTTAAAAAGGCTAGCAAATTCAGTGGACACACCCTCTTGACAACAGTCAGGCTCGGACTCATCCTCTGCGTTCCTTGGAAGCCATTTTGTGAGTGAGCAGCTAGAAAGAGGACAGAGGGAGTAGACAGGGACTGGATCTAAAAGAGAGACACAAATATGTGGTCTTACCCATCATCTCCATCCTGAGAATATGTCAGTGTGGTTTAGTGATCGTCACCAGTGTTTAGTCTTGTCTATCTGAGAAAAACAGAACAACTCTCTAGCTTTATTCTACTTTAATGAGCTTCTTCACCGTCTTTCTCCTCCTTCAGGGGTTTATGATTTTCTCTCTCACTCAATTCGGACAATCTGACTCCTCCCAATTCAGTTCTCTGCTGCTTTTAGTGCTCTCCGGTTCGATCTTCCCCAATTTCTCTCTCTCTCTCTCTCCCCATCTCAGTCCCTCTCTAGGTTTCTGTGTCAGTGACATTCCAGCTGGTGACGGTGTGACAATTTAGACCCAGTAAGCCGGTCTTGAGACTGACTAGAGGAGTAGAGGGGGACTATGAGGTCGTCATCATTGCTAGTCATAAGTGACAGTGAGGGTTTCACAGCTAGTCAGGTGGAGCTGACAGACAGATGTATCTGGACACTTGAAAAACCCACAGGGGAGTGGGAGGTGGGCAGTAACACACACACACACAGGTTTAAAGTGCCGGGTAGGGGAGTTACTCAATGGCCAGGACAGAGTGTTCGAATGCAGGATCATGTTTAAAACTATAAACCTCTCCAGAGAGAAGAGGAGAGATGAGGAAGAGAGGAGCGCAGTATTTATTTGCTACCATCTACTGACCTCTAGTGGGGTTCCAGTTTCTATTCTAGAGTTATTACTTATTCTCCTCATCTAATTTTATTGGTCACAAACACATATTTAGCAGATGTTATTGCGGGTGTGGTGAAATGCTTGTGTTCCTAGCTCCAACAGTGCAGTAATCTCTCACCCTCTCCCCCCCTCGCTCCTCTTGTCTGTTTCTCTCTCTCCCTCTCCAGGAGTTCTGGTGGGAAGACTATTTCTTCTGAGCAAGATTGGACTCTTCTGAAACGGATGTAATGACGTGATAGAACGTTCCAGAGCAGGCGGATGTTACTGGACTGCTCCGTGTGAGAGTTCAGAGGATTCTGCCAGCTACTCAGCATTCCTGAATAGACCAGTGCCAGTCACACTCTCCTCTCCCACACTCTGCTGATCTGGCTGCCACAATAGCTTACTATAACTGTTCTGTGAGCGCCACACACACACACACACACACACACACACACACACACACACACACACACACACACACACGGCACGCTACATAATGATCAAATGAAATGAGAGAAGTGCAGTTTGTCCTTAGTTAATCTGTGTGATAGGGGAGGGACTGAACCGAGTGGAGTGTGATTCAATAAGCTGACTGTCTGCTGCTCATAGAGCACATACACACTGGAATGCTTCAGGGCCCCATTGAGCACACGAGTAATGAACTACTGCATGTACACTATGTGAAATATACATACAGTGCATTCAGAAAGTATTCAGACCCCTTCACTTTTTCCATATTTTGTCACGTAACAGCCTTATTCTCAAATGGATGAAATAAAAAAAAATCCTCATCAATCTACACAAAATACCCCACAATGACAAAGCGAAAACAGGTTTAGTTCTTTTGTGCAAATGTATTAAAAATACCTTATTTACATAATTATTCAGACCCTTTGCTATGCAACTCAAAATTGAGATCAGGTGCATCCTGTTTCCATTGATCATCCTTGAGATGTTTCTACAACTTGGAGTCCACCTGTGGTAAATTCAATTGATTGGACATGGTTTGGAATGGCACAGACCTGTCTATATAAAAAGGTCCCACAGTTGACAGTGCATGTCAGAGCAAAAATCAAGCCATGAGGTTGAAGGAATTGTCCATAGAGAGCCGAGACAGTATTGTGTCGAGGCACAGATCTGGGGAAGGGTACCAAAAAAATGTCTGCAGCATTGAAGGTCTTCAAGAACACAGTGGCATCCGCTCTTCTTAAATGGAAGAAGTTTGGAACCACCAAGACTCTTCCTAGAGCTGGCCGCTTGCTTCAACAAAGTACTGAGTAAAGGGTCTGAATACTTATGTAAATGTGATATTTTTACATTTTTAATATATTTGCTTTGTCATTGTGGGGTATTGTGTGTAGATTTATGAAAGAAAACGATTGAATCAATTTTAGAATAAGGCTGTAACGTATTTATTTTTAATAAATTAGCAAAAAAAAATTAAAACCTGTTTTTACTTTGTCATTATGGGGTTGTGTGTGTGTGTGTGTGTGTGTGTGTGTAGATTGAAACATTTAATCAATTTTACCACGTAGCAACATTTTGAACAAGTGAAGGGGTCTGAATACTTTCAGAATGATATGTGGCATCCGAGTGTTGGCGTTTCCAAAACACAAGGTTTAAGATACTGTAGCTGGTAATGCCAGCGGAGTGGATATTATGTTTGACTCAAGTTTTTCAACTACGGAAGAACATGATTTTATCTGTGTAGTCAGTT
The DNA here is from genome assembly GCF_965601325.2 of Salmo salar. Classification (NCBI taxonomy): domain Eukaryota; kingdom Metazoa; phylum Chordata; class Actinopteri; order Salmoniformes; family Salmonidae; genus Salmo; species Salmo salar. The sequence goes on along the minus strand of NC_138299.1, from coordinate 74,216,995 downwards.
GGCCATACATACTTTACATCTCCCTAGAGGACAACAAAAAAGATTAAGGAAATTGTTTCAATAATCTGTATGTAGGCCTACTCCTTTATTCTGTAGAACTAAATCAATTGTTCTCCATTAAAAAACACTGCATTGACAGCACAGCAGGCCCTGCCTTTCTACAGGCCGACATTTCAATTGGAAAAATAGAATCTCTCCTTAGGAATGTCGGTGACATCAGTGTTGAATGAGACAATCACATGACTGCTCCAGGCAATTATCAAATGAAGGATGGGAGCATGGAAGAAATTTGTCAGCTGGGTAGTCAAATGAAAAGATCATTCTCCTAATCTAAATTTGGAATACATTGAATGCTGATGGGTTATACATTTTGGCTGCCTCCCAACCCAAGAGGACTTACCCCAAATGCCCCTTGTACACTTGCCCATGAATGGGAGGGAGCTGTGAGGGGGAACAGCAGAAAATTGCCTGGCCCAGCCGCCTCACATTCTGAGTGTGTGTGTGTGCACATTCTTAATAAGGAAACCTCGAGTCGTAACACATTATGTAACCCTAATCTCATTAAAACAGGCAGTGCGCCAACGGGGGGGAAAAAAACTATTTTAGTTTCTTCCTTCCCCTCGTCATTAGATAATAGTTTAATCCACAAGTGGAATTAAAACAAAACACATTCCTTCCTCTGAGGATTTACCATTAGTGGGTGAATGTAGCTAGTTATGAAACCCCCACAGCCCCACTCTATAGATCAGTGTACTGTTGGCTGTCTGGATACAGAGAGGTACAGGGGCTTCTATCACCATGACCTGCTTTTACTGACATGATGGAACCTAAAACAACATAACCCCTCTCTGATTCTGATCTGTGCCTTCATAGTTCCTCCTCAATCAGCCTTCACCTTTTAACCTCTGACTGTAACGACTCAGAAACACTACTTCAACCAGGCAGGAAAACTTAAGGCGTGAAGTAAAGGTGACATAACCGTTATAGGCTATGTGGTAAGGTCACCTTTTAACCCTAGTCTGACTTTTCTCCTGCCGTGTTGGAGGCATTTTGCTGAGGGTTTGAAATGGTGGAAAAAGTACCCAACTGTCATACTTGCAAAAGCGAAAGTCACCCAGTAAAATACTATGAGTAAAAGTCTAAAAGTATTTTGTTTTTAAATATACTTCCATGTGTGAAAGTAAATGGAATTGCTAAAATATATTTAGGTATCAAAAGTAAAAGTATAAATCATTTCAAATTCCTTATTAAGCAAACCAGAAGCCACAATTTTTATTTACTTACGGGTAGCCAGGGGCACACTCCAACACAATTTACAAACAAAGCATTTGTGTTTAGTGAGTCTGCCAGATCAGAGGCAGTAGGGATGACCAGGGATGTTCTCTTGAGAGGTGTGTGAATTTGACCATTTTCCTGTCCTGCTAAGCAGTAAAAATGTAACAAGTACCCATGGTATCAAATTGGTAGTTAGTCCCTGCAAGTCCCGTACGGACACGGGAAAGGCGAAGGTCGAGAGCCGTGCGTCCTCCAAAACACAACCCTGCCAATCCACACTGCTCACTTAACCCGGAAGCCAGCCGCACCAATGTGTCAGAGGAAACACAGTACAACTGGCGACCGTGTCAGCGTGCACGCGCCCGGCCCGCCACAGGAGTCGCTAGAGCGCGATGGGACAAGGATATTCCGGCCGACCAAACACTCCCCTAACCCGGACGACGCTGGGCCAATTGTAAGCCGCCTCATGGGTCTCCCAGTCGCATCCGACTGCGACACAGCCCAGGATCGAACCCGGATCTGTAGTGACCGCTGCGCCACTCGGGAGGATAGAAAGTTGTTTTTGACAAATATGTCAGTTTGTCACTTCTGCAAGGTTGGAGTAATAACATACATTTACGTCATTTAGCAGACGCTCTTATCCAGAGCGACTTACAGTAGTGAATGCATACATTTCATACAATTTCATACATTTCATACATTTTTTATCTGTGCTGGCCCCCCGTGGGAATCGAACCCACAACCCTGGTGTTGCAAACACCATGCTCTACCAACTGAGCTACAGGGAAGGCCATAACATGCTCAACTACTTAAGACATTGGCTCAAATCTAGGTTGTGCCTAGATTCGAGCCAACTAACAAAGAATTTTTCACTTCCTTCATTGACTTCTCAAACCCCGGTCCTGTCTGTTTCGCAAGCGTTCCCGGAAGTCTCGCGATGTTGCATCTCTGGGTTTAGAAACTCTATGCTTAAACTTTCTAGTCAGTCCCATTTAATCAACCATAAGTGGAGCATTCTAGACAGAGTAGGGTGACCAGACGTCCCCGATGTTGGTGGCCTGTCCCCAGCTCGAGCTGTCCCCGATTAGCTCCTCAAAGAAAAAAGCAGCATCGAGTTAAATAGAGTCTGATATTTCAATAATCAAAATGCTGTATCCAATCAGTCCCTGTACCAAACCTGTTTGCTCCCGCGGCTTTGCCGCAGACCTTTTATTAGACAGTTCAGGCAAATGTTTGATCAGTGATAGATACACCCTCAGCACCCCTACTTCCCACGGCTATTACCCCATGAGGTGCCTAGTAGGTCAACTCTGGGCCTCTCAGTGTCATGGTTCTTACTTAATGTTGTTCCTGCCTGGTCATTCCATGTGTGTGAGCTTTAAGGGCTTTGGTGCCCTTGAACAAAACATGGGGCATGGAAGGGACATGTATTGTAAAAGATTAACTGAATCCAGTCAGCAAGGGAAAGCCTTGACATTCATTGAACATCATGAAACAAGCTTCCGATGGAGAAAGGAGGAACAATATGGTTAATAAGATCATTTCAACAGAACCCAAGAATAACGTTATTATATAATTGCCTTTTCTTTCTTTTTTTACATAACAGAAAGGCCTAGAGAAACGTGTCCTAAACTCCATCCTGGGGACCCCAAGGGGTGCACCTTTTGGTTTTGGCCCCAGTACTAGACACCTTAAAATAATCAACTCATCATTAAACTTTGATGATTTGAATCAGCTGTGTAGTGCTAGGGCAAAAACTAAAACCTGCACCCCTTGGGGTCCCCAGGTCTGAGTTTCAAACACGCTGGCCTAAAATAGAAGATACCTCCTGAACTCTGGAAAAGCCTACCTGCCCCAGAGCTCTCCGACCCGCGTGATTTCACCTGTGGTTTGCCACTTCTACCGTTTCTTCCTTCGGTGTGACAGTACCGTGAAGCCGGATGGGAGAATCTCATCGGAGTTGGCTCTTTCTTAGTTGCCGGTCCCAGGGAGGTAAGACATAATGCTGCCAAGTCTCCGTGAAGGACTGAACACCGACGAGACGGATACATGCCTCGCTCCGGTTCTGGTACAATCAGTGAACGAGAGAGCGGCAAGGAGCCTACCGTAACAGACTCCTTCAGTCAGCCCCTACACTCTACCGTCCTATCAAATTCCAACCATTTACATACAAATAGCGAGAGCATTCTATCAACACAACATTCTCTCACGTTTGGATCAGTAACAAAGTCTAACCGGCAAAAGTTTTATCATATTTCTCACGGGCTCTTTGAACTACAGTTTCGAGGGGGGATAACGACAAATGATGATTTCAAAAGCATAAATACAGATGCTGTAAAATCTTGTCAATACAAATATATCTGTAGTAATTATTGGTTTAAAGATGCCCTTAATCAAACCACATTATTCATTATATTGAGAGATTTAATGCAACTTTCCCAGAAAACCACCCCCTGATTCCAACTGCCAATTGATTGATCTGTACAGCAGTTTTTATGCACAGTGCATTCTGGGACACTTGGGACGTCCATACACCCCTCCGCCCTAACCAGGGTTGCCAGGTCCAGCTAAATGTTTTGCACAATGACTACACAAAACCTGCCCACAAGGCCTTAAAAATAACCCCTTTTTTTTTTGAGTTGTCACATTTAGCCAATAAACCCTATTTCCATAAAGTTATCAAGCGAATTATGAAGGAATCTTGACTTAACTTCTAACAACCCAAGAAGCAAAATTCGTTTCTCCATCAAAATAATATTTACTGCTCGCTAATGTGAATAATAAAGTAATTTTAATATGTTGCAAGACAAAATATAATTCACCCTTAAACTTCAAAACATGAATGTTAGGCTATTTTCTGCCAATTGTGCCTTTATTATGTGTACCAGATGTTATAAATGGCCTAATTGCGAGATTTACGTGTAATTCAATTTTGCCATGGTTTGCTTCGTGGGCTCCCGAGTGGCGCAGCATCACTACAGACCCTGGTTCGATCCCAGGCTGTATCACAACCGCCCGTGATCGGGAGTCCTATAGGGCGCGCACAATTGGTCCAGCGTCGTCCGGGTAAGGGGAGCGTTTGGCCTGGGTAGGCCGTCATTGTAAATAAGAATTTGTTCATAACTGACTTGCCTAGTTAAATAAATTGCTAAATGCAGGTAGCCTATAGGCCTACATCCTAATTGTAGATTGCCTACAGTAGCCTAGGCAAGATGTAAAATGAACAATTTAGCAGCTTGCTTAGTTCAAATTGACAGAATCATTTATTCAACATGAATAGCGAGGCGATTTCGAGGTAAGAAGTGCTTCTGTTGCCGAATAGCCTGCTGGAATAGGCTACTGATGTTGGGGTCGTAATTTAAATCACTGAATCAAGTATTAACATATGGATATGAGCTGAATAGGCCTATGCATGTCAACAAGCATTTTTTTTTTAACCTGTAGCTTAATCTGATTGACTGTTACCTTCAATCTAATGCATTCTAACAACAGTTGATCGGCATTTGCGATAGAACTGTGACCATGATCACAATTGATAACTTCCAATTTCATTAACTAAACATGGCCATTAATAATAGCATAATAACACAAGACTACAACAATAAACTGAAGTTATAGGCTATTTATTCAACCCATTTGCAAGCTCTAGGTAGGCTGCACAAGAGGCACAAATGGATTTGCAATGACTCCAGTGATATTGTCATTTCAACGTATTTATTGTATAAAATGGTAGACTACAGTAGCCTACATTGGCATATAAATTAATAGGGTCATTGATGGTCAACAGATGCAAATGTGTCATTCTCCACATTTAATGTCAATTTCATTGTGGACTTTTCCCCATAACTGAAGCCCGAGAGGGAGTTCCATAACGTTCATTTCAAATGTCTAATCGGGCAGCGCTCGAGACCCTATAACTGAACATGCATAAACCCTTCGCTTAATATGATTAGAATACAGTTTAAACCACTTCTGAGCGAATTTACTAGAGCGCCTAAAGTCTGATGCCCATCAGTTCTAGCATATTAATTCATGTTTTATGGAAAAGGGGTTGGAAATAGGTGTCTCCATAATGACAATCTAAATAGCCTACGGACGTGTGAGCGTGCTGCTCTGTCTCTCACGAGACTCAGCCAACTGTCTTCTCAACACACACACACACACACACACACACACACCCCTCCGGCCATCCCCACCTTTCACTCACTCAGAAACAAGCTGCCCCACTGCCTGATAATCAGCAGGTCACAGTGAAATATATACTTGTAAGAAATTGCCTTGGCGGCAGCGGTGCAATTTAGAAGTAGCCCAAAAACCCGCAACACGCGGCCAAGTGACATCGTTTTCAAAATAGCCCAATTATAGGAAAATCACGGACATGGCAACCCTGACACTAACATATTTAATTATTAACGTCAACGTGTAGGAACGTCCCAAGGATTCCCGATAGCAAGGACCATTTTCATTCTCCCTGCTCCAACGTGCTCACGCAATGTACTTTAGTGTTATGTCAACAACTGGAATTTTGGACAAATATCGTTCTACAAACAGCTTGACTCAGAACATGTCACGTGTTGCCCTTCCTTGTTTCCCCCTTTTATGTGTATTTATTACTTTTATTTTGAGTTTGTGTTGGTCTTTTATTTAACATATTTTGCTCATCTTATTAAAATGTTGCATTAATTTCTATGGTTTGTTGAATTTCTATGTTTTGCTGTGCCTCCTTTTGTGCTTTCCAATTGATTTATTTAGACTCCTCCACCTTGGCTGGTGTCCTTGGAGACTGGAGTTGGCCGGCCTGTCACACCTAGGCCTTATTAACTAATGGGCTACCTGAGCTCCTTAAAAATGGAGCTTCCAGTTCGCTCTCGGTCTGCTGCTGGAGGGAGAACACCAACGGGGAACCGCTGCTGCTGTCACCGCCACTACAGCATCTACTGTCACTTGGATCACATCTCGTCCAGCCACCGATGACCGGCAGCCAGGGGGAGACCAAACAGGTGTGAGTGTGGTTGAATACTTCTGTTCAGAATGTCTCCCTAGCCATGCATGTTTTCCTCTCCCTACTCTGGCCATGCATGTTGGACATGCCCGATAACCTATGGCAGGGTGGGCAACTTTGATGGGGGTGGGGGCCACCCCAAAAAATCTGCTCATCATGAGGGGCTGCAGTTGCTCGTGGGTTTGCATACCCACATTTCAAGCAAAACGTTTTATCAGCCCCCCCTCTTGGCAGCGGAGAGATTTTTTCAGTTTTAGAGTTCATTTTGTGCAATTGTACACATTTTGCCATGGGTGGTAGATACGATTTTGCAATTTTATAACTAATTTCATGCAATTCGACGTTTTACAGCTAATTTTATGCAATTCTACACATTTTGCCATAGGGTGGAGAGAAATGTTGACAGTTTTTAATATTGTCAGAAGGTGGGTGTAGCTGGTGCATGAAGTCAGGCGCAGGAGAGCAGAAACGAGTGAGCAACGTACTTTACTCAAAATAAAGGCACAAGGTAACAATACACTTGACCAACAATAAACGGTAATCAATTACGCACGGGTGAAAACAGCACCTGTTGAAAACCAGCCATAACGTACCGAATGAACATAGAAACAATCACACACAAAAACATGGGGGAAACAGAGGGTTAGATACATGTAATTGGGGAATGAAACCAGGTGTGTAGAAAACAAAGACAAAACAAATGGAAAATGAAAGGTGGATCGGCGATGGCTAGAAGACCGGTGAAGTCGACCGCCGAACGCCGCCCGAACAAGGAGAGGGACCGACTTCGGTGGAAGTCGTGACAAATATGATATCTGAGTGAGACTGACTAACAAAATCTGTGGGGCTTCCCGACCGGTAATTCGACCATGATTACAACATTTAGATAGCTGGCCACTAGACTAATTTACCAATCTAAAAATGTTTAACTGACATGGGCTAATTCAGTGGCTGACATAACAAGAGAAACTGCTGATGCGCAAACCAAATTTTGAAATTGCACCTTGTGTATTTTACTATTCTAACTTGCAAGTTGAGACTCCGACTGAGTTTCAATTGTTTTTATTTTTTCTAATGATCCGAGGGCCTGTCCATCCCTGATCTATTGGTTTGCAATACTGAGAACCCCTAAGTCTTATTTGATGGGGATAAAGTGGAACTAACTTATCTAATGTTGTTACATAACCTAACAGCAGAGTCGTCAGTAAAGTTTACTCCAGGTTAATCACAGACAGGGGTTTTGCAGTGCAGCAATCCTGCCTTGAAATACCTGCATTTATGTCATATTTTTATGAACAGCAGAATACGCTCAAAATAGGAGATAACAGGTTCCTTGTTGCCTGCACACTTTTTGTCTGTTTCAGAAATGTAGAGAACAGGAGCTAAAGTAGAGAAAAAGTGCTGCACATGTTGGCACGTAGGAGATGAAATATTGTGTGTGTGTGTAATGCTGACAGGTGCGTGGCTGAATTAAGACGAATGTCCTTGTCTCTTTGCTCTCGACACAGGGCTTCTGGTGGCAAAACTGATTACATCTTAATCTCGCTTCTTGGAGGGAGACAATGGCTCTGTAAGTACAGCTGCTTGGCAGAAAGAGACAGATACATTAAAAACAAATTAAAATAAGAAAATCTTCCCAGCGACAGTATCTCTCACACCTGTCAGCCTGAAAAACAGGCCTATTAAACAATGAATTGGAAAACGAACACACTGTCTTGGTTATGCAAGTTGGGGGCTCTCTGTACAGTACGTTTACCTAAGGATCAGATCCAATTTTTGCTTAAAATGACATTACCAAATCTAACTGCCTGTAGCTCAGGATCTGAAGCAAGGATATGCAAATTCTTGATACATTACATTTACATTACATTTAAGTCATTTAGCAGACGCTCTTATCCAGAGCGACTTACAAATTGGTGCATTCACCTTATGATATCCAGTGGAACAACGACTTTACAATAGTGCATCTAAATCTTTTAAGGGGGGGGGGGGGGGGGGGGGGGTTACTTTATCCTATCCTAGGTATTCCTTAAAGAGGTGGGGTTTCAGGTGTCTCCGGAAGGTGGTGATTGACTCCGCTGTCCTGGCGTTGTGAGGGAGCTTGTTCCACCATTGGGGTGCCAGAGCAGCGAACAGTTTTGACTGGGCTGAGCGGGAACTGTGCTTCCTCAGAGGTAGGGGGGCCAGCAGGCCAGAGGTGGATGAACGCAGTGCCCTTGTTTGGGTGTAGGGCCTGATCAGAGCCTGAAGGTATGGAGGTGCCGTTCCCTTCACAGCTCCGTAGGCAATCACCATGGTCTTGTAGCGGATGCGAGCTTCAACTGGAAGCCAGTGGAGAGAGCGGAGGAGCGGGGTGACGTGAGAGAACTGATACCATTTGAAAGGAAAAACTTTGAAGTTTGTGGAAATGTGAAATGAATGTAGGATAACACATTAGATCTGGTAACACATTAGATCTGGTAAAAGAAAATACAAAGAAAAAAACCCAACTTTTGTGTTTATTTTGTACCATCATCTTTGAAATGCAAGATAAAGGCCATAATGTATTATTCCAGCCCAGACACAATTTATATTTTGGCCACTAGATGGCAGCAGGGTGTGCAAAGTTTTAGACTGATCCAATGAACCGTTGGATTTGTTACATTTTGTATCAAGACTACCCAAATGTGCCTAATTGGTTAATTAATAACTTTTCAAATTAATATCTGTGCACAGTCCTCAAACAATAGCATGGTATTCTTTCACTGTAATAGCAACTGTCATTTGGACAGTGCAGTTAGATTAACAAGAATTTAAGCTTTGCCAATATCAGATATGTCTATATCCTGGGAAATTCTCTTGTTACGTACACCCTCATGCTAATCGCATTAGCCTATGTTAGCTCAACTGTTCCTAAAAGTTAAATGCATGCCAGAAAAGCCACTACACAACATTAAACAATACATTAATTGCACTATAACAGTGACAAACAGTGCCCACAAACTGTTAGGGCCTACCTAAAGCTGTCCCAACAGCAGAGTCCCAACAGCAGACCCAACATCTTACCACTGCTACACCTGGCTATCAGCGGAGCCTTGTCTGTCAGCAAAACAGTTCATTCAGCCTCAACTTCCTTAAAAAAAGCTGATATGGCTGACTTGCTTAAACAAATGTGGTTTCTAATGTAAATTGAGATGTACAAACTATGGCATAAGGGGATGACGAGCGTTAGTCAATATAACTATTTGTTTAGCACTTTTGAAATGTACAGCGACAGAATTCAGAACATGGGCCCCGTTCTTACAGTGTTCTCCCTGTACACCAAGTCAGAACCGTAGGATAAATAAAGGGGGCATATAAGCAGAAAATGAAAGGTCTTACAATATTCGATGATTAGGTTATATTTTTTTATTTACCTTTATTTTACCAGGTAAGTTGACTGAGAACACATTCTCATTTACAGCAACGACCTGGGGAATAGTTCCAGGGGAGGGGAGGGGGATGAATGAGCCAATTGTAAGCTGGGGATGATTAGGTGGCCATGATGGTATGAGGGCCAGATTGGGAATTTAGCCAGGACACCAGGGTTAACACCCCTACTCTTACAATAAGTGCAATGGGATCTTTAATGACCTCAGAGAGTCAGGACACCCGTTTAACATCCCATCCAATAGACAGCACCCTACACAGGGCAGTGTCCCCAATCAATGCCCTGGGGAATTGGGATATTTTTTTTAGACCAGAGGAAAGAGTGCCTCCTACTGGCCCTCCAACACCACTTCCAGCAGCATCTGGTCTCCCATCCAGTGACTGACCAGGACCAACCCTGCTTAGCTTCAGAAGCAAGCCAGCAGTGGGATGCAGGGTGGATGGCTGCAGGGTGGTATGCTGCTGGCTACATGTGCAGGCTACAGGCTACATGTGCACCAAGTCAGAACAGTAGGTGAAATTAAGAGGTGTAAATAGACCAAATTATTAGGGTGAGGCACATGGGCTACTAACATCTTACTTCACAACATACACTTAGTATTACTTTCTTAACTACAGTATACATATCTCCCTGGCATATTACATAATTTATGCAGTAGCATACAATACATTTTTGGACTCAGCTTGTGCTGTGCTCACTTGAACAGGAAGATGGCGCAGCGGTCCTTCGTGATCAAAGTCTGGCATTCTCTGGATTTATGGTGCTTTCAAAACTACTGGAGGCCGGATTTACAATTCCGTATTTTCCCAGTCGGGAGCCTGTTTATCCCTGACTTCCCAGTTGTCTTGAACTCACGTTTTCAGTTACAGTTAACAGTTGTTTTGAGCGCGGCACAAGTCATGCTTCATTGACAGCATAGCCAATGTGTAATGAAGATGCTGTAAGTCGAGAAGCAGGTGCAGGTGAAACGTTTAATAAGACAACAAACATAACAGTAGCATCTTTGCATAAACACAGGATCAATACTGAGTGGGGAAGGAACCAAAGGGAGGTAATAAGTGAGGTAATTGAGTCCAGGTGTGCCTCATGATGACGGGCACGTAACGATGGAGCCCAGGACCGGTAGTTAGTATACCGGCGACGTCGAACGCCAGAGGGGAGGAGTGGGAGTAGACGTGACAGTACCCCCCCCCCCCCCCCCCCAGCCACAGGACGACGCAGACCAGAGGAACGACCCCGAGGACAAGGAGCGGGCTGGTCAGTGATGGTGGAAATCATGGATAATGTTGGGATCCAGAATGTCCTCCACCGGAACCCAACACCGCTCCTCTGGGCCATACCCCTCCCAGTCCACCAGGTACTGGATCACTGTACCTGTACACAGCCAATCTGTAAATAGCACACCCAATCTACCTCATTCCCATATTATAACTTACCCTCTTGCTCTTTTGCACCCCAGTATATCTGCTTGCACATCATCATCTGCACATCTATCACTCCAGTGTAAATGCTAAATTGTAATAATTTTTCCTCTATGGTTTATTTATTGTCCCTCCTCTTCTACATTTGCACACACTGTACATAGATATTTGTATTGTGTTATTGACTGTACGTTTGTTTATGTGTAACTCTGTGTTGTTGTTTTTGTCGCACTGCTTTGCTTTATCTTGGCCAGGTCGCAGTTGTAAATGAGAACTTGTTCTCAACTGGCCTTAAATAAAGGTGAAATAAAAAAAATAAAAAGGGGCCAGGGAACCACCGCCCTGAGAACGGAGACATGAAAATAAGGTGAGATACGGTAGTCACTGGGAAGCTATAACCTATATGTCACCTCATTGACCCTCCGAAGAACCTTGAACAGTCCCACAAACCGGGGGCTCAGTTTCTTGCAGGCCAAGTGGAGTGGGAGGTTGGTGGTAGAAAGCCAGACACGATCCCCAGGCTGGAACACAGGGGTCACACTGCGGTGGTGGTCTGCCTGCTCCTTTTGACGGTGGACAGGGCGCTGGAGTTTCACGTGAGCATTGCTCCACACTTCTGCACGCCGGAACCACTCAACCGCAGGCGCTTCAGTCCACGGAGCCAGGGCCGGCTGAAAACCCATAACACACTGGAAGGGGGTCAACCCAGTGGAGGAGTGACGTAGTGAGTTCTGGTACTCTGCCCATGGAAGGAATCAAGCCCACTCTCCCTGCCTGTCCTGACAGTGACACCTCAGGAACCTCCCCAGCTCCTGGTTCATTCTCTCCACCTGCCCGTTGGACTGAGGCCGGTACCCTGAAGTGAGGCTGACCGTGACCTCAAGCTTCTTGTTACGTTCCCCAGTTTCTGTGTTGTTGTGTGTGTGTGTGTGTGTGTGTGTGTGTGTGTGTGTGTGTGTGTGTGTATTTCAGCAAATGGAATCCTGGATTCCTCAAGCAGCTGATTGGTCGGCCCCATCGATGATTGGAGCTCTGAACCCTCCCTCTCGTCAGGGAAAACAGCTGTCTTCAATTACCAACTCCTTCTACAGCTAGATAAAAGCCAGTGTTCCTTTGTCAGGAGGAGAGAGCTTCTTTAATGTCCTGTGTTGGTTGTTATTCCGTGAAAGTTTTGTTGAAAGTATTTTGTAGCCGCTACTTCTGAGGTATGTGTATGCCAATAGGACTTAGTGTTTTTGATTATTGAAATTGTTCACTTTAAGTTAGTAATTTTTCTGTTTAATTTGTTCCCGTGGGGAAGGGGAATGCACGTTAGGAGTGTTTAGGCAAGAGGCCTGCGGGCATACATAACCCATAGTATTTACTCTGTCTATGCACACTAGGTAAGACCTGGGCGGACCACCTGGTTAGCGGGCCAGGAGGTGCTAAAAGATTAGGTAAGTAGTGGGAAGGCAGGTAAGGTAGGAGAGGGGACTCTTTAATTTTTACTTTCTTTGCTTTGGTTCCGTCCAGCCCCTTTTCCCCACCTTACTGTGTTAAGGAAGAATAAATTCCCTGTAAATGGAATTTTTCTCTGCCTCTGTCGTCCTTCCCCGCACCAACGATCACATACTTTTCACTCCACGGGGAGTTGAGATGTAGCAGGGTGTTGCGTTCCCTCCTCCAAGAGGCATACGTAACACTTCTCCATAAAGGCTCTCCATACCCGTGATGTGAATTGGGTGCCACAGCTGGAGACGATGTCCTCCGGAAGGGCATAATGCTTGAAGACCTGCTGGAATAGTATCTCAGCGACCTGGAGAGCAGTAAGGAGACCAGAAAGAGGGATTCAATGACAGGATTTTGAAAATCTATCCACAACCACCAAAATGGTGGTAAAACCATCAGAGGGGAGATCAGTAACAAAGTCAATGGATAGATGGGACCAGGGACGCTGAAGCACGGGAAGGGGAAGGAGTTTCCCTGCTGGAGCATTCTGGGGGGATTTGGTTTGGGCACATATGGAACAGGAGTGGACGTAACGAGTGACTTCCTGTGCCAAGGTGGGCCACCAGTATTTCTCAGAGACGGATTGAGTAGTACGAGAAATACCTGGATGTCCAGCGACGACAGCTGTGTGTGCCCAGGTCAGTAGACGGTCCCTTATCCCCGTAGGTGTGTGGGCTCCCTCCTCAGAGCCTGGCGGATGTCCACATCTGCGTCCCAGACCACAGGGGCTATGACTCAGGAGAATGGGATTATAGGTGCATTCTGGACAGGACCTCCTGAATTGTAGAGACAGGACAGGGCATCGGCTTTGGTGTTCTTTGAACCTGGGCGATAGGTCAGCGTGAAGTCAAACCTTGTGAAGAAAAGGGGCCACCTTGCTTGGCGTGGATTCAGCCTCCTCGCTGTGCATATATACTCCAGGTTCCGTTGGTCGGTGAGGATGATGAATGAATGGTTCCTTGGCGCCCTCCAGCCAGTGTCTGTACTCCTCTAATGCCAACTTCACCGCCAGGCGCTCACGATCACCGACTTCGTCATTCCTCTAAGTTTCTTAGAGTAATATGCACACAGGTACAATTTCTGTGGATTATCCTGTCATTGAGACAGAACTGCCCCCACCGCCACCTCTGAAGCATTCACCTCCACCACAAAGGATATCCTGGGATCTGGGTTTTTGAGCACTGGGGAGGAGGTGAAACATCCCTTGAGTAGACAGAATGCCTCGTTGGCTGCTGGGCTCCACACCAACCTATGGGGACTACACTTAAGGAGAGAGGTGAGAGGACTGACTGAGCTGAAGTTCTTGATGAAACAGCGGTTGAAGTTGGCAAACTCCAAAAAACGTTGCAACGCCTTTATGGTGGTTGGGATCGGCCATGACCTGACCGCATCTACCTTCTTGTCGTCCATCCTCAATCCCTGTGGGCTGGTTTTATAGCCTCGGAAGGAGACAGCCCTCTGATGAAATTGGCACTTCTCAGCTTTGACGAACAGGTGGTTAGCCAGGAGGCGTTCCAGGACTGCTCGAACGTGAGTAATGTGATCCTCCAGGTTAGCCAAGTAGACCAGGATGTCATCAATATACACAACCCCCTGGCGTCCGAGCATGTTCCTGAACACCTCGCTAACGAATGCCTGGAACACTGACGGAGCATTGGCTAAGCCAAATGGCATCACCAAGTACTCGTAGTGACCAGACATTGTGCAAAACACAGTCTTCCACTCATCCTCCTCCTTGATGCGGATGAGATTGTATGCACTCCTCAGGTCCAGTTTGGTAAAGAACCGGGCCCTGCGGAGCTGTTAGATGACTGCCAGTACCAATGGGACAGGGTATCGATACTTCGTGGTGATTTCATTGAGTCCTCTGTAATCAATGCATAGGCATAACCCTCCATCCCTCTTGGCCACAAAGAAGAATTCAGCTGATGCAGGAGAAGTGGACGTGCAGATGAAACCTTGTTGGAGCACGTCTTGGAAGTAATCCTCCATGGCCTGGGTCTCAGCCATCGACATAGGGTAGATGCGTTGGTGTGGAGGCGCTGAACCTGCAAGCAGGTCGATGGCACAGTCCTAGGGGCGATGAGGAGGAAGACGAGTGGCGTGGGTCTTGGAGAATACCTCCCGAGGTCCTGGTATACCTCCTGGATGTTGGGCAACCAAAAGACTCTCAACTGACATGGAACCACAGGGGATAGGAAGCAGATCCTCCGGAATTTGGGTGACCAGTCTGTGATTCTCATCCTCGACCATGAGATGTTGGGGTTATGGCGTTGAAGCCAAGGGAGGTTGAGGATGATCTTGTGAACTGGTGCACTGGTAATGAAGAAGGGGATGTTCTCCTGATGAATGAACTCCACGGTGAGGGTGAGTGGTTGTGTGATGTGTGTAATAACCAGGAAAGGAGCGGAGAGCGGGTATGAGATGTTAAGAGAGGCAAGGGTCTGGTCAATCAAGTTCCCCGTGGCATCGGAATCCACTAACGCTGTAGACACAGTACATGAGGGACAGTCAACTAGGGTGATGGACACCAAAAAGAGTTTAGCAGAAAGTGATGAAGATGGAACACTCACTTGTGCCCCAGGAGGTGGAAGATCAAGTGACTGTCCCTCTGTTCTTGTGAATCCCGGATTAGGAAGCACCGGACACCGCTGGAGCTGGTGCCCTCCTTGACTACAATACAGACAGAGCCCCAGCTGTTTCTGTCTGCTTCGCTCTGCCGCGGGGAGGCGTGTGACCCCTACCTCCATGGGTTCAGGCTCTGATCCAGAGTGTTCACTGAGGGAGGGAGAGAAGCGATGACAGTACCGACGCGCCCAGAGTAGTTTATCCAGATGGATTGCCATCGCAATGAGCGCGTCCAAGGAGAGCTTGTCGTCTCGACAGGCCAGTTCCGTCTGGACCTCCTCGCGCAGACCTCTTCTGAATAGGGTATGAAGCGCCAGCTTGTTCCATCTGCTGAATGCTGCTACTGTCTGGAAGGTGAGCGTGTACTCGGCAGCAGTCTGGTTCCCCTGCCGTAATTGGAGTAGACACTCATCCCCCTCCCTGCCCTCTGGGGAATGATTGAAGATACATTTAAACAGAGCCATGAACCCCTCTTATGAATCTAGCTCCTCTCGTCTCTCCCAAACGGCTGTGGTCCACTCCAACGTCCGCCCAGTCAGCAGAGAAATAACTGTGGCAACCTTGGACCTCTTGGTGGTGGGCGCTCCCCTCTTGTGACTAAAGTAGAGGAGCCAGAAAGTAGAAGTAGAAAGCCACGGCATTTAGATGGGGTGCCGTCATATTTATCCGGGAGGGACAAACGGGCATCGCTGATCTGAGCGGGTTGCTGAATGTGCTGTTGTGCTGGGTCGTTGTAGAGTATCCTCTGCTAGTTGACGGCAACGCCTCCCGGGTATGTTCGAGACGTTGCACACTGCGAAGAACCTCTCCCATAGCCGTCCCCAGTTGTGCCAGCTGTTCCTGCTGTTGACGTAGAAGGTATCCCTGCTCGTTGACCGTCTGGGAGATATTTTGTTCTCCTGCAGCTTCCATTATTTGAGTCAGTATTCTGTAACGAAGACGCTGTGTGTCGAGAAGCAGGTGCAGGTGAAACGTTTAATAAAACACAAACATGGACCGCGACAACATAACAGTAGCATCTTTGCATAAACACAGGATCAATGCTGACTGGGGAAGGAACCTAAGGGAGTACCAGATATAGGGGAGGTAATAAGTGAGGAAATGGAGTCCAGGTGTACCTCATGATGATGTGCACGTAATGATTAATGCCAGTTGTGCGTAATTGTCACGGCTGTCAAAAGGAGAGGACCAAGGTGCAGCGTGTGTGTAGTTCCACATTTGATTTAATCTGTTAAACTTTGCAATACATAAATAAACTGAATTGACAAAACAACAAACCGTGACGCAGAGGAGAAACAAACACTACTCAAAATTAATCACCCACAACACCCAGGAAGAAAAACCCCTACTTACGTATGATCTCCAATTAGAGACAACGAGGACCAGCTGCCTCTAATTGGAGATCATCCCAAACAAACCAACATAGAAATACAAAAACTAGAACCTAAGAACATAGAAATACAAAAACACAAAACACCCCCTGTCACGCCCTGACCTACTCTACCATAGAAAATAACATCTTACTATGGTCAGGACGTGACAGTAATGATGGTTGCCAGGACCGGTGGTTAGTATACCAGCGACGTCGAACACTGGAGGGGAGGAGCGGGAGTAGATGTGACACAATGTTGAATGTTTACCATTTTAAATTTAGAAAAGAGCCCCTTAATCCCAGATTTGGGACCACACAGCCACTGTCAATGATTCCTTCCGAACCACTCATTGTTGAATTTGCGATTTCCAACTTGTTGTGTAATGTTTGTCCACTGGCCGATGAGCACCGATGCGCTTTAACTATAATTTCTCTTCATTATTTCTCATCATATGACAAGGATTAAAAAGGATTTGCCAGTAGATTGTCGACTTGATTCATGATACTGACTGCTAGCTAAGATTTTGAAAGTATGATGTTGACATGATCAGTCCAATCAAAGTTACTGTACATATAACGTGATTTGACATAATTTTATCTGTGGCTAATGACCTTGAGCCTTCTTGGATGGGCCCTTCTAATGTAATTCTATGGCAGCAGCCAAAGGACGAGAATTTTCGATGTCTCCCCTTAGACTTTCCGGTGATGTAGTTTCCCCATGAGTGACAGAACACTGAGCCAATCACGGCGCAACGCTCTGTATCACTGAGCTAGGCTGAAACACCTGCATTTTGGAGCTGCCTTAATCAAGAAAACAAAAAAGACACCATGTTTGTATGTGGCTTTATTAACTCAATTATATATATATATATATATTTTTACATTGTTTGCAAACTGATAGGTGACACTTATTAATGCCAAAATAACATGCAAAACAGGCAAGCCCTCTGCCCTGAATGACGAGTCGCCACTGAAACCATGGCTTGATCATGCCACTTACAGTATATGATTTAGGGAGAGAACCAGCTATAACAAGAACATGTTGTAAATTAGATTTTTACCTCGGTCTCACCTTCCCGTCCCCTCATCACAGGATGAGCAGGCAGAGCTCCGCTCCCCTCAGCATGCTAACAGCTTACAGTACCAGAGCAGAGATTTCTGTAATTAGTGTCTTTCTGAAGCCTGTCTGGGATGGATTCCTGCTGAGCCGAGCAGGAGAACAGGAGGACTCAGAGGGCATACAGCAGATCCTTACCCTAACGAGCACGTTCCACAGTGCTAGCTCCAACAGAGAAACCTGCTACCCGGGACGTGTGTGTTAAGCGTTTGAACATGAAGAATGTTTCCTTTGAAAGGAAAGCTTATGGATCAGCCACTCGGCGCTAATTATTGCTCGTTGGTCTGACACGAGAAACATGTATTCATTCCTCTTCTCCCATCCGGAAAGAGCTTTTAGATCTTAGGAAACATTAGGAAAAATAAGACTGTAAAGGAGGGGAAGTAGAGAGAAACTCAGGGAGCTAATTTATCTTCGTGAAGTTTGTGTATAGGTACAGAACCAGACACGCATGCACAGTGTAGCTACCTGCCACACAATTATACAAGACAAAGATTCAGTTTGATAACAACTAAAATCAGATGTTAAACATTGTCAGTATGGTGTACAGAATGAAAGTACCTGACCTCTGGTTCTAGTGAGTGGTTTATTAATGACCAGTAGTAGCCTACATAACATTGGAGCATTTCCTCATGATTTTTCAATCCATTACCTTGAACATGCTCATAAAGCATAAGTGGCATATATTTTCTGATTATAAGTGTGTGTGTGTGTGTGTTTGCGCGTATGCAGGTTATGGCCAACGACCATTGACTTGCCACCTTGTCTAACACTAACCTTCTGCTTCATTAATCATAAAAGAGCCCTCAGTCATTTAAATTGAGTTTTAGCGGACTCTCCATTTACAGACTGATACACAATGAATGTGATCTGACATTACTTAGAAATTTGGTTGACTGATGTAGGCTACAAAAGTCAGCCAAAATGTATGAAAAAGAGAAACTGGGCTTTAAACCACTGAATGAAGCACTTACCATCTTTATATGAGTAGATTGGCTGATGCTTAGTGGTGGCTATATTTGCAGGGATAACGGCTATCACAAATCACATCTAAAACTGTTAGACTGGGTAATTTAGGGCTCCATTTAGATATTTGATCTATTATAGATGATTGATTGTGATCTGAGTGTGTGCCGCAGCCGACGTGCAGTTTTCAGAGATTATACAGGTTATCTCTGTACTCAGCATTAGGCGGCGCTCAAACCCCACATTTGACTACCGTTCCAACAAGTGCTCAGAAAAACATAAAACAGTCTCTTGTGCCACACTAGAAATGGGAAATAAATATGGTATGCGCTGTGTCAAATCAAAAGTAAGCCTAATGTCTTGATACATGCAGTGTTGAACTGACAAGTACATTTGCCCTCTTGCCAGGTCGCCGTCGCAAAATAGGTTTTTAGCCTCCAATGGGTCTTACCTGGTTAAATAAAGGTTAAATAAAAAAAATATGAACACTCCCATCTGATATGTAGTTCCAGGATGGAAGTTGAGTCTGTGCCACAATGGTAATTGGTGAACGAGTTCTCTCTGTCTCTGTGTCTCTGTCTCTCTCTGTCTCCGCCTCGCTCTGTCTCTCTCTGTCTCTGTCTCCGTCTCTTTCTGTCTCTCTCTGTGTCTCTGTCTCTGTCTATCACCACTGTGCAAAAACTGGTTGAATCAACGTTGTTACCACGTTTCAACTAAAAACAATCTGTGATGACGTTGAATCGATTTGGGAAACTGATAGAATTTGAAAAAAGTCATAAAATAAGGGCACTTTGTCTAATTTACTGCCTTTAAAAAAAACATAGCTGATATGGCTGACTTGCTTAAACAAATGTGGTTTCTACTGACAATTGAGATGTACAAACATAAGGGGATGACGAGCGGATAAGAGGCAATTCGTAATTTCGATTAAGACATTAATTGATAAGCGAGCTAGGTTGGACGTAGACAATATAACTATTTGTTCAGCACTTTTGAAATGTACAGAGACAGAATTCAGAACATGGGCTGTTCTTACAGTATTCTCCCTGTACACCAAGTCTGAACCATAGGATAAATAAAGGGGGCATATAAGCAGACAATGAACGCTCTTAAAATATTCGATAGATATAACGTGATTTGACGTTATTTTATCTGTGGCCAATGACCTTGAGCCTTCTTGGATGGGCACTTCTAATGTGCTCTATGCAGCACCCAAGGGGTTTGAATTTTCGAGCTCTCCGCATAGATTTTGCAGTGATGTAGTGTCCCGATGAATGACATGACACTGAGCCAATCAAGCTCTAAATGATTTGGAAAGGCACACACCTGTCTATATAAGGTCCCACAGTTGGTAGTGCATGTCAGAGCAAAAATCAAGCCATGAGGTTGAAGAAATTGTCCATAGAGCTCTGAGACAGGATTGTGTCAAGGCACAGATCTGGGGAAGGGTACCAAAAAATGTCTGCAGCATTGAAGGTCCCCAAGAACACAGTGGCCTCCATCATTCTTAAATGGAAGAAGTTTGGAACCACCAAGACTCTTCCTATAGCTGGCCGCCCAGCCAAACTGAGCAATCGGGGGAGAAGGGCCTTGGTCAGGGAGGTGACCAAGAACCCGATGGTCACTCTGACAGAGCTCTAGAGTTCCTCTGTGGGAGAAACTTCCAACATGACAGTGATCTCTGCAGCACTCCACCAATCAGGCCTTTATGGTAGAGTGGCCAGACGGAAGCCACTTCTCAGTATAATGCACATGAAAACCCGTTTGGAGTTTGCCAAAAGGCACCTAAAGACTGTCAGACCATGATAAACAAGATTCTCTGGTCTGATGAAACCAAGATTAAACTCTTTGGTCTGAATGCCAAGCATCACGTCTGGAGGAAACCTGACACCATCCCTACGGAAAAGTATGGCGGTGGCAGCATGCTGTGGGGATGTTTTTCAACGGCAGGGACTGGGAGACTAGTCAGGATCAAGGCAATGATGAATGGAGAGATACTTGATGAAAACCCGCTCCAGAGCGCTCAGGACAATGCAGGAGTGGCTTCGGGACAAGTCCCTGAATGTCCTTGAGTGGCCCAGCCAGAGCCCGGAGTTGAATCCTACACTATGAAAGAACAACTATATAAAGAATAATGGTAAAAAGCTTTGGAGCACCTTAAATGAAATTCTGGGAAAAAAGGCTTATTTATCACAAAACCAACTGATATTGCCAACTACTTTGAATGATTTTTGTCATTGGCAAGATTAGCAAACTTAGGCATGCCATGTCAGCAACAAACACTGACACTACACATCCAAATATATCTGACCAAATTATGAAATACCAGCATTGTAATATTGCATTCCATAAAGTGAGTGTGAAAGAGGTGAGAAAATAATTGGTGTCTATCAATGACATGCCACTGGGGTCTGACAACTTGAATGAAAAATTACTGAGGATATAAGCGGACGATATTGCCACTCCTATTTGCCATATTTTCAATTTAAGCCTACTAGAATGTGTGTAACCCTAGGCTTCGAGGGAAGCAAAAGTCATTCCGCTACCCAAGAATAGTAAAGCCTCCTTTTTGTTGGCTATTTGAGCCAGTAATCAGCCTGTTACCAACCCTTAGTAAACTTTTGGAAAAAATGATGTTTGACCATATATAATACTATTTTAAAGTAAACAAATATACAAACTTTCATCATGCTTATAGGGAAGGACATTCAACAAGCACAGTGCTTACACAAATGATTGATGATTAGCTTAGAGAAATTGCTGATTGTGGGGGCTGTTTTGTTAGACTTCAGTGCGGTTTTTGACATTATTGATCATAGTCTGCTGCTGGAAAAACATATGTGTTATGGCTTTACACCTCCTGCTACATTGTGGATAAGAAGTTACCTGTCTAACAGAACACAGAGGGTGTTCTTTAATGGAAGCCTTTCTAACATAATCCAGGTAGAATCAGGAATTCCCCAGGGCAACTGTCTAGGCCCATTACTTTTTTCAATCTTTACTAATGACATGCCACTGACGGATGACTCAACTTTCAGAGTGGGTGGCAAGGAATAAGTTCATCCTAAATATTTCTAAAACTAAAAGCATTGTATTTGTGACAAATCATTCACTAAACCCTAAACCTCAACTAAATCTTGTAATAAATAATGTGGAAATTGAGCAAGTTGAGGTGTCTAAACTGCTTGGAGTAACCCTGGATTGTAAACTGTCATGCTCAAAACATATTGATACAACAGTAGCTAAGATGGGGAGAAGTAAGGCCTGATCACCAACAACGATGAGACAGCCTATGGGGAGGAGGTCAGAGACCTTGCTGTGTGGTGCTAGGATAACAACCTCTGCCTCAACGTGATCAATACAAAGGAGATGATTGTGGACTACAGGAAAAGGAGGACCGAGCACGCCCCAATTCTCATCGACGGGGCTGTACTGGAGCAGTTTGAGAGCTTCAGGTTCCTTGGTGTCCACATCACCAATAAACTATCATGGTGCAAACACACCAAGACAGTCGTGAAGAGGGCACGACAAAACCTATTCCCCCTCAGGAGCCTGAAAAGATTTAGCATGGGTCCTCAGATACTCAAAGTTCTACAGCTCCACCATCGAGAGCATCCTGACTGGTTGCATCACTGCCTGGTAGGGCAACTGCTCGGCTGCCAACCGCAAGGCACTACAGAGGGTAGTGCGTACGGCCCAGGACATCACTGGGACCAAGCTTCCTGCCATCCAGGACCTCTATACCAGGCGGTGTCAGAGGAAGGCTCGAAAAATTGTCCAAGACTCCAGCCACCCGGTCAATGAAGATCTGTGAAGTTATTTGGATTTTTAGGAATTATCTTTGAAAGACAGGGTCCTGAAAAAGGTACATTTCTTTTTTTTGCTGAGTTTATATATTTAGCTAAAGAGGTGGGGCTCTGCCCTGAATGAAGGGTTGCCACTGAACATATAAACAGTTATTACAATAAAAAGTTACTCCCTGAAGCAGCTATCCTAACAGACACAGCTAGTTAGTGCATACATAAACTCAGCAAAAAAAGAAATGTCCCCTTTTCAGGACCCTGTCTTTCAAAGATAATTGGTAAAAATCCAAATAACTTCACAGATCTTCATTGTTTGCCATGCTTGTTCAATGAACCATAAATCTTCTAGCGGGACACCTGTTGACCACATCTGGTGAAATTGGAGGGCGCGCAATTCAAATAAATAATCGTAATATTAAACATTTATAAACATACAAGTATCTGATATCATTTAAAAGCTTAAATTCTTGTTAATCTAACTGCGTTGTCCGATTTACAATAGGCTTTACAGTGAAAGCATACCATGCAATTGTCTGAGGACGGCGCCTCACATCAACATATTTTTAAACCAGCACAGGCTTCATAAAATCACAAATAGCGATTAAATAAATCACTTACTTTTGAAAATCTTCCTCTGTTTGCAATCCCAAGGGTCCCAGCTACAAGACGAATGGTCGTTTTGTTAGATAAAATCCTTCTTTATATCCCAAAAAATCTGTTTTAGTTGGCACCATCGATTTCAGTTATCCGCTCGTTCAACTTGCAGACAAAGGAGTCCAAAAAGCTACCGCTAAAATTTGTTCAAACAAGTCAAACTATGTTTCTATTTAATCCTCAGGTATCCTAAAATGTAAATAAACTATAATATTTCATACGGAAAGTAGTATGTTTAATAGAAACGTGAAATTAGTAAGCGCGCCCTCTTCCTCGCACGCCGACAGACTGATATTGTACCCGGAGTCTCAAAATTCTTGATCATTTTTGAAGAAACAAGCCTGAAACCTTAAACAAAGACTGTTGACATCTAGTGGAAGCCATAGGAAATGCAAACTGGGAGCTGGAATTGCATATGACCCATAGCTTCCCATTATAAGAGCCTGGAATGTAAAAAAAACCCATTCTGGTTGGTTTTTCTTTGGAATTTTGCCTGCCATATCAATTGTGTTATAGTCTCAGACAATAGTTTAACATTTCTAGAAACTTCAAAGTGTTTTCTTTTCAATGCTACCAATTATATGCATATTTTGGCTTCTGGGCCAGAGTAACAGGCAGTTTACTTTGGGCACAACAGTCAGGCGGAAATTCAGGAAAATAGACCCTAGCTGTATTGACTGAACATGCACCTGTCATTAAGACACTAACAGCTTACAGACGGTAGGCAATTAAGGTCACAGTTATGAAAATTTAGGACACTAAAGAGGCCTTTCTACTGACTCTGAAAAACACCAAAAGAAAGATGCCCAGGGTTCCTGCTCATCTGCGTGAACGTGTCTTAGGCATTCTGCAAGGAGGCATGAGGACTGCAGATGTGGCCAGGGCACATCTGGGACCTGTTGGATCGAAGGGTGAGGGCTAGGGCCATTCCCCCCAGAAATGTCCGGGAACTTGCAGGTGCCTTGGTGGAAGAGTGGGGTAACATCTCACAGCAAGAACTGGCAAATCTGGTGCAGGCCATGAGGAGGAGATGCACTGCAGTACTTAATGCAGCTGGTGGCCACACCAGATACTGACTGTTACTTTTGATTTTGACCCCCCTTTGTTCAGGGACACATTATTCCATTTCTGTTAGTCACATGTCTGTGGAACTTGTACAGTTTATGTCTCAGTTGTTGAATCCTGTTATGTTCATACAAATATTTACACATGTTAAGTTTGCTGAAAATAAATGCAGTTGACAGTAAGAGGGCGTTTCTTTTTTTGCTGAGTTTACATACATACATACATACATACATACATACATACATACATACATACATACATACAGTGGGGGAAAAAAGTATTTGATCCCCTGCTGATTTTGTACATTTGCCCACTGATAAAGAAAGGATCAGTCTATAATTTTAATGGTAGGTTTATTTGAACAGTGAGGGACAGAATAACAACAAAAATATTGAGAAAAACGCATGTCAAAAATGTTATAAATTGATTTGCATTTTAATGAGGGAAATAAGTATTTGACCCCCTTCTCAATCAGAAAGATTTTTGGCTCCCAGGTGTCTTTTATACAGGTATAAATGGTAACTAGCTGAGATTAGGAGCACACTCTTAAAGGGAATGCTCCTAACCGCAGCTTGTTACCTGTAAAAAAGACACCTGTCCACAGAAGCAATCAATCAATCAGATTCCAAACTCTCCACCATGGCCAAGACCAAAGAGCTCTCCAAGGATGTCAGGGACAAGATTGTAGACCTACACAAGGCTGGAATGGGCTACAAGACCATCGCCAAGCAGCTTGGTGAGAAGGTGACAACATTTGGTGCGATTATTCGCAAATGGAAGAAAGACAAAAGAACTGTCAATCAATCAATGGCTCCATGCAAGATCTCACCTCGTGGGGTTGCAATGATCATGAGAACGGTGAGGAATCAGCCCAGAACTTCACGGGAGGATCTTGTCAATGATCTCAAGGCAGCTGGGACCATAGTCACCAAGAAAACAATTGGTAACATACTACGCCGTGAAGGACTGAAATCCTGCAGCGCCCGCAAGGTCCCCCTGCTCAAGAATACATATACATGCCCGTCTGAAGTTTGCCAATGAACATCTGAATTATTCAGAGGACAAC
Organism: Salmo salar; assembly: GCF_965601325.2. Taxonomy (NCBI): domain Eukaryota; kingdom Metazoa; phylum Chordata; class Actinopteri; order Salmoniformes; family Salmonidae; genus Salmo; species Salmo salar. The sequence goes on along the minus strand of NC_138299.1, from coordinate 74,191,729 downwards.
TGGTGAAAGTGTTGTGGTCAGATGAGACCAAAATGGAGCTCTTTGGCATCAACTCAACATGTTTGGAGGACGAGGAATGCTGCCTATCACCCCAAGAACACATTTACATTTTAGTCATTTAGCAGATGCTCTTATCCAGAGCGACTTACAATAGTGAATGCATACATTTCATACATTTTTTTTTTTTTTTCTGTGCTGGCCTCCCATGGGAATTGAACCCACAACCCTGGCGTTGCAAACACCATGCTCTACCAACTGAGCCACACGGGACCATCTCCACTGTCAAACATGGAGGTGGAAACATTATGCTTTGGGGGTGTTTTTCTGCTAAGGGGACAGGACAACTTCACCGCATCATTTGACGGGGCCATGTACTGTCAAATCTTGGGTGAGAACCTCCTTCCCTCAGCCAGGGCATTGAAAATGGGTCGTGGATGGGTATTCCAGCATGACAATGACCCAAAACACACGGCTAAGGCAACAAAGGAGTGGCTCAAGAAGAAGCACATTAAGGTCCTGGAGTGGCCTAGCCAGTCTCCAGACCTTAATCCCATAGAAAATCTGTGGAGGGAGCTGAAGGTTCGAGTTGCCAAACATCAGCCTCGAAACCTTAATGACTTGGAGAAGATCTGCAAAGAGGAGTGGGACAAAATCCCTCCTGAGATGTGTGCAAACCTGGTGGCCAACTACAAGAAAGGTCTGACCTCTGTGATTGCCAACAAGGGTTTTTCCACCAAGTACTAAGTCATGTTTTGCAGAGGGGTCAAATACTTATTTCCCTCATTAAAATGCAAATAATTTTATAACATTTTTGACATGCGTTTTTCTGGATTTTTTTGTTGTTATTCTGTCTCTCACTGTTCAAATAAACCTACCATTACAATTATAGACTGATCATTTCTTTGTAAGTGGACAAACGTACAAAATCAGCAGGGGATCAAATACTTTCCCCCCCCACTGTACAGACATACAGACAGACAGACAGACACATGATTGTATGTATGTGAGATTATCGATTATTTTTCTCTCCGCTATTACACTTTGCCTGCATTGATTATTTCTCAGTGTGTAGCGAGGTGTTAGATGAGTGAGGGTGTTGCCTGAGGGAGCGAAGAACAGAAGGAGAGAGACTCAAAAACAGAAAGCAGCCATTGGTGCCTTCTCTATCGCCTGTTGATCTGTGGTGTGGCTTGATGAGACCGGAGTGGGCAGCCAAGGTCTCAGGGGATACTTTGTAACCTTTTCACACTGAGAGATGGATGGTTTCAGAATCCAAGAAAGCTCTCTGGAACACAACACAGTTGTCTGTGGTTGTCGTCTGTGATCTGAAAGACACTCTCGGGTCCTGCTATCACCTCTCTTCTCTACATTTGAAAAGCTTATCCTCTCCTGTCGTTCTTCTCTGGTTCAGGAGAAGTTCATAGCCCAGAGGCGTCTGAAAGGAAAAGGAGTTGTTGTGTTGTAGCTCAAGGCTGGAGGTGACAGAGGTTCCCTTCAGGACAGATTCAGTTCTTCGTAAATACACTCAACAACCAATAGGTTTTTGATGAGTTTGACATCTAAAGCAAAGGGGTCGAGCACTCTAAAAGCTCAGGCAGAATCCACAGGGGATAACCTTGGTCTTTGTGTCCTATCTTTCTCCCGCCTCCCTTTTTTATTTCCCTCCTCTCTGTGAATGATAGATTTTTAACTTTCGTGTGCAGGTGCTAACACGACTCAACCATCAACCCTTCTTCTTGCACCTCTCTCTCTCCCATTTCCCCCCTCTCTCCTTTCTCTCTCTCTCCCCTCTATCCTTCTGAACATGGCCCCTGTTCTCCTCCTCTGATACAGAGAGCTGAGAGGACAGGAGGAACAAAGTGGGAAAAATCAATGCTGGAGTAGATTAGCTTTGAAGAGTGTACATTTCAAAATGCATGTGTGTGTGTTAGTAGTGGAAGTGACAAGGTGTGAGGGACAGCTCAGGGAGTGTTAAAAGGAGAGAATGTAAATACCAGAGTGTGTGTGAAAGGTGAATGAACTGAACAAAAGAGAGTGAGTGCTAGTTAACTCTTGACCACAGATGCTCTCTGTGCTTTGGTTTCAGATGCTGGTAGTGGAGAGGGTTGTCAAAGAGGAGAATGCATAGTAGCAAACCACTTCTAACATAGCTGAAAGTAGGTGATGCTCTGAGACACACACACACACACACACACACACACACACACACACACACACACACACACACACACACACACACACACACACAGTGTCCTGTAGGCTCTGTCTCGCCTCTGTTTGGTACTCAGGGTTGTTGTAGTGGTAAGTCAACCAGTAGAGTATGCATTTTATACAACAGCCTCCATTTATATGGGTTAATGAGAGAGAACTGAGTACACGTGTACTCACACTCAATGCATGCATTTATGCATATGCACACACAAACAATGCGTACATGCATCCATTCACACACTATGGTTAAGTAACAACATTTTCTCTGTTTTACCTGCAGCCTGAGTAGGCTATTTATCAATCAACATTATTATTATTATTATGATGATTTTTGGGTATTTTCCCCCCTTTTCCCCCCAATTTCGATCTTGTCTCATCGCTGCAACTCCCCAAAGGGCTTGGGAGGTTGGGTCATGCGTCCTCTGAAACATGACCTGTCAAACCGCACTTCTTAACACCCGCCCGCTTAACCCGGAAGCCAGCTGCACCAATGTTTTGGAGGAAACACTGTTCAACTGACGACCGAAGTCAGCCTGCAGGCGCCTGGCCCGCCACAAGGAGTGGCTAGAGCGCGATGAGCTAAGTAAAGCCCCCCCCGGCCAAACCCTCTCCTAACCCAAACGATGCTGGGCCAATTGTGCGTCGCCCTATGGGACTCCCCGTGACATCCTGGTGATGTTCGAAGCGTTAAGATTTCCATACACTGAAACTAAGGGGTTGAGCCCAAACCATGAAAAACAGCCCCAGACCATTATTCCTCCTCCACCAAACTTTACAGTTGGCGCTATGCATTGGGGCAGGTAGCGTTCTCCTGGCATCCACCAAACCCAGATTTGTCTGTCGTACTGCCAGATGGTGAAGAGTGATTCATACTCCAGAGAACGCGTTTCCACTGCTCCAGAGTCCAATGCGACGAGCTTAACACCACTCCAGACACTTGGCATTGAGCATGGTGATCTTAGGTTTGTGTGCGGCTGCTCGGCCATGGTAACCCATTTCATGAAGCTCCCGGCGAACAGTTGTGCTGACGTTGCTTTCAGAGGCAGTTTGGAACTCGGTAGTGATTGTTGCAACCGAGGACAGAAGATTTTTACGCTTCAGCACTCGGCAGTCCCGTTCTGTGAGCTTGTGTGGCCCACCACTTTGCGGCTGAGCTGATGTTGATCCTAGACGTTTCCACTTCACAATAACAGCACTTATAGTTGACCGGGGCAGCTCTAGCAGGGCCGAAATTTTACGAACTGACTTGTTGGAAAGGCGGCATCCTATGATAGTGCCACGTTGTAAGTCACTGAGCTCTTCAGTAAGGCCATTCTACTGCCTATGTTTGTTTATGGCAATTGCATGGCTGTGTGCTCAATTTTATACACCTGTCAGCGACGGGTGTGGCTGAAATTACAGAATCCACTAATTTGAAGGGGTGTCCACATACTGTTGTATATATAGTGTACCTTAAAAAAAGAGTAGGGGTGTGGATCAGAAAACCAGTCAGTATCTGGTGTGACCACAATTTGCATCATGCAGCGCGACACATCTCCTTCACATAGAGTTGATCAGGCTGCTGATTGTGACCTGTGGAATGTTGTACCACTCATCTTCAATGGCTGTGTAAAAGTTTCTGGATATTGGCGGGAACTGGAACACGCTGTCGTACATGTTGATCCAGAGCATCCCAAACATGCTCTATTGATGACATATCTGGTGAGTATGAAGGCTATGGAAAAACTGGGACATTTTCAGCTTCCAGGAATTGTGTACAGATCGTTGCAACATGGGGCCGTGCATTATCATGCTGAAACATGAGGTGACGGCGGCGGATGAATGGCACAACATTCCTACAGTCAGCATGCCAATTGCACGCTCCCTCAACTTGAGACATCTGTGGCATTGTGTTGTATGACAAAACTGCACATTTTCCGTTTCCAAGATGGCGTAGCAGTGCAGACGTGTTTTGTTCGTCCTCTCGTGTACTTTTGTATTTTTTGTCCTTTTTTGTATATATTTCAATTTTATTTTCAATCTCTTTTCCGTTTCAAATCAATTATACCTTCCGGTAACCTGCCTCACCCAATGTGATAGCGGAACCGCCATTTTTTGTTGTTGTTGACCTTATAGCCAGAACCACCCAGCCATCAGAAGCTAACCAGCTAATTAGCTACAAGCTATTTAGTCATTTTTAGCCACTGCTAGCGGCCTTTACCTTCTGCACAGATAACAGCCCCTTTTTTTTTGCCTGGATAATTCTTGCCAGCCTACCAGTATCGGACTGTTTCTACACTACAACGCCGGATTCTTGCCGTAAACCCTGGACCATTACTCCTGATCTTCACAGCTAGCCAGCTGCCACCGAGTGACTCAGTACCGAAGCTAGCCCTGAGCCAGGCCAGGCCCACCTCCCGGCCTACTCAGTTGTTCAACCGGACTCCACCCAAACACGGCTAGAATCCACTACTCCACTGGATCCTTGCCGTAAGCTCTGGACCTTGGCACCGGATCACCGCTGCTACCGAGTGGCAATAGTGGCTAACGCCACTGCCCCGAAGCTAGCACTAGTTAGCCGTGAGCCAGGCGCATCTCCTGGCTAGCAAACTAAATTACTACAACTACAATACCTCTTTCACCATCTGGCTTTGATCCTTTGTCGACACGGCGCCCCGCCGCACCACCACAACTGGTCTGCCGACGAATACTCCATCCGCTGTGCCTTCAACCGGCCTCTGTCGGACGTCGGAGCAGACGCTTCTACTAGCCCCGGCCTGCTAACTTTAAACGCTGTGTCGCCCGCGTGCTAGCGTAGTAGCGGCTTCCCTGTTCCATCTATTGCTGTCCCCTGGACCCTATGATCACTTGGCTACATAGCTGATGCCTGCTGGACTGTCCATTAATCATGGTACTCCATTCTGTTTATTTTTGTTTATCTGTCGGCCCCAGTCGTGAACTCAGGCTCTGTCTGTAGTTAACCGACCCTCTCTGCCCATTCATTGCCATTTTACCTGTTGTTGTTGTCTTAGCTGATTAGCTGTTGTTGTCTTACCCGTTGTTGTCTTAGCTAGCTCTCCCAATCAACACCTGTGATTGCTTTATGCCTCGCTTTACGTCTCTCTCAAATGTCAATATGCCTTGTATACTGTTGTTTAGGTTAGTTATCATTGTTTTAGTTTACAATGGAGCCCCTAGTTCCACTCATCATACCTCTGATACCTCCTTTGTCCCACCTCCCACACATGCGGTGACCTCACCCATTATAACCAGCATATCCAGAGATGCAACCTCTCTTATCATCACTCAGTGCCTGGGCTTACCTCCACTGTACCCGTACCCCACCATACCCCTTTCTGCACATTATGCTCTGAATCTATTCTACCACGCCCAGAAATCTGCTCCTTTTATTCTGTGTCCCCAACGCTATAGACGACCAGTTTTGATAGCCTTCAGCCGTAGTCCTACTCCTCCTCTGTTCCTCGGGTGATGTGGAGGTAAACCCAGGCCCTGCGTGTTCCCAGGCACCCTCATTTATTGACTTCTGTGATCGAAAAAGCCTTGGTTTAATGCATGTTAACATCAGAAGCCTCTTCCCTAAGTTTATTTTACTCACTGCTTTAGCACACTCCGCCAACCCTGATGTCCTTGCCATGTCTGAATCCTGGCTTAGGAAGGCCACCAAAAATTCTGAGATTTCCATAGCCAACTACAACATTTTCCGTCAAGATAGATCTGCCAAAGGGGGAGGAGTTGCAATCTACTGCAGAGAGAGCCTGCAAAGTGCTGTCATACCTTCCAGGTCTATGCCCAAACAGTTTGAACTTCTAATTTTAAAAATGAATCTCTCCAGAAATAAGTCTCTCACTGTTGCGGCCTATCGACTCCCCTCCGCTCCCAGCTGTGCCCTGGACACCATATGTGAATTGATCGCCCCCCATCTAGCTTCAGAGTTCGTTCTGTTAGGTGACCTAAACTGGGATATGCTTAACAACCCGGCAGTCCTACAATCTAAGCTAGATGGCCTCAATCTCACACAAATCATCAAGGAACCCACCAAGTACAACCCTAAATCCATAAACATGGGCACCCTCATAGACATTATCCTGACCAACTTGCCCTCCAAATACAATGCTGTTTTCACTGCCTCATTGCCTGTATCCACTATGGGTCCGCGGTCAAACGACCACCCCTTATCACTGTCAAACGATCCCTAAAACACTTCTGCGAGCAGGCCTTTCTAATCGACCTGGCCCGGGTATCCTGGAAGGATATTGACCTCATCCCGTCAGTCGAGGATGCCTGGTCGTTCTTTAAAAGTAATTTCCTCACCATCTTAGCATGCCCCTTTCAAAAAATGCAGAGCTAAGAACAGATATAGCACTCCAGACCTGACTGCCCTTGACCAGCACAAAACATTCTGTGGCGGACCGCAATAGCATTGAATAGTCCCCGCGATATGCAACTGTTCAGGGAAGTCAGGAACCAATACACGCAGTCAGTCAGGAAAGCAAAGGCTAGCTTTTTCAAGCATAAATTTGCGTCCTGTAGCTCTAACTCCAAAAAGGTTTGGGACACTGTAAAGTCCATAGAGAACAAGAGCACCTCCTCCCAGCTGCCCACTGCACTGAGGCTAGGTAACACGGTCACCACTGATGAATCCACGATAATCTAAAATTTCCATAAGCATTTCTCAACGGCTGGCCATGCCTTCCTCCTGGCTACTCCAACCCCGGCCAACAGCTCCGCCCCCCCCGCAGCTACTCGCCCGAGCCTCCCCAGCTTCTCCTTCACCCAAATCCAGATAGCAGATGTTCTGAAAGAGCTGCAAATCTTGGGTCCGTACAAATCAGCTGGGCTAGACAATCTGGACCCTCTTTTTCTAAAACTATCCGCCGCCATTGTTGCAATCCCTATTACCAGCCTGTTCAATCTCTCTTTCGTATCGTCCGAGAAAAAGATTGGAAAGCTGCCGCGGTCATCCCCCTCTTCAAAGGGGTGACACTCTAGACCCAAACTGCTATAGACCTATATCTATCCTGCCCTGCCTCTCTAAAGCCAAGTTAATAAACAGATCACTGACCATTTCGAATCCCACCGTACCTTCTCCGCTGTGCAATCCGGTTTCCGAGCCGGTCACGGGTGCACCACAGCCACGCTCAAGGTACTAAACGATATCATAACCACCATCGATAAAAGACAGTACTGTGCAGCCGTCTTCATTGACCTGGCCAAGGCTTTCGACTCTGTCAATCACCATATTCTTATCGGCAGACTCAATAGCCTTGGTTTCTCTAATGACTACAATGACTGCCTTGCCTGGTTCACCAACTACTTTGCAGACAGAGTTCAGTGTGTCAAATTGGAGGGCATGTTGTCCGGACCTCTGGCAGTCTCTATGGGGGTACCACAGGGTTTAATTCTCGGGCCGACTCTTTTCGCTGTATATATCAATGATGTTGCTCTTGCTGCGGGTGATTCCCTGATCCACCTCTACGCAGACGACTCCATTCTGTATACTTCTGGCCCTTCCTTGGACACTGTGCTAACTAACCTCCAAATGAGCTGCAATGCCATACAACGCTCCTTCCGTGGCTTCCAACTGCTCTTAAATGCTAGTAAAACCAAATGCATGCTTTTCAACCGTTCGCTGCCCACACCCGCCCGCCCGACTAGCATCACCACCCTGGACGGTTCTGACCTAGAATATGTGGACAACTACAAATACCTAGGTGTCTGGCCAGACTGTAAACTCTCCTTCCAGACTCATATTAAACATCTCCAATCCAAAATCAAATCTAGAATCGGCTTCCTATTTTGCAAACAAAGCCTCCTTCACTCACGCCGCCAAACTTACCCTAGTAAAACTGACTATCCTACCGATCCTCGACTTCGGCAATGTCATCTACGAAATAGATTCCAATACTCTACTCAGCAATCTGGATGCAGTCTATCACAGTGCCATCCGTTTTGTTACCAAATCCCCTTATACCACCCACCACTGCGACCTGTATGCTCTAGTCGGCTGGCCCTCACTACATATTCGTCGCCAGACCCACTGGCTCCAGGTCATCTATAAGTCTATGCTAGGTAAAGCTCTGCCTTATCTCAGCTTACTGATCACGATAACAACACCCACCTGTAGCACACGTTCCAGCAGGTATATCTCACTGATCATCCCATAAACCAACACCTAATTTGGCCGCCTTTCCTTCCAGTTCTCTGCTGCCAGTGACTGGAAAGAATTGCAAAAATCGCTGAAGCTGGAGACTTATATTTCCCTCGCCAACTTTAAACATCAGCTATCTGAGCAGCTAACCGATCACTGCAGCTGTACATAGTCCATCTGTAAAAAGCCCACCCAATCTACCTACCTCATCCCCATACTGTTTTTATTTACTTTTCTGCTCTTTTGCACACCAGTATCTCTACTTGCACATCATCATTTGCTCATTTATCACTCCAGTGTTAATCTACTAAATTGTAATTCTTCGCTACTATGGCCTATTTATTGCCTACCTCCTCATGTGTTTTGCACACACTGTGTATAGACTTTCTTTTTTTCTACTGTGTCATTGACTTGTTTATTGTGTTATTGGCTTGTTTATTGTTTATTCCATGTTATTCCATGTGTAACTCTGTGTTGTTGTCTGTGTCACACTGCTTTGCTTTATCTTGGCCAGGTCGCAGTTGTAAATGAGAACTTGTTCTCAACTAGCCTACGTGGTTAAATAAAGGTGAAAAAATACTAAATAGATAGAGTGGCCTTTTCTTGTCTACTGCACATGATGCACCTGTGTAATGATCATGCTGTTTAATCAGCATCTTGATATGCCACACCTGTCAGGTGGATGGATTATCTTGGCAAAGGACAAATGCTCGCTGACAGGGATGTAAACCAATTTGTGACCCACATTTTAGAGAAATAAGCTTTTTGTGCATATGGAACATTTCTGGGATCTTTTATTTCAGCTCATAAAACACGGGACCAACACTTTACATGTTGTGTTTATATTTTTGTTTAGTGTAACTGAATTTTGTTCCCCAGAAAGAACAGGAATAGATCATCTTCTAGGTTTACTAGATTCTCTAACCTTTCTTTCTAGAGTATCCTCCTTCTCCCCCTCACTGCCTTTCTCTGTTTCCTGTGTTCTCTCTTATCCTCCTTTACCTCGCTGTACCTTCCCCCTCTCTGTTAAAGGAAAAGAAATGGCAAGTAAACACATTCAGCGATACGAATTAAATATGTAAAATAATAATGTATTATTCTGTTATTGGGTTTACTTGTCATCCCTTCATGCAAACTGTGTTGAGGCAACTATTGGGTCGTGTTGCTGGCCCATTAAATTTGATTGTTATAACGGTTACGTGACGTTTATTAAAATGTCCCTGGCTGGCTCTGCTCTGGCGTGTGTTAAGTTGGTTATTTTTAGAGGGTGGTAATGGCTTACAAATTGTAGTGGGTCGTGGAACAGACGGCAGAACCTTGTAATAAGACTTAATGAAATATGCTTCTCTCTCTCTCTCTCGCTCTTGCTCTTTCTCACTCTCGCTCTGTGTTTATATGTGTGTTTGTCTATGTGACTGTGACTATGTCATTCTCTTTGATTCTGGTCTCTGTCTTGCCTCTAGATAAGTAGCTGTTTATCAAACCAACTGGATGGAAAGAAAGAGGAAAAAAAAAAAAAGATTGATTCTAACATAGAACTTGCTGTTAGCGATTCAGGAAATGGGAGAAAAGTTTTATTCCAGTTCATCATGTTTGCAGGAACATTTGAAAGCATCACTCAGAGATGGGGAAGCTATATCTGGCACAAATATGCGACTACAATAAGTAGAGATGGCTTTTTTGAACGGGGTCTCTGAAGGAATAGTGGCCTTTCCAGCCAGTCTATTGGTAATTACTGTTGGTCGAACATATTGGAGAAATCCTTATGAGAACAGAGGCCATTGAATGTTTCCCTTACATCCAGTAGTATCACACACACACACACACACACACACACACACACACACACACACACACACACACACACACACACACACACACACACACACACACACACACACACACACACACACACACACACACGCATTCCCTCCCACATATGAGTAGCAGAGACAGTAAAATATTTCCATTTGTTTCCTCTTCTCTCTATGACCTTGACAATCCAGCCAACTGCCCTTGACTGAAGTGTTTTACTCCAACACCTTCATGCTGTGACTGTTAGGGCTGCTTTCCTTTTATGTGAAACATTGAAATGTAGTTGTGCAACAGAAGATTGGTCTGTCATTTTCTATGCTTCTGAGTTATAAGTGTGAATCCAAAGGTTTGTGTGAGTGATTCTGCACCTCTCTCTCCTTCTCTCTTTCTCCCCCGCCTCTCTTCTCCCGCTCTCCTCCTCTCCATCTCTCTCTCCCCCTCTTTCTCTTTGTTTCTCTCCTTCTCTCTCTCCCCCTCCCCATCCTCCCTCCTCCTCTCCATGTCTCTCTCTCTCTCTGCAGGGTCGCCAAGGCTGGTAGAGTAATATCTGCTGTGGAGCTGGCTGGCGGATCCTGGTGTGAGCTAGAATGGATGCTGCCACGGAGAGAGCACAGTGTGTTTGTCTCTGTAGCATTACAGCAACAACACAACTCTCCTGCGTTCATCAAAAACACTAAAGACCACATGGCACAGATGTCATGTCATAATATTTATGACAAAACTCTGTTGAGATAGACTGAGGGGCTCTGCAAATGGAAGTTCACACAAGTTCAGAATGTTCATTTACAAGAATACATTGTATTGAAACGTGGGCCTTGATTTTTATAATCTGATGGCTGTGCCTTTTGAGTTGGTCAGTGTCCTGTACACACACACACACATGCACCCCCCCCCCCCCCCCCCCCCCACCACCACCACACACACACACACAGACAGTCAGTCAATTCATCTCTGTTTCAGGTGTCTTGCTGTTTTTCCCTCTGAACTCTGCGTTTCCAACTCATTTAACTTCATCAGTTCATTAAGAAAACCAAGCGTGGCCACCCTAATGAGTGCTTATTATCGAGGGAGAGCAGATTGCCTTGACTGGCGTGCAATCTAATTGGGACGGGAGAGAGGGCAAAACAGAAGAGAGAGAGAGAGAATGAGAGAAAGGGGAACTGAGTGATGTGAAAAACAACCTTCAGCGATTCTCAAGGACATGCTGATTGAAAACCAACCAGACATTGTGTGGGTGGGTGTGTGTGTGTGTGTGTGTGTGTGTGTGTGTGTGTGCGCGTGTGTGCGTGTGTGTGTGAGAAAGAGAGAGATATGAACTCATGCTGTGTGTGTGGTGTGGGAGGGTGTTTTTGGGAACATACTGGTTCTAGTTGTGAAATGAAAACATTCAATGTGACCATTTTGTGAATGGTTCCTATTCAGCAGTTATTGACCCTTGACCTAATACTGAGTGAACCCTGCTATTTTTCAGGTACAAAGGTCAACAGCAACACACGCACACATCCTTTTATAAACACATGCACACGCACACGCGCGCACACACACACACACACACACACACACACACACACACACACACACACACACACACACACACACACACACACACACACACACACACACACACACACACACACACACACACACACACACACACACACACACACACGCACACACACACACACACACACACACATCCTTTTAGAAATACAGAGTGAGATATGTCTTTGTTGAGTCTCTCTCCCTGGCTGTGCACACACTCCTTCTCTCCCAGACAGAAACACAGTACAGACTGGAGACTGGAAAGAGAGACCTCAGTGTGAGTCCTGTGATTCTTTATATGTGAAAGGGGCCATTGAATACAGAAGAGAAGAAGAGGATGGTCAGTCAACTGTATATGTTAGGTGTTGTATACAATATATTGTATTTGATACAGTGATTTAAATTCCAAGATATTGAAGTCCTTTATATGACAGAAATCTACTAATACTGCAAACACAACAGGTACAGTGAGGGAAAAAAGTATTTGATCCCCTGCTGATTTTGTACGTTTGCCCACTGACAAAGAAATGATCAGTCTATAATTTTAATGGTAGGTTTATTTGAACAGTGAGAGACAGAATAACAACAAAAAAATCCAGAAAAACGCATGTAAAAAATGTTAGAAAATGATTTGCATTTTAATGAGGGAAATAAGTATTTGACCCCTCTGCAAAACATGACTTAGTACTTGGTGGCAAAACCCTTGTTGGCAATCACAGAGGTCAGACGTTTCTTGTAGTTGGCCACCAGGTTTGCACACATCTCAGGAGGTATTTTGTCCCACTCCTCTTTGCAGATCTTCTCCAAGTCATTAAGGTTTCGAGGCTGACGTTTGGCAACTCGAACCTTCAGCTCCCTCCACAGATTTTCTATGGGATTAAGGTCTGGAGACTGGCTAGGCCACTCCAGGACCTTAATGTGCTTCTCCTTAAGCCACTCCTTTGTTGCCTTGGCTGTGTGTTTTGGGTCATTGTCATGCTGGAATACCCATCCACGACCCATTTTCAATGCCCTGGCTGAGGTTCTCACCCAAGATTTGACGGTACATGGCCCCGTCCATCCTCCCTTTGATGCGGTGAAGTTGTCCTGTCCCCTTAGCAAACAAACAACCCCAAAGCATAATGTTTCCACCTCCATGTTTGACGGTGGGGATGGTGTTCTTGGGGTCATAGGCAGCATTTCTCCTCCTCCAAACACGGCGAGTTGAGTTGATGCCAAAGAGCTCCATTTTGGTCTCATCTGACCACAACACTTTCACCAGTTGTCCTCTGAATCATTCAGATGTTCATTGGCAAACTTCAGACGGGCATGTATATGTGCTTTCTTGAGCAGGGGGACCTTGCGGGCGCTGCAGGATTTCAGTCCTTCACGGCGTAGTGTGTTACCAATTGTTTTCTTGGTGACTATGGTCCCAAGTGCCTTGAGATCATTGACAAGATCCTCCCGTGTAGTTCTGAGCTGATTCCTCACCATTCTCATGATCATTGCAACTCCACGAGGTGAGATCTTGCATGAAGCCCCAGGCCGAGGGAGATTGACAGTTCTTTTGTGTTTCTTCCATTTGCGAATAATCGCACCAACTGTTGTCACCTTCTCACCAAGCTGCTTGGCGATGGTCTTGTAGCCCATTCCAGCCTTGTGTAGGTCTACAATCTTGTCCCTGACATCCTTGGAGAGCTCTTTGGTCTTGGCCATGGTGGAGAGTTTGGAATTTGATTAATTGATTGCTTCTGTGGACAGGTGTCTTTTATACATTTAACAAGCTGAGATTAGGAGCACTCCCTTTAAGAGTGTGCTCCTAATCTCAGCTCGTTACCTGTATAAAAGACACCTGGGAGCCAGAAAGCTTTCTGATTGAGAGGGGGTCAAATACTTATTTCCCTCATTAAAATGCAATTCAATTTCTAACATTGTTGACGTGTTTTTCTGGATTTTTTTGTTGTTATTCTGTCTCTCACTGTTCAAATAAACGTACCATTAAAATTATAGACTGATCATTTCTTTGTCAGTGGGCAAACGTACAAAATCAGCAGGGGATCAAATACTTTTTTCCCTCACTGTACAGTCAACAAAAAATATCCAGGTCTCCTAATTGAATAAATATTGATTTTTAAGTTGGTTGGAAAGACATTCAATGGCAAGATCCATCACATAATTATCCTCAACTCTAGAATGATTTCATGCAAGACATTTATATTTTGTTGATCACTGTTGTGTAGTTCTAAAACATGGTGAATCATTTGTTTGTAATTTAAATTGGTAATTGATTATCTACCTAGCAACTACTTTGATCTATTCTGGTTGGTCAGATTTTATGTTAATTAGAGTGGAAGAGAACAGGAAGTAGTCAAGTGGATGCATGGTTGTGAATGTCGTCCGATAGAGATGAATAGAGATCACTACTTGCATGGACATTGCCATTGAGGGCTTCCACCATTTTGAAGTAGCCAACTGGGTGGGACTTCCTATGGGTTAAGGAAGGAACTCATGATTCCATCCTGGCCATCAGGTCATCAGGCCAACCTTGGATTTCTACATGTTCAAACAACACACTCCAGATTGCTGTATGCAAGAAAATGTACTACTTAAAAATGTAGATGGCCTCAATGGTACTGGCCGTGCTCTCACCAACGCCATAATGGGACAAATACAAAGATGAGTTGTCTATCTAAGTCTATGATGTGGTCAGTTCCCACAAAATCGGCAAAAGAGTCATCAGTGTCCATCTACATATATAGTCATCCATCCACCTTCTTTATTGTACTTTTTACCCCTTTTTTTCGAAATCCATGTGTCCTCTGAAACACGACCCTGCCAAGCCGCACTGCCCCCTTAACCCGGAAGCCAGCTGCACCAACGTGTCGGAGGAAACACTGTACAACTGCTGACCGAAGTCAGTGTGCATGCACCAAACCCTCCCCTAACCCGGCCGACGTTGGGCTAATTGTGCGCCGCCTCATGCGTCTCCCGGTCGTGGCCGGCTGCGACACAGCCTGGGATCGAACCCGGGTCTGTAGTGACGCCTCAAGCACTGCATTGCAGTGCCTTAGTCTGCTGCCGCATTCGTCAGGGAAAATCCATCCAGCTTCTAAAGAACCCTTAAACTACTTCAACAAAGAAGTGAAGTCGAGGGCATCATCTGCCTCTAGTTCCTGCTGAGAAGCTCTGGTATGCGTCTGTCCACTGTTGATTACATTGTGACACTCAGTAATTACTCATCTTCTGAGGTTGTTTCATCCACTCAGAAAATAGACACCACTGACCTTCCTTTACCCTATTACGTCTTCGAATGAATATCTTCAGAGAGAAAGAGAGGAGAAAGAGGAAGGCGATTACAGGTAGGGAGGGTACAGGTGCCACAAAGCAAATGGAGGCCCCTTTGAATCTCAGAAATCGGGAATCTGAATGTCTCTCCTAGGAAAAGAAACACTGCTGCTAAATTGCTCTCCAAACAAGGTGCATGTATTAAAGAGCAAACTGAAGTGAAGAGGAAATCATTGGCCCAAAGCAGAGGAAGGCAAGTAATGTTATGGTACAATTGTGTTGGATTTAAAAGAGGTAGTTATAAAAATATGAATAATCACAGAGAAACTTCCATTTCACATTGTACCAGAAACTGCACCAAATGTCACTGAGTATGGGTGGAGGAAAGAGACAAACTCACTCAAGCCTGAGATTGATTATGCAGGACATCACAAACTAGCAAGAAAACAAAATGAACATGCTTATCAGTCATGGACAGGAAGGCTGCAGCTCCACACCTGTAGGATTGGCTGTCGTCTAACCAACAGATAGGAAAAAAGGTTTTCAGTTGTAACAAATCTTTGTCCAATATAAGTGTTACATTCAGAGAGCTTTAAGGTTTCACTCATACAGAATCAATAAGCTTGAAAAATAATCTCAAAACAAAAGCACTTATACTGCCAGTGAACCCATCTTTGAAACCATATCACTATAGGAGATATAGATAGTTAGCCTAGATAAGCTTTTTCATCTTCTTGACTAGATTATAAAATGTTGGCCAAACATTTCCGTACGGATTTTGTGAGCAGCCAGCTGAACGCTTTCCAAGAGTTAGAACAAAAACCTCAACGTCGCCAACGGTAGATAAGAGTTTCTCAGAGATGCTGGAAAAACAAACCAGTCTTTCTTTTCCAGTAAACTTTATCCATCAAGGATTTTAATTTTCTCCACCTTACATTCTGGACCGTGATTCGTCCTCTAGTTTCTGTTTTTTTTAAGACCATCATAGATAGTCAGTCCCAATCCCCTTCAGAAAGCAGGAGTTTAGTTCCCAGATGAGTTTATAATTCTCCCTCTGCGCTGCCATTTGATCCAGCGTGTTGGATGGCATTCTAGGGCAACGGGCTATAAGCTGCTAAAAATCAAAGACTCTTTCTTCTTAAATGAGAAGCTCAGGGGCTACAGCCTCATCTAGCTTTTCTTCCTCTCCTCCTCCTATCCGCCCCCTCTCCTCCTCCTCTCCCTGGGTTTGGGGATGAGAGCGCTCTGGCACTCGATTAAAGGGCTCAGGTTGCTGTCCACGTGGAGCGCTCGCCTCGCCCGCCTCTCGCCTGTTTAGACGCAGGCGTTTTCAGGGAATGGAATGGAAATCTCAGATGTGACGGCCCACTCTCCTCTCCACTGGTGGGCGATGATTTAGGAGCGATTTGTGGAGAAGGCACCTCTTCTTATCTCTCACTGTCTTGTCTGTCCTCCTCTCTTTTTTCTCTCTTTTTCCCAATCTCTCCTATATTTGTCTCTCCTCTCTCCGTTTCTCTTTTTCCCCCCATCTCTCCTTGATAGCTTGCCCCTCTACCTCAAACCGTGCCTCCGTTCTATCTTTTCTCTTTCATCCCTCCTTCTCCCTTTTCATTTTTGGGCGGCAGCCATTCAAGTGCTTGTGTCCTTGAGCTGAAAGCTGCTTGGCAGCGATTGAGACAGGAGACAGCCAGCAGGCCGGAGTTGGACATGGCTATCACTATCATTACCTTCCGACAGCTGACACTTTCAACAGGCCCCAAAAAAACAAAAACGCAACACAGAAAAGCAGTATATTTGAGAGAGAATCTGTGTGTGGCTGTCTGTCTTTTTCTGTCTCTGTCTCTATCTGTTTCTCTTTCCATCTGTCTCTTACTGTTTCTCTCCCTCTCTCTATGAAGTTTCGCTCCAAGTTAAGTGATGCAGATTTTCTCAGACAGGCATACATTATTATACAGGAATGCCTTCTAAGTTCCTGGGGTAACTACCAGTTTTTACCATAGTACTTCCCCCCCACCAAATGGTCTTTCTGCCTTGGACAGCACACTGAGTGAGTTATCTGACAGCCAAATCACAGCAGTAGAGCTGACGGGAGGTCAACCTCTCAAACCTGAATGGGAACGAAGGGGAAAGTTGAAAATCACTTTCAGTGTCAAACCTGTCAGCTCAGGGATCAGCTGTGAACCCTTGTAGCGAGACCAGGACAGACTGTGCAAAATATGACACTTAAGCGTGAAGGAGCCAGCATGTTTGTAGCATTATCTATTATGGTGTAATACATTGTTAAATGTTTTAATGATCCGTGTATGATGAACATATATCTATAGATCTGAACTAACTTCCTTTCAGCACAATAGACAGTTCCGTCGACTGGATCTGTCCTCCGCTCTCAACTACAGTTCCACGGTTTTAATCAGAAGGTAGGTTTTTCTTTTGTCAGTTTATGGATATTTCCATTGAGATGACTCAGTGAGGTGGCTAGGCCTACGGGATGACACCCGGGAGTTTTTAGAGTAAACAACCTTGTGAACAGGCATCGTGTTAGGGAGTGTGACACGCATTGTGTCAGGTCGCTAATTTAGACACGGCACAGTAAACAACAGATATTAATGCCCTAAGGGAGGCGTCCTGTCTGTCTCAGCATCACGTCAAACACTAACAAAGACAACCCTAATTGGGACATTAGACTTCTCATGTAACAACATCATTTTGTGTCTTTTTTTGACGCAGACAGTGAGTAAATGTAAGATCATGTAACAACATTGAGTTGAACGTATACAAACAATGCGAAAGGGTGGTAAAACCCAAAGAGGCTTGAGTATGGATTTCGTGTGTTGTGTTGTTCCAGGTGTCAAAATCAGAACAGTCTCCAGGTTTTCCTTAGGAATGCTGAAGCTCTACAGTATGCAAGTCCAAAGCTTCTCTCTTGTTGAAGATGTAAGTGATCACTCTCTAACCATTCAGACCAGTTCAGTTCGTGAGCGCAGTAACCTAGAGAACCAGGTGAAGGGGCTCTGGCAGACCTGTTGAGCACAAAGCAGAATCCATCAACCAGAATCTAGAGATAGCAGAATCACTACAATCTGGGACTGCAGTTGCTCCTCCACTGACAGACTAAGGATGAGGATGAACAAAACTCAGATGTGTGAAGCTGATGTGTGTGGTGGTGGTGATGATGATGATGATGATGATGATGAATAATCAGCATATGACACTGAGAGATGTGTTCATATTCTGGGTGTATCCACAGAGGATTGTAGAGATGGATGGAGGGATGAATAGGAGATCATGAAGTCTGTCTTAAGGGAAAGAGAGTGACGAGTGTGTCAGTAGAATGATCACGGAAAAGTCAAGATAGATTTTCTACTCTTGGCTGTGTTTGAGTGTTGAGACTCTAACACAAAGAACTCACGGACTTAAAGAACTGCATGAAGAGAGGCGCATAAACAGAAACATGCTCAGGACACACCGAGGGAAGCAGAAAAGGAATTGCACGGTTATAATCATTGTTTGTACAAAAAGAACGAATGACAAACAAATAAAAAAACAAATAAACAAGACACAACACCACAAAGTGTGTATAGAGCGAGGTGTGTGTGTCTGTGCGTGTGTGTGGGCAGCGTACACCAGGAAGCTTTCTATATTTGGGAGACTTCACTCATGTTGGCAGTTTGAAACATCACTAGGACTTCGGTTCCTCCCCATATCCAGTTCCACCCTCAACACAAAGAGCCGAATACAACACAAACACATGAATAGGAGACACCTGGACAGTGCTTCACAGGTACTCCCTCCTCACCCTCATTTATATACCCACTGCTCTGTGTGGTCCCCCTGTGTACCTCCGAAGGTCCCCCATCTAGTCCCCTTCTCCTATAGTCTAGTTGTGCATTTTCCAC
Source organism: Salmo salar (assembly GCF_965601325.2). Lineage (NCBI taxonomy): Eukaryota > Metazoa > Chordata > Actinopteri > Salmoniformes > Salmonidae > Salmo > Salmo salar. The sequence goes on along the minus strand of NC_138299.1, from coordinate 74,172,853 downwards.
ACAGTTCTTTCATCTGCTTATCTCTCTGTATACCCAAGCTTCTGTGAAATGTGAGATCTGTCGATGCCGTTCAAATGCTGTCCTTTACTCTGTCTCTGTGTTCTCCGTCTCTCATCTACTCCCCCCCCACTACCTCCCCACCTCCTTCCCTCCATCCCTCTCCCTCTCTCTCTGTGCTGAAAAGGGACACATGACATTTCGCTTGATGCCACATTTATGATTATTTCAGCAGGATTTCCTCTGAAGGGGAGGGGTAGTGGGAATCTGTCTGACTCCATAGAGAACTATTACACCGCTCTGTCCACTCCCAAATACAGTCCTGCGGAGACATGAAGTCATTGATCTTAGCTAGACAGCTATCAACTAGGAAGGGAGAAAGGGATGGTGACAGAGTAAGACAGTCTGATAAAAAAGACAGTAGATATAGAGAACATTGGAAAAAGAGGAGAGGAGAGTGTCATGATACCTGTTAGTATGCAAAAAAAGGCCAGTGTGCCATCAATACATCTAGTTGACGAATTCTCAGAAACACACAGACGCATGGACAGATGCCTTGAGTCTACAACAGAGGCTTCTAATGTCTCTCCTTAGATGACTGGCATCATGCCCTGCTTAACTCAGACAGCAGGGGGCAATGATGGTCCATCACACACTGAGAGAGGGAGGCCTATTGAGTACATAGTGCTATGTGTTACACATACACTTGCACATCCCTAATGTACATACATTGCCTTCAGAGAGTATTCACACCCCTTGACTTATTCCACAGTTTATTGTGTTACAGTCTGAATTCAATATGGAAACAATAACATTCTCACACATCTGTTGTGTCAAGGTAGGGATGGTATACAGATGATAGCCCTATTTGGTAAAAGACCAAGTCCATATTATGGCAAGAACAGCTCAATTAAGCAAAGAGAAACGACAGTCCATCATTACTTTAAGACATGAAGGTCAGTCAATCCAGAAAATTTCAACGACTTTGAAAGTTTCTTCAAGTGCAGTCAAAAAACAATCAAGCGCTATGATGAAACTAGCTCTCAGGAGGACCGCCACAGGACAGGAAGACCCATAGATACCTCTGCTGCACAGGATAAATTCATTAGAGTTACCAGCCTCAGAAATTGTAGCCCAAATAAATTCTTCACAGAGGTCAAGTAATAGACATATCTCAACATCAACTGTTCAGAGGAGACAGCGTGAATAAGGACTTCATGGTCGAATTGCTGCAATGAAACCACTACTAAAGGAAACATGAACAATGCACATTAGACTGGTGGAAATCTGTCCCTTGGTCTGATGAGTCCAAATGTAAGATTTTTGGTTCCAACTGCTGTGTCTTTGTGAGACAAAGAGTAGGTGAGCGGATTATCTCTGCTTGTGTAATTCCCACCGTGAAGCATGGAGGAGGAAGTGTGATGGTGTGGGGGTTCTTTGCTGGTGACTCTGTCTGTGATTTACTTAGAATTCAAGGCACATTTAAACAACATGGCTACCACAGCATTCTGCAGCGATACACCATCCCATCTGGTTTGCGCTTAGTGGGACTATCATTTGTTTTTCATCAGGACAATGACCCAACACACCTCCAGGCTGTGTAAGGGCTATTTGACCAAGAAGGAGAGTGATGGAGTGCTGTATCAGATGACCTGGCCTCCACAATCACCCAACCTCAACCCAATTAAGATGGTTTGGGATGAGTTGAACCGCAGAGTGAAGGAAAAGCAGCCAACAAGTGCTCAGTATATGTGGGAACTCGTTCAAGACTTTTGGAAAAGCATTCCAGGTGGTTGAGGGAATGCCCATAGTGTGCAAAGCTGTCATCTTGACAAAGGGTGGCTACTTTGAAGAATCTAGAATGTAGCATATGTTTTCATTTGTTTAACACTTTTTGGTTACTACATGAATCCATGTGTACTTTTTCATAGTTTTGATGTCTTCACTATTATTCTACAAGGTAGAAAATAGTAAAAATAAAGAAAAACCCTTGAATGAGTATGTGTGTCCAAACTTTTGACTGGTACTGTATATATTTGTTTTAAAATATATGTTCCTTTATTATTTTCCCCTAACCCTACCACCCTTACCCTAATTGGAGTAAACTAATGAACAACAACACTTAGGCTTCTACTTCATGCTTATACATACTGTATACATTTTACGGACACAGTATATTTTACATTAGTTATCTTTTTGTTTGTTTTAGTCCCATCCTTCAGCTACCCTCAACCCCTGTCTATCTCTGAACACCATCCAGTTTTTATTTTTATTTGCCATATATTTTTCAACTGTGCTGTGATGTTTCACAAAAGTGGATTAAACTGAAATTGCAATCCATTTTCTACGGCTTGCTTTAAAAATAGCGATATTTTGGAGATTATTTCATTTTCAAATAACCGAAAATGAGAGGTTGTAATCTGAATAAAGGGAAAAAGGACATTCTTGAAGACGGGGTGAGCATTTAGAAAATCTGCTAGAGAACCAGTTCGGATTTAAGTATAGCTTTTGTATGACTGAAGCATTTAGTGAGAAGTCTAATGCTTTAATATTTAATCATTTCTGCCCTCTGAATTCATATTCATTTGTGTCGTGAGGTATTATCGTTAATATGATGACATGCTATTTATCGAATAATTAACTATGTTTATAATTATGTGATTAAATTAATCAGGTAACCATTAACTCAGTAACCTGGGGCACCACGGGAAAAGTTTGTTTAATGATTTTCCGTTTTCTGATTTAACTCAAAGAATATCAGAATATCGATTTCATAGCAGTCACTAATTAATTCATTTCCTCATCAGTCTCATTCTGAACATAATTCGTAAATCTGCACAAACCCGGTCTCACTAAATCATTCCGTACCACACAAATTGAGTTGATACATTTTTTACAAACAAGCTAAATGATAACATCAGATACACACACACAAACAGTCTAGGTCTGTCACAACTTCCACCGAAGGTGGCTCCTCTCCCTGTTCGGGCGGCGCTCGGCGGTCGTCGTCGCCAGTCGTCGCCAGTCGTCGCCAGTCGACTAGCTGCCACCGATCCCTTTTGCTTTTCATTTGGTTTTGTCTGTCTTGTGTTTCACCTGTGTCTAGTTTAGGTTTATTAGTGATGTATTTAATCTCGCCCTACCAGTTTGGTTTCGTGCGGGATTGTTTGTGCACCTGTCGTTGGTTTGGGTTGCGTTTTGTTTTGTTCTGTTAGACAGGTGTATTTTCTGGACTGTGTTCCGGATTATTTTAGTGGGCTGCTGTTGTGGTCCTGTGCCTGTTCTATGGATGGACTCTTTAACCTGTTAGGGCTAGGGGGCAGTATTTTCATGGCCGGATAAAAAACGTACCCGATTTAAACTGGTTACTACTCTTACCCAGAAACGAGAATATGCATATAGGAGTGTCATCTGATGAAGATCATCAAAGGTTAGTGCTGCATTTAGCTGTGGTTTTGGTTTTTGTGACATATATGCATGCTTTGAAAATGGCTGTGTGATTATTTTTGGCAGGGTACTCTCCTGACATAATCTAATGTTTTGCTTTCGCTGTAAAGCCTTTTTGAAATCGGACAGTGTGATTAGATTAACGAGAGTCTTGTCTTTAAAATGGTGTAAAATAGTCAAATGTTTGAGAAATTGAAGTTATAGCATTTATGAGGTATTTGTATTTCGCGCCACATGATTCCACTGGCTGTTGACTAGGTGGGATGCAAACGTCCCACCTTGCCCAGGGAGGTTAACCTCTATGGGCTAGGTGGGACGCGTCCCACCTACTCAACAGCCAGTTGAATCCTGTGGCGCGTTATTCAAATACCTTAGATATGCTATTATGACTATTTTACACCATTTTAAAGATAAGACTCTCGTTAATCTAACCACACTGTCCGATTTAAAAAAGGCTTTACAACGAAAGCAAAACATTAGATTATGTCAGCAGAGTACCAAGCCAGAAATAATCAGACACCCATTTTTCAAGCTAGCATATAATGTCACATAAACCCAAACCACAGCTAAATGTAGCACTAACCTTTGATGATCTTCATCAGATCACAACCCTAGGACATTATGTTATACAATACATGCATGTTTTGTTCAATCAAGTTCATATTTATATCAAAAACCAGCTTTTTACATTAGCATGTGACTAGCATGTGACTAGCATTCCCACCGAACACTGCCGGTGAATTTACTAAATTACTCACGATAAACGTTCACAAAAAGCATAACAATTATTTTAAGAATTATAGATACAGAACTCCTCTATGCACTCGATATGTCCGATTTTAAAATAGCTTTTCGGTGAAAGCACATTTTGCAATATTCTCAGTAGATAGCCCGGCATCACAGGGCTAGCTATTTAGACACCCAGCAAGTTTAGCACTCATCAATGTCAGATTTACTATAAGAAAAATGTTATTACCTTTGTTGTCTTCGTCAGAATGCACTCCCAGGACTTCTACTTCAATAACAAATGTTGGTTTGGTCCAAAATAATCCATCATTATATCCAAACAGCGGCGTTTTGTTCGTGCGTTCTAGACACTATCCTAAAGGGTAAATAAGGGTGGCGAGCATGGTGCAATTCGTGACAAAAAAATTCTAAATATTCCATTACCGTACTTCGAAGCATGTCAACCGCTGTTTAAAATCAATTTTTATGCAATTTTTCTCATAAAAAAGCGACAATATTCCAACTGGGAATCTGCTTTTAGGTAAACAGACAAAGGAAAAGAAAGCATTCGGTCGAAGCGGGCACGCGCCTAAGCCCATAGTACTCTGAGTGGCCACTTGCCAAAAGCGATAAAGTGTTTCAGCCAGAGCCTGCCTCGATATCGTTCAGCTTTTTCCCGGGCTCTGAGACCCTATGGAAGCCGTAGGAAGTGTCACGTTATTGCACAGATCCTGAGTCTTCAATAAAAAGAGCCAAGATGAAACACAAATTCTCAGACAGGCCACTTCCTGCTTGAAATCTTCTCAGGTTTTGGCCTGCCATATGAGTTCTGTTATACTCACAGACACCATTCAAACAGTTTTAGAAACTTTAGGGTCTTTTCTATCCAAAGCCAATAATTATATGCATATTCTAGTTACTGGGCAGGAGTAGTAACCAGATTAAATCGGGTACGTTTTTTATCCAGCCGTGTCAATACTGCCCCCTAGCCCTAACAGGTTAATAAACGCCTTCTCTATATTATTACTCTCCTGCGCCTGACTTCACACCCACCTCTCCTAGGGAGCGATTGACAGAACCCCGCACCGATATCATGGAGTCAGCAGGAGTGGATGCGCCCTCCCCGTCCATGGAGGAGCGTGTCCTCCAGCATACAGCTGTTCTACACCGTCTGGGGACGGCTATGGATCAAGTGTTGGCGAGAATGGAGTGATGGGAGAGGAGCGGTCTCCCTGCCCCGTCTTCAGCCACTCTCCAGCCTGCTCCAAAACTGCCATTAAAAAGCCAGACTACGGTTTGCAACTGCACATGGGGACAAAGATCGTACTTTTTGGAGAAATGTCCTCTGGCTTGATGAAACAAAAATAGAACTGTTGGCCATCGTTATGTTTGGAGGAAAAGGGGGGAGGATTGCAAGCCAAAGAACACCATCCCAACCGTGAAGCACAGGGGTGGCAGCATCATGTTGTGATGGTGCTTTGCTGCTGGAGGGACTGGTGCACTTCACAAAATAGATGGCATCATGAGGAAAGAAAATTATGTGGATATATTGAAACAACATCTCAAGACATCAGTCAGGAAGTTAAAGCTTGGTCACAAATGGGTCTTCCAAATGGACAATGACCCCAAGCATACTTTCAAAGTTGTGACATAATAGCTTAAAAGAAAAAAAGTCAAGGTATTGGAGTGGCCATCACAAAGCCCTGACCTCAATCGTATATTTAAATATTTTTGGCAAGCAATTATTATTTTGAGAAACAATTATTGTGATTCATCCTATACTTCCCTAACATCATTACCCCTTAGTAACAGATGTGGGATACATTCACACACTCTCTCCACCCTTCCCCAACAAACAACCACAAGCTCAGATGTTCAACAGTTGTTCTATCCCCGAGCCCAACTCAAGAGAAGACTTGATGTGCGAATGTGTACAGTTGTAGCTGATTGTGAAGGCATGCAAAATTGGGCAAGAATGGGGAGATTTGCTTAACTAATTTCAAGTCCTACTTGATGGAGCTCAGATACACCCCTTTCCCCGAAACATACACACACACTGGTCCCCTGTTGTGACCATTTTCCCAAGCATCTCTGAGCAGTCAAACCTTTTGATTATTTTGAGCCGCCAGGCCCACAATCATTTTCCCCGTCTCTGATTGTCTGAGTGTGACCCCCTCTCCATGGGTTACTGCAGCTAGTGTTGCCAGCACTGCCACTACTTAGGTGGGGGTCTCCACCGGAATTACCACCGACTAGGTACAAAGTCGTCAAGGTACTCATTAGCAGCTTTGAAAAATTCCTTGTATATTATGCACACACACCCAGGGGCTTTGGCTTTGTTGGATCAACCCTGCCAGGCAGACTCAGACTCTTGAGGGGGTGGTGCTGCTTAGTGGGTCTCTGACCACGTTCATCTTTCTGTCTTGGCTGTGTATAGGCTACTTCACTAGGCCTTTAAAACAGATAAGGACGTCTCCTTAGTGTGTGGGTTGCTCAGGTGTGTGTCTAGGGTATAGGGTTGGGGACCATTCCATCATGATAGGACAATAAATATTTAGACTATTTTGTTATTTATTTCTTAAATGTAACTCTCTCTGTCACTAAATCAAATCAAATCAAATGTATTTATATAGCCCTTCTTACATCAGCTGATATCACAAAGTGCTGTACAGAAACCCAGCCTAAAACCCCAAACAGCAAGCAATGCAGGTGTAGAAGCACTACTCCTGCCCGCAGACACACATGGGCTCTGGCATTTGCAACCATTTTTCTTTTTCACTCACTTAACTCACCACACTCTCCAATCACAAAAACATACACCCCATCTTCCATCACAACCACAATCCCCCATACATGTTCACTGGTACATACCCACATACTGTGCCTTCTATGTCCCCTGTTTGCTGTGTTTCTATCCCTACCATGTTGATTCCTACCTAATTTCGAGCTTTTGAGTACTTTTGTCTTCCAGTTCCTTATATTTGAAGTTGTATTATTTAAATAATTATCCTTTCTTCTACTGCTGCCTTTTATCTATTTATAAATACTATAAATAGAAAGTCAAATACTAATTATTTTACATTTACATTTAAGTCATTTAGCAGACGCTCTTATCCAGAGCGACTTACACATTTTACACCATTCCCTATCTTTAATGGTGTAGTGCAGGTATTCCCAAACTGGGTAACACGCGTCATATTGTGTTGGTCTGCTAGGGACCTGTTGCCATTGTATTAAGTTCTAACCAATAACCTAGACCAGGTATTCCCTGTATGGCCAGTATGGTATGGCCCATCTCTCCAGTATATCAGTACAGTACAGTATAGGAATGTGTTCCAGTAACTGCAGTACACAATCTTTCATTCCAGTAAAGTAGTACACTACAGTACTGTATTTGTAGCACAGTAAAATGTGTTTATTTTACTTCTGTAGAGAATCTTTGAGCTTGATGCCATAGCTGACCCACAGGAGTATATCTTCATCGACGAGGCAGGGTTCAACCTAACAAAAAGGCGCAAAAGGGGGCGCAACATCATTGGTCACCGTGCCATCATACAAGGTCCTGGCCAGAGGGGAGGCAGCGTCACCCTATGTGCAGCCATCAACAATCGTGGCGTCCTCCACCTCCATGTCAAAGTGGGTCCATACAATATGGCACAACTCCTTCAATTTCTAGATCAGCTGCACAATAACATTCTTCAACAGGAAGGGGAGCCAGGGCAACCAGAGCAAGCCCAATATGTTGTCATTTGGGATAACGTGAGTTTCCACTTGGCTTCTCTGGTTTGCGCCTGGTTCAATGACCACCCCAGGTTCACCATTCTTTTTTTGCCAGCATATTCCCCATTTCTGAATCCAATTGAGGAATTTTTCTCGGCATGGTGGTGGAGAGTGTATGACCGCAACCCCTACGCACAACAAAACCTCCTGGAGGCAATGATGGACGCCTGTGGTGATGTCTCTGTGGAGTCTATCCAGGGTTTTCTAAGGCACACAAGGGCATTTTTCCACGCTGCCTGGCAAGAGCAAACATAATGTGTGACGTAGATGTAACGATCGTCGTGCAGGAATGAAGAAGTGGACCAAGGCGCAGCTGGGAGCGAACTCATGTTATTTATTACAGACTGAAATAACACGGTCAAAACAGAGAATAAACGTATCGCTACTGCTCCAACAAAAAGAGACAACAACCCACAAACATCGTGGGGGGAAAAGGAACTTAAATATGATTCCCCAATCAGAGGCAACTAGTGACAGCTGTCTCTGATTGGGAATCGACAGAACCCAACATAGAAATACGCCCCAAAGCAAGGCTATACCAAAAACATAGAAAATAAACTATAGAAATGCCACACCCTGACCAAAATAGAAGAGTTCACATGGTCAGGGCGTGACATTACCCCCCCTCCAACGGTGCGTACTCCCGGCGCACCAACCTAAAGTCTATTAGGGGGGGGGACCCGGGTGGGGGCCTCACCCTCGGTGGAGGCTCTGGCCCCGGGCGTGTTTCTCCCCCTGCCTCCACCCTAGCCCTACCCCTCTGGCCCGGACTGGACCACGGTGGAGCGGCATGCTCAGGCTCCGGAGCGGAGCCGCCGACCGGAACAGGACTGGTCACCGGTGGACCGGACACAGGCCGTGCCGGACTGTGGACACGCGCCGTGGGCCTGGTGCGGGGAACAGGGACGGCCGGACAGGACCGGGGACACGCACCACCAACCTGGTGTGGGGAGCAGGGACGGGCCGGACTGGCCTGGGGACACGCACCACCAACCTGGTGCGGGGAGCAGGGACGGGCCGGACTGGACTGGGGACACGCACCACCGGCTTGGTGCGGGGAGCCGGGATGGGCCGGACAGGACTGTGGACACGCACCACTAACCTGGTGCGGGGAGAAGGGACGGGCCGGACAGGACTGGGGACACGCACCACTAACCTGGTGCGGGGAGCAGGGACGGGCCGGACTGGACTGGGGCCACACACCACTGGCTTGGTGCGGGGAGCAGGGACGGGCCGGACTGGACTGGACTGGGGACGCGCACCACTAACCTGGTGCGGGGAGCAGGGATGGGCCGGACAGGACTGGGGACACGCACCACTAACCTGGTGTGGGGAGCAGGGACGGGCCGGACTGGACTGGGGCCACACACCACTGGCTTGGTGCCGGGGAGCAGGGACGGGCCGGACTGGACTGGGGACGCGCACCACTAACCTGGTGCGGGGAGCAGGGATGGGCCGGACAGGACTGGGGACACGCACCACTGGCTTGGTGCGGGGAGCAGGGATGGGCCGGACAGGACTGGGGACACGCACCACTAACCTGGTGCGGGGAGCAGGGACGGGCCGGACAGGACTGGGGACACGCACCACTAACCTGGTGCGGGGAGCAGGGACGGGCCGGACTGGACTGGGGCCACACACCACTGGCTTGGTGCGGGGAGCAGGGACGGGCCGGACTGGACTGGGGACGCGCACCACTAACCTGGTGCGGGGAGCAGGGATGGGCCGGACAGGACTGTGGACACGCACCACTAACCTGGTGTGGGGAGCAGGGACGGGCCGGACTGGACTGTGACCGCACACCGGCGACACAGTGCGCATAAGCGGCGCCGGATATCCTGGACCGAGGAGGCGCACTGGAGGTCTGGAGTGCACAGCTGACATCACCCGTTCTGGCTCAACACCCACCTTAGCCTGGCAAGTGTGGAGCGCTGGCACAGAACGCACTGGGCTGTGCAGCCGTACCGGAGACACAGTGCGCGTCCTCGGCGCAGGATACATCGGACCGAGAAGGGGCACCGGAGGCCAGGAGCGCTGAGCCGGCACAACACGTCCTCGCTGAACACTCCCCCTAGCCCAGCAAATGTGGGGCGCTGGCACAGAGCGCACTGGGCTGTGCAGGCGCACTGGCGATACAGTGCGCACCTCTGCCACCCAAGGCTCTTCCTCCACGCTGTCCCTACGCAGGTCCTCCAGGACCTGCCACATCTCTGCCTCCTCCTTCGCCGTTATCCCCCACGAGAGCAGTGGTCTGGGCTCTTCCTCTGCCCTTCCGGACCACCCCATTAGCCCCCCCAAAAAAAATTCTTGGGGGTGTCTTCCGGGCCTCCTCGACCGCCGCCTGCGACTCCTTCCACCGGCTGGCATCACCTCCTCGACCTGGGAATCCTTCCACCAGGGTCCTTTCCCCGACATGATCTCCTCCCAGGTCCAGAACTCCTTTCCCTCGCGAGCCCATCTCTCGCGCTCCTTTTCCTCCCGCTGCTTGGTCCTGGTTTGGTGGGTTGTTCTGTAACGATCGTCGTGTAGGAAGGAAGAAGTGGACCAAGGCGCAGCTGGGAGCGAACTCATGTTATTTATTACAGACTGAAATAACACGGTCAAAACAGAGAATAAACGTATCGCTACTGCTCCAACAAAAAGAGACAACAACCCACAAACATCGTGGGGGGAAAAGGAACTTAAATATGATTCCCCAATCAGAGGCAACTAGTGACAGCTGTCTCTGATTGGGAATCGACAGAACCCAACATAGAAATACGCCCCAAAGCAAGGCTATACCAAAAACATAGAAAATAAACTATAGAAATGCCACACCCTGACCAAAATAGAAGAGTTCACCTGGTCAGGGCGTGACAGTAGATGAGATATTATGGCCTGAGCCAGACCTGAGACGAGATGATGAGGACACTGATGCTGATTAACCTGTACATTTGCCTCATTTGAAAATAAAGCTTTTGGAAATTGGGTATTTTAATGTGCATGGACTCTTCCTTACATGTTTTGTCAGTGTGACATTTTAAAGGTTTTTTACCAAAACAGCATAACCACTAATGTAAGAGGTATTTATTACAGTACTGTTTTGAATTTCTCTCACCAGGGTGTTCCTGAAAGTGTTATCTGGATAGTCAGTGCTGTTATTCTACAAATTTCCAAACTATTTCTCTGAAAACCTATTCTAAACGTTTTGGTAGCAGTGTTTTGAATTCATCCCTCCAGTGTGTAACAAACAGTCATGTAGTCTGTGTTTTTGACAGCTTGTGTGTGTTGTCTAAGGGCAAAATTTGAATTGGGACCCAGAAGTTAGATGTTTGTACCGTTGGGTGTGAGTTTTTAAAATTGTGTCTAAGCAATTGAGAATAGCTGTATTGTATTAAAACATTTCAGCTTTTCATTTTGTTTTAATTTAAAAATGTTTCTAAAAAACATAATTCCACTTTGACATCATGAGGTATTGTGTGCAGGCCAGTGACAAAAGAATCTCTATTCAATACATTTCAGGCTGTACCACAACAAAATGTGGAAAAAGTCAAGGCCCTGTACACACCCACACAAACACGCACATACCAGATGAACCCAGACACAGACAGAAACAGAAAGACACAGAAACATTTGCCAATAATATGTATTAAGGCATATTATGTTTTGGAAGTTTTTGTGCCCCTAAAACATCAGTACACAGAATCTCAAATGATATGCGATCAAAGCAAGGGGTTTAAACTTTAAAGTGGGTAAAATAAACACTATATTTTGCTTCCTGGAAACAAACAAACAAACTCAGAATAATCTAAATGTCAGGATCTAGATAGTAAACAGATGATAAACAGAGGCTGTGTTATAAAGAAGGATATGGATTTATCTAATTGGCTGCTCTATCCATTACATTCTTCCCTTCTGCCCTCAGAAAGTGATAAGGAAAGTCTATTAAAAGGAGGCGCGGCATGGTCGCGGCACGGAGGAAGGCAGCTGACAATTTGCAGTGCCACAAAAGGAGAAATTAAATGTGAAAAAGAAACTAATTGGGTTCCCATCAATTGTGCTGACAGCCTGTGCCTTGCAGCAGGAAATTATTCTGATTTCCGACACACACAAACCCACACAGACTGAGACACACATACCGACACACAGACACACAGATCACTTGCATACACACACGTGTAAACACACACACTCACACACTACACACACACAGTGACCAAACTCTGCTAATCAAAGATGGCACCCGTGACCTTCAAGATGACAGACAATCCACTTTTCTCAGCCACATCCTGTCACCCACTTTGTCCTCTCCTCTCTCCAGTCCTCTCCTCTCCCCCCACAGCCTTGCTATACTCAGAACCTTTAACATGGTAGACACCCACTGCCTCTCTCTCCTAGACACTCTATGTCACCCCCTTGTCCCATCGTAGGCTCCCCCCTACACCCTACACCAACATCCTAATGCAACCTTTAATGTCACAACCTTTAGATGTTAGTGTAAGAACAAACCTCTCCTGGATCCATTTGAAATGAGAAAGCAGGGGAAGTTCATGCCTGTCTATTGACAGTAGCGCTCATTGAGTTCCTTCTGGACAGAGTCTCTCTGAATGAGAGGCTTCTCTGACACAATGAACAGATAAATGGCTGCATTGACTCTCACAGGCGCTGTATTTCTCAGGTGCTGTATTTCTCAGGGGCTGTATTTCTGTACATCAGTAGTGTATGACAAAATGTCAGTTCATGCTGCAAGAGCTATGATAGGTTGGATGACGTCCTCCAGAAGTTGTCTTCATTACTGTGTAAGTCTATGGAAGGGGGTGAGAACCACGAGCCTCCTAGGTTTTGTATTGAGGTCAATGTACCCAGAGGAGGACGGAAGCTAGCTGTCCTCCGGCTACACCATGGTGCTACCCTACAGAGTGCTGTTAAGGCTACTGCAGACCTTCATTGCAAAACAGTGTGTTTAAATCAATTATTTGGCGATGTGAATATGTTTGATATAGTTTTATCTAAAAAGGACAACTTTTTTATTGTTTTCTGAAATTCACTGAGGAGGATGGTCCTCCCCTTTCCCCTCTGGGGAGCATCCACTGCTCAGCATCCACATCACTGAGGACTTGACATGGACCAACAACACCACCAATCTTGTCAAGAGGGTTCAACAGCGCCTCTACTTCCTAAGGCTTCCTGAAGAAATTCGGCATGCCACCCCGGGTCCTTTCCAAATACTACCACTGCACCATCGAGAGCGCCATGACCTGTTGCATCACGGCTTGGTACGGGAATTGCTCTGTCCACAACCGCAAGGCCCTCCAGCGGCTGGTAAAGACTCCCCAGTACATCACTGGGACCGTACTCCCACCCATCCAGGACATCTGCTTGAAATGGTGCCTGAGGAAGTCCCTCAACATCATCATGGACCCCACACATCCCAGCCATGAGCTGTTCACTCCCTTACCGTTGGGAGGGAGTGAGGTCTGATATCGACAGGATCAGAGACAGTTTCTATCTTCAATCTTTCAGACTGGTGAACACTAACTTTCCTGACCAGCTGCACTGACTCTCTGCACCTTAGCACACACCCACAATCCCCCCCCACACACACACTTGCACGCACACACTGACCAAACTCTGTCTCAGTGACCAAACTCTGTTAATCAAAGATGTCACCCGTGACCTTCAAGATGACACCCAATCCACTTTTCTCAACCACATCCTGTCACCTCCTCCTCCTATCTCTGCTGTCCTCCCCTCTCCTCTCTACCTCCTACAGCCTTGCTATACTCAGAACCTTTAACATGGTAGACACCCTCTGCCTCTCTCTCCTAGATACTCTCTGTCACCCCCTTGTCCCCTGAAACCAACAGGTTCAGAAACAGACTGCTGAACTCTTGAACTGGACTGACTCTCCACACCATAGTACACATGCACTCGCCCACTCACTCACTCACTCACTCACTCACTCACTCACTCACTCACTCACTCACTCACTCACTCACTCACTCACTCACTCACTCACTCACTCACTCACTCACTCACTCACTCACTCACTCACTCACTCACTCACTCACTCACTCACTCACTCACTCACTCACTCACACACACACACACACACACACAGAGACATACACCCCCCCCTCCCCTCACACACACACATTGTAGCTACACATACATAACAATTCTTGCTACCAGACTATTTTTTAGTATTGCTAATACTGCACAATTTAAACACTTGCTCCCCTATCCCCCTTTCTCCAATACTCGTCGAAATATTGAACTATAAATTGTGCCTTCCTGTATTATACTTATGCTAAAATGTTTATTCTATTCTACTGAGCCATTTACTTTATGTTCATGTTCTTATCTTTTATTATTTCTTATTGTTGTTACGTTGTCGAGAAGGAACCTGCAAGTAACCATTTCGTTAGACAGTGTATACCATATACATGCAACTAATGCAACTAATTAAACATGCATTCCTGTGTTAGCCCTGCCTTGGACTGAAGAATAGTGACAGAGAAGGAAAGGAGAGAGGTGGAGAGGAAAGGATAAATCGTGAGGCACTGAAGACTGATAATCCTCGCCTCACTCAAATGATAATGAACTAAGAGCTCTTTTTTTCATTGCTTTCATTGTTAATGCCAACCATACGGTGGGGCTGTGAGTGACATATTGGGGAATGGCTTTTTAATGAGACCCAAAAGGACGTGGAGGTAATTTGAGGGAAAGTGGAGAGAATAGGACCTCCCATCATCATTTCAACTACCCAAGTAGAATCATCAACATGAACTACCATACACAGTCAGAGACACACCAAAACACACAGACTGATAGAGTCGTCCAATGCACCATCAAATCAAATTTTATTGGTCACATACACATGGTTATATATTTTTTATTTTTTATATACATTTTTTCTTCGCATTTTCTTCGCATATATTTCGTATATATTTTTTAAATATTTTTTAACCTCCAAATCCAACTCCTGTCTCCTCACCCAATGTGGTATGGATCTGCTATTTACTTGTGGAGTGGCTACTCCTGGCTAACGTCTCTGTCCCGAAGCAAGCACCAATTAACCTGGAGCTAGCCTATGCTAGGCCCATCTCCCAGCTAGCTGAAGAGGTCCATCAGCCACTCCTTGGGCTACAATACCTATTTTGGCAATTGGCCTGGACACCTTTTACTGCTGACACGGAGCCCCGCCGATCCTTCACGACTGTTCTAATGATGTGATCTGCCAGAGGGGGTTTTCAACAGAGTCCTCCGTTGCGACGTCCACTGAATGCCCATCTGCTAGCCTGCTTGCCGCGGCCCGCTAGCTGTCGAGAGCATATCGGACTGTTAGCTGAAGAGGTCCACCAGCCAATTTTCTTGGGCTACAATACCTATTTTGCCAATTGGCCTGGACCCTTTTACTACACGTAGTCCTGCTGATCCATCACGACTGGTCTGCCGACGTAACCGCCCGAGGGGGATACAACTGATTCTTCCGTCGCGACGTCCCCCTAAGGCCCTTCTGCTAGCCTGCTAGCCCCGGCCCGCTTGCTGTCTGAATCACCGTGTCTCCAGCCCGCCTAGCTACTCATTAGACCCCATGATCACTCAGCTACGCACGCCTCTCCCTAATGTCAATATGCCTTGTCCATTGCTGTTTTGGTTAGTGATTATTGTCTTATTTCAGTGTAGATCCTCCAGCCCTGCTCAATATGCCTTAGCTAACCCTTTTGTTCCACCTCCCACACATGCGGTGACATCACCTGGTTTAAATGGTGTCTCTAAAGACAATACCTCTCTCATCGTCACTCAATGCCTAGGTTTACCTCCACTGTATTCACATCCTACCATACCCTTGTCTGTACATTATGCCTTGAATCTATTCTTCTGTGCCCAGAAACCTGCTCCTTTTACTCTCTGTTCCGAATGCACTAGACGACCAGTTCTTATAGCCTTTAGCCATACCCTTATCCTACTCAACCTGCCCACTTGACCCTATCCCCTCCTCTCTTCTCCAGACCATTTCCGGAGACCTTCTCCCCTACCTCACCTCGCTCATCAACGCATCCTTGACCGCTGGCTACGTCCCTTCCGTCTTCAAGAGAGCGAGAGTTGCACCCCTTCTGAAAAAACCTACACTCGATCCCTCCGATGTCAACAACTACAGGCCAGTATCCCTTCTTTCCTTTCTCTCCAAAACTCTTGAACGCACCGTGCTTGGCCAGCTCTCTTGCTATCTCTCTCAGAATGACCTTCTTGATCCTAATCAGTCAGGTTTCAAGACTGGGCATTCAACTGAGACTGCTCTTCTCTGTGTCACGGAGGCTCTCCGCACTGCTAAAGCTAACTCTCTCTCCTCTGCTCTCATCCTTCTAGACCTATCTGCTGCCTTTGATACCGTGAACCATCAGATCCTCCTCTCCACCCTCTCCGAGCTGGGCATCTCCGGCACCGCGCACGCTTGGATTGCGTCCTACCTGACAGGTCGCTCCTACCAGGTGGCGTGGCGAGAATCTGTCTCCGCACCACGTGCTCTCACCACTGGTGTCCCCCAGGGCTCTGTTCTTGGCCCACTCCTATTCTCGCTATACACCAAGTCACTTGGCTCTGTCATATCCTCACATGGTCTCTCATATCATTGCTATGCAGATGACACACAATTAATCTTCTCCTTTCCCCCTTCTGACAACCAGGTGGCGAATCGCATCTCTGCATGTCTGGCAGACATATCAGTGTGGATGACGGATCACCACCTCAAGCTGAACCTCGGCAAGACGGAGCTGCTCTTCCTCCCGGGGAAGGACTGCCCGTTCCATGATCTCGCCATCACGGTTGACAACTCCCTTGTGTCCTCCTCCCAGAGTGCTAAGAGCCTTGGCGTGACCCTGGACAACACCCTGTCGTTCTCCACCAACATCAAGGCGGTGACCCGATCCTGTAGGTTCATGCTCTACAACATTCGCAGAGTACGACCCTGCCTCACACAGGAAGCGGCGCAGGTCCTAATCCAGGCACTTGTCATCTCCCGTCTGGATTACTGCAACTCGCTGTTGGCTGGGCTCCCTGCCTGTGCCATTAAACCCCTACAACTCATCCAGAACGCCGCAGCCCGTCTGGTGTTCAACCTTCCCAAGTTCTCTCACGTCACCCCGCTCCTCCGCTCTCTCCACTGGCTTCCAGTCGAAGCTTGCATCCGCTACAAGACCATGGTGCTTGCCTACGGAGCTGTGAGGGGAACGGCACCTCCGTACCTTCAGGCTCTGATCAGGCCCTACACCCAAACAAGGGCACTCCGTTCATCCACCTCTGGCCTGCTCGCCTCCCTACCTCTGAGGAAGCACAGTTCCCGCTCAGCCCAGTCAAAACTGTTCGCTGCTCTGGCACCCCAATGGTGGAACAAGCTCCCTCACGACGCCAGGACAGCGGAGTCAATCACCACCTTCCGGAGACACCTGAAACCCCACCTCTTCAAGGAATACCTGGGATAGGATAAAGTAATCCTTCTAACCCCCCCCTTAAAAGATTTAGATGCACTATTGTAAAGTGGCTGTTCCACTGGATATTATAGGTGAATGCACCAATTTGTAAGTCGCTCTGGATAAGAGCGTCTGCTAAATGACTAAAATGTAAATGTAAATGTAAATGTACTCCTCTGTTCCTCTGGTGATTTAGAGGTTAATCCAGGCCCTGCAGTGCCTAGCTTCACTCCCATTCCCCAGGCGCTCTCATTTGTTGACTTCTGTAACCGTAAAGGCCTTGGTTTCACGCATGTTAACATTAGAAGCCTCCTCCCTAAGTTTGTTTTATTCACTGCTTTAGCACACTCTGCCAACCCGGATGTCCTAGCCATGTCTGAATCCTGGCATAGGAAGGCCACCAAAAACCCTGAAATTTCCATCCCTAACTATAACATTTTCCGACAAGATAGAACTGCCAAAGGGGGTGGAGTTGCATTCTACTGCAAAGATAGCCTACAGAGTTCTGTCATACTATCCAGGTCTGTGCCCAAACAATTTGAGCTTCCATTTTTAAAAATCCACCTTTCCAGAAACAAGTCTCTCACTGTTGCCGCATGCTATAGACCACCTTCAGCCCCCAGCTGTGCCCTGGACACCATATGTGAATTGATTGCTCCCCATCTATCATCAGAGCTCGTACTGTTAGGTGACCTAAACTGGGACATGCTTAACACCCCGGCCGCCCTACAATCTAAGCTAGATGCCCTCAATCTCACACAAATTATCAATGTATCTACCAGGTACACCCCCAAATCCGTAAACATGGGCACCCTCATAGATATCATCCTAACCAACCTGCCCTCCAAATATACCTCTGCTGTTTTCAACCAGGATCTCAGCGATCACTGCCTCATTGCCTGCGTCCGTAATGAGTCAGCGGTCAAACGACCACCCCTCATCACTGTCAAACGCTCCATAAAACACTTCAGCGAGCAGGCCTTTCTAATCGACCTGGCCCGGGTATCCTGGAAGGATATTGACCTCATTCCGTCAGTAGAGGATGCCTGGTTTTTCTTTAAAAGTGATTTCCTCACCATCTTAAATAAGCATGCCCCATTCAAAAATGTTTGAACCAGGAACAGATATAGCCCTTGGTTCACTCGAGACCTGACTGCCCTTGACCAGCACAAAAACATCCTGTGGCATACTGCATTAGCATCGAATAGCCACAGTGATATGCAACTTTTCAGGGAAGTTAGGAAACAATATACACAGGCAGTTAGAAAAGCTAAGGCTAGCTTTTTCAAACAGAAATTTGCATCCTGTAGCACAAACTCCAAAAGGTTCTGGGACACTGTAAAGTCCATGGAGAACAAGAGCACCTCTTCCCAGCTGCCCACTGCACTGAGGCTAGGAAACTGTCACCACCGATAAATCCACGATAATTGAGAATTTCAATAAGCATTTTTCTACGGCTGGCCATGCTTTCCACCTGGCTACCCCTACTTCGGTCAACAGCCCTGCAACCCCCACAGCAACTTGCCCAAGCCTCCCCATTTCTCCTTCACCCAAATCCAGATAGCCAATGTTCTGAAAGAGCTGCAAAATCTGGACCCCTACAAATCAGCTGGGCTAGACAATCTGGACACTCTCTTTCTAAAATTATCCGCTCCAATTGTTGCAACCCCTATTACTAGCCTGTTCAACCTCTCTTTCGTATCATCTGAGATCCCCAAAGATTGGAAAGCTGCAGCGGTCATCCCCCTCTTCAAAGAGGGAGACACTCTAGACCCAAACTGTTACAGACCCATATCTATCCTACCCTGCCCTTCTAAGGTCTTCGAAAACCAAGTTAACAAACAGATCACTGACCATTTCGAATCCCACCGTACCTTCTCCGCTATGCAATCTGGTTTCGAGCTGGTCATGGGTGCACCTCAGCCACGCTCAAGGTCCTAAACGATATCATAACCGCCATCGATAAGAGACAATACTGTGCAGCTGTATTCATCGACCTGGCCAAGGCTTTCGACTCTGTCAATCACCACATTCTTATCGGCAGACTCAACAGCCTTGGTTTCTCAAATGACTGCCTCACCTGGTTCACCAACTACTTCTCAGATAGAGTTCAGTGTGTCAAATTGGAGGGCCTGTTGTCCGGACCTCTGGCAGTCTCTATGGGGTGCCACAGGGTTAAATTTTCGGGCCGACCCTTTTCTCTGTATACGTCAATGATGCCGCTCTTGCTGCTGGTGATTCTCTGATCCACCTCTATGCAGATGACACCATTCTGTATACTTCTGGCCCTTCATTGGACACTGTGTTAACTAACCTCCAGACGCACTTCAATGCCATACAACTCTCCTTCCGTGGCCTCCAACTGCTTTTAAATGCAAGTAAAACTAAATGCATGCTCTTCAACCGATTGCTGCCCGCACCTCCCCGCCCGACTAGCATCACTACCCTGGACAGTTCTGACTTAGAATATGTGGACAACTACAAATACCTAGGTGTCTGGTTGGACTGTAAACTCTCCTTTCAGACTCACATTTAGCATCTCCAATCCAAAATCAAATCTAGAATCGGCTTCCTATTTTGCAACAAAGCATCCTTCTCTCATGCTGCCAAACATACCCTCGGAAAACTGACTATCCTGCCAATCCTTGACTTCGGCGATGTCATTTTCAAAATAGCCTCCAACACTCTACTCAGCAAATTGAATGCAGTCTATCACAGTGCCATCCGTTTTGTCACCAAAGCCCCATATACTACCCACCACTGTGACCTGTATGCTCTCGTTGGCTGGCCCTCGCTTCATATTCATCGCCAAACCCACTGGCTCCAG
This sequence comes from Salmo salar, assembly GCF_965601325.2. Lineage (NCBI taxonomy): Eukaryota > Metazoa > Chordata > Actinopteri > Salmoniformes > Salmonidae > Salmo > Salmo salar. Next base: position 74,152,624 of record NC_138299.1, on the reverse strand, counting down.
GTCATCTATAAGTCTTTGCTAGGTAAAGCCCTGCCTTATCTCAGCTTACTGGTCACCATAGCAGCACCCACCCGTAGCACGCGCTCCAGCAGGTATATTTCACTGGTCACCCCCAAAGCCAATTCCTACTTTGGCCGTCTTTCCTTCCAGTTCTCTGCTGCCAATGACTGGAACGAATTGCAAAAGTCACTGAAGCTGGAGACTCATATCTCCCTCTCTAACTTTAAGCACCAGCTGTCAGAGCAGCTCACAGATCACTGCACCTGTACATAGCCAATCTGTAAAAAGCCCATCCAACTACTTCATCCCCATACTGTTTTTTTTTCTTCTCCTTTGCAGCCGAGTATCTCTACTTGCACATTCATCTTCTGCACATCTATCACTCCAGTGTTTATTGCTAAATTGTAATTTATTGCCTTACCTCCCTTATCTTACCTCATTTGCACACACTGTATATATAATTTTCAATTGTGTAATTGACTGTTTGTTTGTTTATTCCATGTGTAACTCTGTGTTGTTGTTTGTGTCGCACTGCTTTGCTTTATCTTGGCCAGGTCACAGTTGTAAATGAGAACTTGTTCTCATCTGGCCTACCTGGTTAAATAAAAGTGAAATAAATAAAAGAAATAATGCGAGTGTAGCAAAGTGATGTAGGATATGAAGACATTATTAAAGTGGCGTTGTTTAAAGTGACTAACGATAGGCATAGGCAAGATGGGGTAGATGGTATAGAACAGTATATACATATGAATTGAGTAATGTAGGATATGTTAACATTATTAAAGTGGCTTTATTTAAGGTGACTAGTGATACATTTATTAAGTCCATTTATTAAAGTGGCCAGAGAGTTGAGTCTGTATGTTGACAGCAGCCTCTCAATGTTAGTGATGGCTGTTTAACAGTCTGATGGCCTTAAGATAGATGCTGTTTTCCAGTCTCTCGGTCCCAGCTTTGATGCACCTGTACTGACCTCGTCTTCTGGATGATAACGGGGTGAACAGGCAGTGGCTCGGGTGGTTGTTGTCCTTGATTATCTTCTTGGCCTTCCTGTGACATTGGGTGCTGTAGGTATCCTGGAGGCAGGTAGTTTGCCCCCGGTGATGCGTTGTGTAGACCGCACTACCCTCTGGAGATCCTTACAGTTGAGGGCGGTGAAGTTGCCGTACCAGGCAGTGATACAGCCCGACAGGATGCTCTCGATTGTGCATCTGTAAAAGTTTGTGAGTGTTTTAGGTGACAAGTGGCCTGTACAACGGTCTTTGATAACAGACCTGGGTTCAAATAGTATTTGATTTCAGAAAAATCTTTTAAATGCTTTTGTTGGGTTTTGTTGAGCTGGCCTTGCACAATGGAACCAATGGAATAGTGACAAACGGGCAAATCCCACTCATCTAGCACTCCAGGCAGATTCAATCAAACCATCAAGGTATGTGATAGATTTGTCTATTTCCAAACTATTTGAACGCAGCAGGTCTGTTAATGGTCTATGTGATTTACCTTCATTGAGAATGTTAGCAGAGTTTTACTCTCACTGAAATATTAAGTGAAGCCTTGGAGTATTAATAACCTCACCTTTGATGCCTCCCCACCTACGCTCATTAGTAGAGTTCTAAGGTGTGTGTGCATGTACAGTATGTGTGATATGTGTGAGTGTGTGGCCCTTGGGTGATGGTTGAGCCAGAGTCAGTGAAATGCATAATTCAAGTACTAACTATCTTTGACCTCTGACCTCTGCCTGTGGCACATCTGGTTAGTGACTGGGCTTTTAATTGGTGACCTTCTCCCTCCCGTTCCTAAGGTGTGGGCCAGTCCTACCTCCTCTAATCTTTCATCCCACACAGACAGACTGATGGACGGGTTACCAATCACCCTCAAACCTGTGTGTGTGTTGAATATCAGTTTGTTTACCACTGTGTGTGCCTCAGTGGTAAACACATAATAGTGTATTTGTGCACATGAATTGATTTTGTTCTCATCGCAACCACGACATCAACAAAGGTCGTTCCATCTTGTGATTTAGCAAACAAACAATTTGACCGTGAAAATAACTTTAATAATGAGTATATGGCAGATTATGTTTAATCACATCCCTCCTGATGTTTGTTTTAGACTTTTCTAGGTGGGTAATTCTCCTTCATCCTCACATAGTCTTTGTTCTATTTTTTGTCTGGGTGTTTATCGGGTTGCATTGTGGGAGAGTGACAGAGGGACAGAGATAAACATTGTGTTGTTTTGATCCCTGTTTGTGGTGCTAATGTGCTGGTCTCCATGGAGACGGAATTAATGAGCACTCTTGTGTATACTCAGGGATTAAAGTTATTATATTTATTATATTCGGTGAAACAAAAAAACAACACATTGTTTGGGTTTAAACACACTTAAAACATTCTCCTCTCTCTCCCCCTGGGTATTTAGCGTGTCAGCTTCTCCCTAGTTAGTTCCTTTTGTGTTGTTTTGTTGTTCATGGCAGAAATCCACCACGAAAACAAGTGTAAAAAACGGAACATAGTTGCCAGCAGCTGATATGAGTTTCACCGTCTGGATGATGGAGACTTCAATGGCAGTTTAAAAATTCAAAATGTCGGTACGTTTACATTGGTTTGCAGCATTGATCTACATTGCAAGTGTTGAACTGCACTTGAACTTCACTGCACTAAGATCCGCATTGCCATTGTTTAGCTTATCATTCATTTGATCACAAAGAAAAGTTATCTTACATTCTTTACTTCTATGAAATAGAAAACAATTTTGATTTTCTGTGCTAATGCATTCATTTGTCCTCACATAGTTTTATTTTTTCAACCTGCAGTATGACTTTCAGTTTTTAATGAGGTCTGAAACGTGGGCCAATCAGGGCTCATCATAATATGTAGTCTCTGGGTTTGACTATTCATACATGGGCCTGTGCTCAATGACTCTGTGACAGCCAGGTGTTATACAAACGAAAAATGATTACCAACTGACTGATTGTGGGATCAATCGATTATGACAGGGCGATCATCTGACTGCAGACTTATAACGAGGCTGGTCAGTTCTCCCAGTCTGAGCTCAGCCTGGGTCTAAATGTAAAACATCAGAATGAGGATCAGCTTTTCAGTAACAAGTGACACACAAGGCTATAAATTAATGAGCCGGTTTGATTTCCTGTGATCCACTTAAATATATTCAGAAGCCCCCCTAGTGCCCACCCCTTGCTTGTGCCCCCCTGTCCTCTTCACCTGTGGCCTGCTAATCAGTCCACACCATCTCTCCACTCTAATTGGCTGCCTGCCTCATCATATCAATCGGTGAACAACACCTCAGGAGTTCACCCAAAGTTACTCTAAATGTACATGTAGGTTTGATCAGTTTGTCTTTTGGATATTCAACTCTCATACTCACTGCAGTTCTGTCTCCACCACTCTCAATGCTCCGATTGCTCTTTTCACGCTAGTCAGTGTTCAAAGCAAGCTCTTCAAACTGGTGCCCTGAAAGTGTGTTTCTGTGGTACTTGCCGGTGGCCAGGATGTTAATCATTGTCCTATTCTAACAGCAGGAGGAGATGAAGTTAGGTTGATTCTGGGGACACCCAGAGAGAGGGTACAGCGAGTCATCCATCAGCCCCACCATGGGACCTCTCCTGTGGGGATACCACCTTCCACCTGTTCCCCCCTTCACCTGCCAAGTCCCTACTGCACTGAAGCGAGAGTTAAAGAAAGAGAGAGGTATAATCATGTATTTTTTTAATCATGCAGTATTTTCATCTTCTTTATGTGTCCTATATCAACACAATAGCAGCTGAAATTGAAGAACAAAGTATGTTGGCGGCTCACTGAAAATGTAATGTACCTCTTTGAATAAGAACTGCATATTTTGGTTCTGTTCCCATTTCTCAAGACAGTGCTACAATGACTCACCTGTGCCTAAAAGTCTTTACTATTCTGGAGCCCATTGGCGATAGCTTTTGTGTTCTGTGCTGTGGAGAAATGCAGAGAAAGGTGTGCTTTCTGGGGTAAAATATCACTGTAAATCTTCCAAATTGACTGTATTTGCAATTCAAAAGATGTATTTATGTCGATAAGTGTTGGTTTATTCCTGTGATGGAGAAATCACAGCACTCAATCACGACGCTGGCGCCAGGCGGCCATCTTAGACTGAGAAAATATCAATACTCCCTGCGACACGGCACAGTGAGAGAAATAATGTTCACCTGATGACTCAGCTCTTATAAAGACCAGTTTCATTCTTATGCCCCATCCCCGCCTTCTACCTCCGCCTTCGCTCTACACAATCATAGGTAGGCCTTTATAAAAGCTATGTGATTGAAAACACAGAGGGAAGGAGAGAGAGAAGGGGAGAGAGAGAGAGAGAGATGCATATGGGAAGTGTGTTTGGTTGTGAAAAAGTGTGTGTGTATGTGTCTAAGACAAAGAAAGAGAGAAAGAGAGAAACATTTACTAAAATGAAATCACTATCTTCGGGCCCGGCTCCGGAAAGAGAGGAGAGAGGAGGTCTCTTGGGGCTGTCATTTGATTTGGTGTAGCTCTTAAAACTGATCATACTGGAGCTTCCCCCTGTCTTAACATTTCTCTGTGAACACTATGTTCCCCCCTCCTTTTCTCCTTTCATTCAATGGAAAAGCAGAGCGTGCAAGAGAGAAAACGATGTATGAGACTGTATGAGATGCTCTCAGGAAGTAAAAAAAGGAGACAGCATGACGCAAGAGCAATTTGTTTGTACATATAAATGTACACATGATTACATTTCTGGCAGAGGGCATTTGTGTGTGTGTGTGTGGTTGTGTGTGTCAGGGTGTGTATGCTCCATTCATTGCTGTGCTCGATCAGGGTATTGGTATTCAGTGTGCAGCAGCAGCTTGGCTGATTTAAACTGGCCCATTCATTCTTCTCTATGTCTGGGACTGGGCCTGTGTGTGTGTGTGTGTGTGTGTGTGTTTCAAAGTATGTTCTTTCATCTGAGGACCTATCTGTGTCTTCCTGCATGTGTGTGTGCTTGTGTGTGTGTGTTTCAACGTATGTTCTTTCATGTTCATGTCTTCCTTTGTGTCTGTCGAGACTGAATATATTGTACAACATGTCACCAAAGAGCATCTCTTTACCTTTGCACCTACCTTCCCCACCACAAATGAACAGAAAAGACCTTCCATGACTTCTGAGAACCCAACAAGGGAGAATACAGGTGCGAGTGAGAGGGGTTGAAAAAGAGAACATTAAAGAAAAAGGGCAGAGAGAGAGAGAGAGAGAGAGAAAGAGAGAGAGAGAGAGAGAGAGAGAGAGAAAGAGAGAGAGAGAAAGAGAGAGAGAGAGAAAGAGAGAGAGAGAAAGAGAGAGAGAGAGAAAGAGAGAGACTTCCTTAATAAGCACAATGTCTTGTGTAAAAGCCAAATTGGATTTATACCAAAACATCGCAGGACTGATCATATTTACACACTACACACCCTGATAGATAAACATGTCCACCAAAATATACGCTTGCTTTATCGACTACCAAAAAGCATTTGATTCTATTTGGCATACAGGACTGTACTACAAAGTTATTGAAAGTGGTGTAGGGGGTAAAACATATGACATAATTAAATCAATGTATACTGGCAATACGTGCAGCATTAAAATTGTCAAGAAAATAACAGAATTCTTTAACCAGGGGCGGGGCCATCGCCAGGGTTGCAATCTGAGCCCTACACTCTTCAATATTTACATCAACGAATTGGCCACTATTCTAGAAAAATCCTCAGCCCCTGGTGTTAGTCTCCACAATTCAGAGGTTAAATGCCTACTTTTCGCAGTTACCTATGCCTGCTGTCACCCACAGCACATGGCCTACAGCAGAGCCTGGACCTGCTAGAGCAGTACTGCCAGACCTGGGCCCTGGGCCCTGGCAGTAAACCCCAAAAAGACTAAAATAATGATTTTCCAGAGAAGATCCAGATCTCAGGGAATTAGACCAAAGTTCTCAATTGGTACAAAATATATAGAGTACTGCACACACTACAATTACTTATGTTTAAAAATAAGCTCAACTGGACACCTTATTGAGGCAGTGAATGAACTGAGAGAGAAAGCACACAGGGCATTCTACACCATTAAAAAGCAAATTCAAATTGAAATACCTATTAAAGTTTGGCTAAAACTTATTGAATATGTAATTGAACCAATTGCACTTTATGGCAGCGAGGTGTGGGGTCCACTTGCAAAACAAGATTTCATCAAATGGGACAAACACACCATTGAAACCCTGGATGCAGAGTTCTGTAAGATTCTCCTACATGTCCAGAGGAAAACTACAAACAATGCATGCAGGGCAGAATTAGGCCAATATCCACTAATAATAAAAACTCAAAAAAGAGCAATTCAGTTTTGGAAACATCTAAAATACAGTGACCCCCTCTCATATCATTACCAAGCTCTGCAATGCCAAGAGCTGAGCAAAGAAAAGAGTCCCCTCATCCAGCTGGTCCTGGGGCTGAGTTCACAAACCTGTTCTACTAACACACTGAATCCTCAGGACCAGAACATCCAATCAATCAGAATAAACCAAATTACAACACAGTCAAAACAAAACTGCATTGCTTATTGGGAAACACAAAGCTATCTGGCCCTAAATCGACAGTACACCGTGGCAAAATATTTGACCATGGTTACTAATCAAAACCTTAGAAAAACTTTGACAAAGTACAGGCTCAGTGAGCACAGCCTTGCCGTTGAGAAGGGTAGACACAGGAAAACCTGGCTCCCTGTAGAGGAAAGGCTGTGCAACCACTGCACAACAGCAGAACCTGAGACGGAGCTGCATTTCCTGACAAAATGTGAAAAATATAAAACAATTAGAGTGTCATTTCCCCAAATTTGAAACCCTTATTCAAGGTTTCAAAGACCTCTCTGATGAGGATAGGCTACCCGTCCTGTTGGGGGAGGGCGCAGAGAGCTGTGGGTTGGCAGCGCACTACATTGCTGCCTGCCATAAGTTGAGGGACAGTGTCTGACAGACCAATCAACCTGCACATCAACCTGCACTACTGTATGCTTATTGTTACTGTTCAATGTATGGTTATTTTGACCCTTGGTTATTTTTGTTACTGTTGTCCCGTTAACAATTTTGATTCTCATTATTTTTCATATTGTAAATATCCAAAGTAAGCTTTGGCAAAATGTACATTGTTACATCATGCCAATAAAGCAAATTGAATTGAATTGAATTGAGCAAAGAGAGAGAGAGCAAAGAGAGAGAGAGAGCAAAGAGAGAGAGAGAGCAAAGAGAGAGAGATAACAAAGAGAGAGAGCAAAGAGAGAGAGACAGCAAAGAGAGAGAGAGAGCAAAGAGAGAGAGAGAGCAAAGAGAGAGAGAGAGAGCAAAGAGAGAGAGCAAAGAGAGAGAGAGGGCAAAGAGAGAGAGAGGGCAAAGAGAGAGAGAGAGCAAAGAGAGAGAAAGAGAGCAAAGAGAGAGAGGGAGAGCAGAGAGAGCAAAGAGAGAGCAAAGAGAGAGAGCAAAGAGAGAGAGGGTAAAGAGAGAGAGAGACAAAGAAAGGTTCCAATAAGGGATAGTGTTGGCGTTGGCCCCTGAGTTTGTAGGAAGGCAGGTATTTCAGAGGAAATGAGCTGTCACCCAGATGAAACTGGCAGCACATAACAAGGCTGAGCTGAACTGGTCGCCTCACAGTGAAGTAGTGCTGATCATTCTCTCTCACTGAGCAGAGTCTGTACTAAATGCAGGTATTATCCTGTTAGGGTGTTCTTGCAACCTCTTACCAATGATTCGATGTCTCTGTCTCTCTACATCTCTCTTTATATATGCCTGTCTCTATGTAGGTCTCTCTTATCTCTCGCACTTTCTCTCTCTTTCTCCCTGTAGAGCATTGAGAGGTATTACTCCTGTGAGGTCCTGCTGAGGTGTGCAGGTGGTGTTGGAGGACACAGGGGCAAATTTTTTTGGGAGGATTCTAAAGGTACACCGTGTTCATATCCCATGTAATCATAGTGGAGTCTACCGGTCATAATGGAGTATAATAATCCATATCATTATGGGAGTCTCCCACAGGGCCTGATGTCCTCATGTCCTCATGCCCTCTCTCCTTTTCTCCCTCTTTCTGTCTGTCACTTCCTTTACTTCCTCTTACCACTCTGCTCTGGTTCTCAGTACTGCTGAAATCTCCATCTCTGCTAAAGGAGTGTCATTATGTCCTGTTCAGTACAGAGGCTGGGAGGGGGAGTAGGGGGAGGTAAGGGGATTAGGGGGAGGTAGGGGGAGTAGGGGGTGGATCACAGCCTTTGAAATGAGCTTAAAGCCGGGAAGAGATGAGAAAAGAGGACAGGTCCTGCCGCTTTCCAGATTTGACTTCTAACATGCTCTGCCTTGTGCAGAGGCTGAGATGGGGAGAAAGAGGAGTGAAAGAGAGGGAGCGCGCGTGAGAAAGAGAGGGAGCGCGAGAGTGAAAGACTGGGAGACAGAATGAGGGAGGGATGAAGAAAAGAGGAGTAGGAGTAGGTGGGAGACACAGAACGTGAGATATTGACAGCTAAGCGCTGATGGGTGAGCGTATGTTCTTTGGGGTTTGTTTATTTGTTGTCCAATCCCAGAGACAGAAATAGAAGTAATGGTGGTGATTGAGTTTGATAGTGTGTGCTATTATGTGAGGTATTGGGATTGTATTGTATTATTCCCAATGATTAACTCTGTTTATGTCTCTCTGTCCGTTAAAAGCTTTTAGTCTACTTCTTTGTAGAAAGTGTTGACAGCGCGCCCACTCCAATAAGCCTTCCAGACCACTTCAATGTCAACCAATTGCACCCTATACTCGTATTGTCAGGTGTTAGAAAAGAAATTGAAAGTTGTGACAAATCGTCCATCCCTCTCCAGTTTTTCATAGATTTTTATGAGGTGACTCCGTTGGATAACTTTACGTGTAGTCTGACTCTGCAGTCCATCACTCTCGCTGTGTGCCTCAGACTCTTTGTCCCCCCCCCCCCTCTCTCTCTCTGCTTCTCTCTAATTTCTCTGTCTCTATCTGTGCTAGAAGAGATGGCTCCCTTCATGAATAGCAATGACACACATCTCTCTCACAGGGCAGAGAGAAATAAATAAATAGTCCGTTGTGGATGGAGGGAGGGAGAGAGAGGGAATGAGAGAGAAAACTGATAGTATGTAGCCTCAAATAACCTGCAGTATAGAATGCAGTGATTATATTTTCTCCAATGAGAGAGACAGAGACAGAAAGAGAGAGAGAGAGAGAGAGAGAGAGAGATAGAGAGAGAGAGAGAGATAGAGGGGGAATGAGAGAGAAAACTGATAATGTGGCCTCAAATAACCTGCAGTATAGAATGCAGTGATTATATTTTCTCAAATGAGAGAGACAGAGACAGATACAGAGAGTGAGAGAGAGAGAGAGAGAGAGAGAGAGAGAGAGAGAGAGAGAGAGAGAGAGAGAGAGAAGAAGGTGGACAAGTTTGTATCAAGCATGGGCATGATGTCCTCAGGAGGACCTGAGTCTATTGTATAATTGGTAGGATTAGTCAACTCCTAGGCAGCAAGCATCAAATCCAAGGGACAAAATAAAGATGACTGTAGGACAAGTCACGCTACGAATCTGGCCTGTAATGCCTGGAGGTTATAACTGATCATTAACAGAACTTAATGTAATCTATTCAAAGGTCAGCCTAATGATGTATAAGGCTGGATTATATCACAGCCAAACTCTCTATATCACAGCCAAACTCTTTTAGCTACAGTGGCTAAGCTATAGGGCCTGATTTACCATCGCCATGACAACTCAATGACCTTATCAGTCTATAACACCTCTAACTTTATCCACTACTCCTCAATAAAGGTCTTCACAGGTCCAAAAAGTTGAGACCTGTTCCGAACAGACATGAGGACAACTAGACACGTTCCGTATAGACCTGGTCGGATTCAGACCTGGTCCGATCCGAGTGAGGGAAGCAGCAGAAAAATCATTTTTACTCTACTTTATTAACCGGCGCTGATAAAGCGTGAGATGAGGGAGAGAGAGGTGCCACTCTATCATGTGGGGGAGGGGGCATACTGTGAGCGAGTGACACATGAGAATAATGTGTTTTACTGTTTGACCAAATAATGGTTTAAGCCACCTAAAAAAAAACATTTTGAGTGAGGTGACCATGTAGAATGTGCAGCTCCCAACGATGAGTTCAATTAAAACATTTATTCGCACAGCCAAGTGCAGGGAGAGACAGCATCCAACCAAGCCAACTCGTGCTATAGTAGACTAATAGCTGCCATAGCTAGGTTAATTATCATGAAATATGATTACGTAGTACCTGTCTTGACTGCATCAAACCGGGAGAAGCTAGTTAAGCTACGTCGCTAACGTTATCTAGCTAGGCTAATTGAGGCTGCAGTGGATGCCCTTTCTCATCCTACAGTTACAAATTACAACAACTTCATTCAGAATATTAAGTAGCAGCCTACCTGTTTGCTCTTGGTCATTGTAGCCTATCCTTCTCCTTTAACTTTTCATTCCGTCATTTTAATTCCATCTTCCATTGATTAGATATCTCCTAACCTTTGCCTCACATGGAGGCTCTATGACTGTAGCCTCTTGCCGATTTGATGACTTACGATTGGCCAACAACAACAACAATCTACACTCTTGTGAAAAGAAAGAGCAGCAGCATAAATTATTTCTCTCTCTCTCTACTGCAGCAGTTACATTCGGATCTGTACGAGCCCTTCAGTTCAAATTACATATACTCGAGACCCTTGAAAATCATATCAGATCCGCCCAGCCCCGTGACATTTTTTTAAATTCTCGATCCGGACCCTCTTGGGTCCCAGACAGGGTCTCGTATATTCGGGTACAGGCGGATCCTTTTACCTCAGTTAGTATGGCTACTGCTTTCCTGAAACCTGAAGATCTGTCACCCTGGGACCACATATGCCTTGGCTGTTCTGGGTCAGTGATATTGACCGTGCTGTTTGTCGTTCGTTGTGGCATAGGTTCAAATCCCAGGTCGGCTGTGGCAGGTATATGGAACAGTTATACTTCCTGGTTATCCAGGTAATCCAATTTAAAGGGAGTATTATTTGAATGAATATATAAAAAGTGTGTCGCTTCCCTTTCCACTCCATTCAGTCAGTGAACACAGCGGAGTACTGCTGTGGAATGTTCTGTCTCTCTCTGCTGATGACATCAGCTAATGTGGTGTGTGGACGTCCTCCACAGCTCTCTCCGCATGAGAACAGCAGGACACTGATGTGCCATCAGTGTGTGTATGTGTTTGTGTGTATACAGTATGTGTGGGTCTATTTGCACTGTGTATGTCTGTCTCTGGGTATATGTGTTAATAAGCCCACAGTGTGATTTTCCTGGGCTATAGTATTAGCTGGCCCAGTAGGGAGCCCCATAAGGAAACTGCTATTGAAGTCTCCTTTGTAACACTGATCTCCGGGCCTACATTCTCAACACACAGACCCACTACTGCCTTCTGCCTAATCGGTATGTTTAATAGAAGCAAACAGGTGAAAATAGTTTGAAATAGAAGTGAAAATCAGCAGTCCAACTGGACAACTTCAGGTTTTCTCCCCTTTTCTTGCAAGCTGAAGGCGAGGTTTGATGCCACGTAGCCTATAGAATGATGTGCAGGTGTCTAAGGAAACAATATAAGGTCTATTATCAAGACCCCTGTCATGACGTTGCCCTCTTTGGGTACATCGAGCACTATACCCCCCCCCCTCTGCACCAGCCCTTTTCTATGCACCATCCCATCCCCCTACCTCTATACTCCTGACACCAGGCTCTGTCAGAAGAGGTCGTAAATTCCTATGAGGATATCCTCTCCTCATGGCTACAGTATAGAGAGAGAGTGAGTTTCATAGAGAAAACAAGGAATTTCTTCCACCTCACAGAACTGGAGAACCGAACGACATTTATGTTCTGGAGAAGGTATAAAAGATTGGTGAAGAATTCAGCTACGAACTGGTCTGTTTGGTAAATTTTTGTGAAGCTCATGAGAGACAATACCGCCACATTACCATAACCATGTTTATAGAAGAGTCTCAAGTATGAGACTTACATCTAATGGTTGTATAAAATGAATGAATAAGGATGAATCTATTTGTGAGATGATGGGATGCTTTGTAATGATGTTAATGTGAGAGAATTGTATTTCTGTTTAAAGTTCCACTAAGTCCTTGGCACGCCCCCAGGGGCACAGACAGGACCTGGCGTCATGAGACAGCCTTTTTCTATGTCCTGAATAAAACCCCCACCTAGGTTTTCTATCACCAGACCAGCTTACCTCGATAACGAGAGGGCCAAGGTTTGAGACCATGCATTTCTCTTGCTGAACTTTTAACCATACCACGTGGTTAAACTCTTAGACTATTGATACCGACAGAATAAGAACAAGTCTTTGATATTAATTACTAGTCTGCAGCTAGGAATTCGGTATCATAGAACGCGAAGACCAACAACCGCCGAAACAGCTATTCTATAACGACATGAATGAATGTTACTCTGAACTATCCATTCTAACCCCGACAGTGAGAGAGAGAGAGGGCGGACAGACTCCAACAGAAACAAACTTTTCAACAGAGATCCTGATGACACACTGAGTGTAAATATATATATCGATTGCAATTGTTCCCGAATGAGTGAGCGTTCATGTGCAAAGGCTTAGCATTTCAATTGTTATAATATTAAACTCTGTAGTGTCTCCTCAGTTGATCCCCACTCCCCTTTTGTCTAACAAGCCGCCATGCTGGTTTAGCCCACTAGGGCACATTCTCCTATAATTTCCTTGTAAACATATCTACTGTTTGTTATGCATTTCTGTGAATTACCTAGTTAGTAAATAAATGATTTTAAGACAATTGATGTATGGATGACTCATAGTGAAGACTGGGTTCGTGCAGATAACCTACAATTTATGACATTTGGAATGAGACTAACGTCAGGTAAATAATAATTCATTAATTCGAAGACTAATTGATCAGATATTAAAATATCTGAAAGTTATATTAGGAAAATTATAACTTTGTAATCTGAATATTTTCCTTGGTGCCCCAACTTCCTAGTTAATTACAGTTACATGATTAATCAGTTTAATCGCGTAATAATAATTACAGAGAGTTATTTGATAAATAGGTCTTCAGTTTTAATGATGCCAAAGACACGACACCCCATACAGATTCTTTCTCTCCAATATACATATTTAACATCAGGTGAAAATGTATTTTATATACATGTAGAATATTTACATCTTTGCTAAAATGCATATAATGCCTTAAAACGAATTCCAGAGATGCGTGTAGGCCTACTTTAGCCTGTTAGGGCTAGGGGGCAGCATTTGCACGTCTGGATAAAAAAAATGTACCCGATTTAATCTGGTTACTAATCCTACCCAGTAACTAGAATATGCATATACTTATTATATATGGATAGAAAACACTCTAAAGTTTCTAAAACTGTTTGAATGGTGTCTGTGACTATAACAGAACTCATTTGGCAGGCAAAACCCTGAGACATTTTCTGACAGGAAGTGGATACCTGATGTGTTGTATTGACTTTAAACCTATCCCATTGAAAAACACAGGGGCTGAGGAATATTTTGGCACTTCCTATTGCTTCCACTAGATGGCACCAGCCTTTACAAAGTGTTTTGAGTCTTCTGGAGGGAGATCTGACCGAACAAGAGCCATGGAACGATGATGTCCCATTAGACACCTGGCGCGCGAGTTCATGTTGGGTACCCTCGTTCCAATACGTTATAAAAGAGTATGCATTCGTCCACCTTGAATATTATTCATGTTCTGGTTAAAAAAGGCCCTAATGATTTATGCTATACAACGTTTGACATGTTTGAACGAACGTAAATATATTTTTTCCCCTCGTTCATGACGAGAAGTCCGGCTGGCTTAGATCATGTGCTAACAAGACGGAGATTTTTGGACATAAATGATGAGCTTTTTTGAACAAAACTACATTCGTTATGGACCTGTGATACCTGGAAGTGACATCTGATGAAGAGAATCAAAGGTAATGGATTATTTACATAGTATTTTCGATTTTAGATCTCCCCAACATGACGTCTAGTCTGTATCGCAACGCGTATCTTTCTGGGCGCAGTGCTCAGATTATTGCAAAGTGTGATTTCCCAGTAAGGTTATTTTTAAATCTGGCAAGTTGATTGCGTTCAAGAGATGTAAATCTATAATTCTTTAAATGACAATATAATATTTTACCAATGTTTTCTAATTTTAATTATTTAATTTGTGACGCTGACTTGACTGCCGGTTATTGGAGGGAAACGATTTCCTCAACATCAATGCCATAGTAAAACGCTGTTTTTGGATATAAATATGAACTTGATAGAACTAAAAATGCATGCATTGTCTAACATAATGTCCTAGGAGTGTCATCTGATGGAGATTGTAAAAGGTTAGTGCATCATTTTAGCTGGTTTTATGGTTTTGGTGACCCTGTCTTTGACTTGACAAAACATTACACACAACTCTTGTAAATGTACTGTCCTAACATACTCTAAATTTATGCTTTCGCCGTAAAACCTTTTTGAAATCGTAAAACGTGGTTAGATTAAGGAGATGTTTATCTTTCAAATGGTGTAAAATAGTTGTATTTTTGAAAAATTTGAATTTTGACATTTATTTGGATTCAAATTTGCCGCTCTTGAAATGCACCTGCTGTTGATGGAGTGCACCACGGGTGGCACGCTAGCGTCCCACCTAGCCCATAGAGGTTAAGGATGTAACAATTCACCGATAGGCATTGGTCCCCGATTGAAATGTTTAAGATTTAACTGCATTGGTTGGCGGGCCCCAAACCGATCTAATTGATATTCACAAAAATGTTTTGCTTATATTACTTTCTTTCTACCTTCCGAAAATACCTCATATTTTGTGACAACTGATGCGTCCTCTCCTTCAGTGTCGAACTAAGCATGTAACCGTGTTGACAGTCATTGATCTACAAGTCCTTTGCATGCCGAACAAACCTAGGTAATATCCGTTTTCCCTCACTGTGGCCAGCTTTGCTCGCTGACCATTGCAAGGTAGGCGGCCTGTTCCTGACCTTGCACATCTGTGCGGCATCTTCAGCATTCAAATGATGAAATGGCTTGCACCATATTAGACTTTATTAATTGAGTGACAACCTATGTAATTTGCTAGGCTATTGTTATCTATGCACAGTTAAAAATTGTGTTTTACCAGAATGAAAGTAAGCTACCGGAGACTCTCATCTGGCTATAGCCTACCTACTGAACGGGGCTTACAATATATTTTATTTTGATTGTTCAGGTTCACCATCAGCAATAGTTTTGGTAGTTTATTCATTAGTTCTGCTAGATATTCATTGGTTCAGCGCAAATACTTAATCTGCAAAAATGACAAGTTAATTAACTGGGTGATGGTGATTTCAGAACCAAAGTGGGGGGACAAAAAACATAGACTACACCCTCCTCTAATTTGATAGTGGTATTTGGGTGGTAGATGATTAAGCTGCGGTTCAAACACTTAAAAGACACACCCTTGTCCACTTACCCTCGCCTTCTGCCCTTGGGGGAATCCCCGTCGCCATCTTGGAGGGTGGTCCAAATGATTAGCCAAGCAAGGGAAGTTTGCAACTTAAGCCCCTCAGCCCTCATTTTTAGTCGGCTTTGCGAGTGTACAGTTATGTTCACTCCGGGTCCTGGAACTCCCCATAATTCAATTTGCGACGATTGTACATCTGCTAAGAAAAGTCCGCGAAAACTTAAAAACAACATCAATGGAGAAGTCAACATACAAGTGTAAGTAAAAAATGAATGCAAATAAGTTAGAAATTGTGCCACTAATGCACATGACGGCACAAACACATCTCAAAAAAGGAAATATGTTTTTGTTTGGTTAACTTTTGGAAATTGTAGAAATAAAACATTTCCCTTCTTCAGAAGTTCCAGCTAGGCAGGCTAACGTTAGTTAGCTAATTCATTTGCTAGCTATCATAGAGTAGGCATATATTAATAATGATATATTTAATATAAGTAGATATGCACTCATAATTGACTGTAGGGCATATAAAGCACCCACAAGCTACTG
This sequence comes from Salmo salar, assembly GCF_965601325.2. Classification (NCBI taxonomy): domain Eukaryota; kingdom Metazoa; phylum Chordata; class Actinopteri; order Salmoniformes; family Salmonidae; genus Salmo; species Salmo salar. Next base: position 74,136,556 of record NC_138299.1, on the reverse strand, counting down.
GTGGCTGAAAACACAATCATCGCGGGATGAACGGATGCCGAATTTCTGACCAAGGGTGGTCCATTTAAAAATCATTCCTTCTTCCTTCGCCCCTTGCCCTGCGAGTGTATACTCGTCAGACGTCATGATACGTCATCAGAAGTGCCCACTTAATTTGAGGGCTGAGGGGATAGGGTGTGTATTTTAAGTGTTTGGACCGTAGCCCTTGTCTCCCTTATGGCTCTGATCAGGTGACTACAGGACATACAGCATAGACATATGTACATCATTTACACACGCACGCACACAGGCACGCACACACACACGCACGCACACATGCACACACGCACACACGCACACACACACACACACACACACACACACACACACACACACACACACACACACACACACACACACACACACACACAGATCCAGCTCAGAGAGGCCCAGCTCATGAACATCAGCAGCAGATTTTAATTTAGAATGGAAAATGAATGTGTTTATGCAACAAATGCTAGTGCATCGAATTGTACCGAATCACATCGAACCAAATCGCATCGATTCGTCCTCGAATCAAACCGAATCACACCAAATCGTTTCAAACTAAAACTTATCGTTCCTGTATCCTATCGAAGACCATGTATCGAATTGTCTTGAAAGGGAAAGATGCACATCCATAAATTACATATAGTGCATTCGGATAATATTCCGTTTTTTTCACGCCCTGACCGGAGAGAGCCTTTTTTATGTCTCCATTTAGGTTGGTCAGGGTGTGATTTGGGTGGGCATTCTATGTCCTTTTTTCTATGCTTTGTATTTCTTTGTTTTGGCCTGGTATGGCTCTCAATCAGGGACAGCTGTACATCGTTGTCGCTGATTGGGTGTCATACTTAGGCAGCCTGTTTTCCTTTGGGGTTTGTGGGTAGTTATTTTCTGTTTAGTCATTTGTTACCTGACAGAACTGTTTGGCTGTTGTCTTTTGTTTAGTTGTAAAGGGTTCTCATTTTCCATTAAATTTCATGATAAGCACTAACCACGCTGCGCCTTGGTCTACTCCATTCAACAGCCGTTACAGAACTACCCACCTACAACGGACCAAGCAGTGTGGTAAGGAGGAGCAGAGGGTTCAGGACTGTTGGACTTGGGAAGAGATACTGGAAGGAAAGGGACCCTGGAGACAGGCTAGAGAATATCGCCGCCCGCCGGAGAAGATAGAGGCAGCGAAGGCAGAACGGCGTTTCTGGGAGGATCGGCTGGCATGGCAAGAGGAGGAGAGGCAGCCCCAAGATTTTTTTGGGGGGGGGCACACGGGAAGGTCGGCGGTGCCGAGGATGGAACCAGAGCCAGTTGGGGGGAAGTTGGAGGTGAGCGAAGGGAGCGAAGCAGAGACAGTGAAGGAGTTGATGGGGAGATTGGAGGAGAGCGATATGAGAGAGCTGCTGTGTTGGTGAATGAGGCACGACATTCGCCCTACGGAGCGTGTCCTCGAATTGATGTCACCTGAGTCAGCTCTCCATACTCGTCCTGAGGTGTGTGCTGGCCGTCTGGTGAAGACTGTGCCAGCCCCACGCACCAGGCCTCCTGTGCACCTCCCCAGCCCTGCATGTCTTGTGCCTGCTCCCAGAGCCAGGCCTCCTGCAAGTCTCCCCAGCCTGGTCTATCCTGTGCCTGCTCCCAGAGCCAGGCCTCCTGCATGTCTCCCCAGCCTGGTCAATCCTGTGCCTCTTCCATGGACCAGGCCTCCAGTGGGTCTCCCCAGCCTGGGGAATCCGGCGCAGCCAGAGTCGCCCGCCTGTCCTCCGGCGCAGTCAGAGTCGCCCGCCTGTCCTCCGGCGCAGCCAGAGTCGCCCGCCTGTCCTCCGGCGCAGCCAGAGTCGCCCGCCTGTCCTCCGGCGCAGCCAGAGTCGCCCGCCTGTCCTCCGGCGCAGCCAGAGTCGCCCTCCAGTCCGGGGCCCGCGGCGAGGGATCCGGGGTCTGCGTCCCGTTCCAGAGCCGCCACCGTGGAGAAATGCCCACCCTCCCCTATAGGTTCAGGTTTTGCGGCCGGAGTCCGCACCTTCGGGGGGGGGGGGGGGGGGGGGGGTACTGTCACGCCCTGACCTGAGAGAGCCTTTTTTATGTCTCTATTTAGGTTGGTCAGGGTGTGATTTGGGTGGGCATTCTATGTCATTTTTTCTATGCTTTGTATTTCTTTGTTTTGGCCTGGTATGGCTCTCAATCAGGGACAGCTGTACATCGTTGTCGCTGATTGGGTGTCATACTTAGGCAGCCTGTTTTCCTTTGGGGTTTGTGGGTAGTTATTTTCTGTTTAGTCATTTGTTACCTGACAGAACTGTTTGGCTGTTGTCTTTTGTTTAGTTGTAAAGTGTTCTCATTTTCCATTAAATTTCATGATAAGCACTAACCACGCTGCGCCTTGGTCTACTCCATTCAACAGCCGTTAGAAGTTTACGTGACTTTTTCCACATTTTGTTACGTTACAGCCTTATTCTAAATTTGATTAAATATTTTTTTTCCTCATCAATCTACACACAGTACACCATAATGACAAAGTGAAAACAGGTTTTTAGCAATGTTTGCGATTGTATTAAAAATCTAAAACTGAAATACCTTATTTACGTAAGTATTTACAAAGTAAGACCCTTTGCTATGAGACTCAAAATTGAGCTCAGGTGCATCCTGTTTCCAATGATCATCCTTGAGATGTTTCTATAACTTGATTGGAGTCAACTTGTGGTCCTTGATGAAAGCCTGCTCCAGAGTGCTCAGGACCTCAGACTGGGCAAATGTTTTACGTGCCCCCAACCGATTGTGTTTTTTTGTTTATCTGTGTTGTTTGTAACTTTTTTTTAAACTATTTTTGTACATAATGTTACCGCTACCGTCTCTTATGACCGAAAATAACTTCTAGACTGTGATTACTCACCACGGACTAGCAGAATCCTTTCTTCTTTCACGACTATGACGAGCCCGAGGCGGAGGATATACGGCTCCCTCGGGAACAGGCCCCGACCCCAGTGACCTGCGTGAAGAGGAGGCGGAGAAAGAGAGGCTGGAGGGCAGGCTGCCTTCAGAGGAGTAGGAGGCGATCGAATAAACCCCCACTTCCCTCAATTCTGCTCGCAAACATTCAATCTTTGGACAATAAATTGATGAATTATTGGGAAGATTAAACTACCAACGGGACATTAAAAACTGTAACATCTTATGCTTCAGGGAGTAGTGGCTGAACGACGATGTACCGGCAGGATAGAACAGCAGTGTCTGGTAAGACAAGGGGTGGCGGTCTAAGTATTTCTGTAAACAACAGCTGGTGCGCGATATCTAAGGAAGCCTTGAGCCATTGCTCGCCTGAGGTAGAGTTTCTCATGATAAGCTGCAGACCACATTACCTATCGAGAGAGTTTTCATCTATATTCTTTGTAATTGTTTACATACCACTTCAGTCAGAGGCTGGCACCAAGATAGCATTGAATGAGCTGTATTCCGCCATAAGCAAACAAGAAAGAAGATATATGCTCGCTTCGAGGCAAATAACACTGAAACATGCATGAGAGAACCAGCTGTACCAGAAGACAGTGTGATCATGCTCTCCGCAGCCTATGTGAGTAAGACCTTTAGACGGGTCAACATTCACAAGGCCGCAGGGCCAGATGGATTACCAGGACGTGTACTGTGAGCATGCGCTGACCAACTAGCAAGTGTCTTCACTGACATTTTCAACCACTCCCTGTCCGAGTCTGTAATACTAACATTTTTTAAGCAGACCACCACAGTGCCTGTGCCCAAGAACACTAAGGTAAACTGCCTAAATGATTACCGACCCGTAGCACTCACATCTGTAGCCATGAAATGCTTTGAAAGGCTGGTCATGGCTCACATCAACACCATCATCCCAGAAACCCTAGACCCACTCCAGTTTGCCCCAACAGATCCACAAATGATGCAGTCTCTATTGCACTCCACACTGCCCTTTCCCACCTGGACAAAAGGAACACCTATGTGAGAATGCTATTCATTGACTACAGCTCAGCGTTCAACACCATCATGCCCTCAAAGCTCATCAATAAGCTAAGGACCCTGGGACTAAACACCTCCCTGTGCAACTGGATTCTGGACTTCCTGATGGGCCACCCCCAGGTGGTAAGGGAAGGTAACAACACATCCGCCACGCTGATCCTTAACACAGGGGCCCCTCAGGGGTGCGTGCTCAGCCCCATCCTGTACTCCCTTTTCACTCATGACTGCACGGCCAGGCACGACTCCAACACCATCATTAAATTTTCCGATGATACAACAGTGGTAGGCCTGATCACCGACAACAATGAGACAGAGGAGGTCAGAGACCTGGCCGTGTGGTAGGGAGGAGATCAGAGACCTGGCCGTGTGGTGCCAGGACAACAACCTCTCCCTCAACGTGATCAAGACAAAGTAGGTGATTGTGGACTACAGGAAAAGAGGACCGAGCACGCCCTCATTCTCATCTACGGGGCTGCAGTGGAGCAGGTTGAGAGCTTCAAGTTCCTTGGTGTCCACATCACCAACAAACTAACATGGTCCAAGCACACCATGACAGTCGTGAAGCGGGCAGGACAAAACCTATTCACCCCCAGGAGACAAAAAGATTTGGCATGGGTCCTCAGATCCTCAATAGGTTCTACAGCTGCACCATTGAGAGCATCCTGACGGGTTTCCATCCAGGACCTCTATATAAGGCAGTGTCAGAAGAAAGCCCTAAAAATTGTGAAAGAATCCAGCCACCCTAGTCATAGAGTTGATACTCTCATGCATGTGTCAGTGTTACTTGCCTCGAAGCGAGCTTAGAAGTAATTTAGCTGGTCTGGTAGACTCGTGTCACTGGGCAGCTCTCGGCTGTGCTTCCCTTTGTAGTCTGTAATAATTAGCAAGCTCTGCCACATCCGACGAGCGTCGGAGCTGGTGTAATACGATTCGATCTTAGTCCGATATTGACGCTTTGACTGTTTGATGGTTCGTCGGAGGGCATAGTGGGATTTCTTATAAGCTTCTGGGATAGAGTCCTACTCCTTGAAAGCGGCAGCTCTACCCTTTAGCTCAGTGTGGATGTTGCCTGTAATCCATGGCTTCTGGTTTGGGTAAATGGCCTATGTGGCAATGATATTAGTCAGAAACATTTATTCTTGTATCAAAATTGTCTACAGAGTAAATAGGATTACTTTGGTAAGTGAGTTCATCACGATTTACTGGCTGGAGGGTTGGGTATGGATTACAATCCCACCCGATTGCCCAATGCCCACTAACATGCTTTATAATCTGTGTGCTCTCTATCCAATCATACCAGCCAGAACCTCCAGACAGTGAGACAGATCTTCCCATTTTGCAGCACCACTTGTTTACATACGACAACACATCGGCACAGTTATGTTGAAATAACCCGTGGCCCTAAGATTTTTATGGAGTGGCCACTTGCTGATGTGTTTGATAGTGTCAATCACTCGAATCTGACACTTTTTGGGGCAAAATAAGAATTGAAACCATCAGAGCTGTGGTTGAAATTCTAACCAAGTGAGAGAGACTGTCATTTCTTCAAACAATCATCTTTATTCAATATCGATGAATTATTGCAATAATGAAGCTGGCCGGCTCACACCCTTGAGTGTTGGACCAAGTAACCTAACCTTTACACAAATGCAGAGTACTATATATAGCTGACACTAAAATGCATCATAAGCCACTCTGGGTTCATCCAGTCGTTATCTGCACGGAGGTGTTGTATTAACCCCTCCCTGGCTTAGTTTCCCAGATGCAAGGATGATTTAGAGACAATGAGGAATTGTTCTAAACTCCTCCTGGCTATCTCTATCTCGGTTAGACCCACCACATCTTGTCTATGTAATGCAGTCTTTAACTCATTTGTCAGCTCAAGCCATCTCTAGTGATCATACGCCCAGATTAGCACCATAAAAACACAGACACTAACAGGACAGAAATATCTTCATATTTGTTAAGTATTAATTGTTAACTATTAATATCAAACAAATCAGGTAACTATGTAATTTTTCTCTCACATTCGCCTCTCAAGAAACTCAGTTTCTTCTAGAAAAATTCAAGATTGTTAAGTATACATTTAAACTAACAAAATACATCCCTCTGGTGTTTGACATTCCATCCATGGTAAACAACCTGATTTTGGGTTGCTGAGTTTTATACCTTTCTTATCAAAACACAGTCAATCTGGAACAGAAAATGAAAATGAAACATAAAAACTCACACACAGGCTTAATTACAGCAAATAGGACAGTCATCACTCTGGCACCTGTCACGAACCGGCTCAAAGCTCATAACAAAAAGGGAGACAACATGGAGATAATAAATATATTTTGTTATTTCTTAACTAAAGTAAACTAAATACAATTAACAATTGTGTGTGTAGTCAGTAATCAGTGGTGTAAGTGAGTGGTTGCGTGCATAAATGTGATAATGAGGGGTGTTGAAAGGTGCCAACAAAAACAAACAAACAAAAACAGCCACAACCAAACTCTATCAGTGTGTCTGCATGGAGAGAGTCTCCTCAATGAATAAGGGGAAGAGGTGTATTTATCCTGGGACACACCCGAGCCCAGGTGTGTCCCATTTCGCTGACGACCCTCCCGGCTCCGCCCACCAACATCCTATTAAGGAAAACAAGAGCAAAGAGAAAGAATTCGGCAGACAGAGAGGGATGGTCATCATACACCACACACAAAGGTAGGGGTCAGCATGACGAAAATGTCCACCCCATTTAGAACGAACCCTTCCTACACCAGTGACAGACACCCCTCTCTGGGCACTTTGTACACTCAGTAGGAACATGAGCTCCACATCTGGGTCCTTATGCTTAGAATTGGGGTCTTCATCAGAGATGTAGTCAGAAATAGGGAATAGGTCAGGGAAATCCTTCAGTTTCCAAATCAGAATTAAAACCCAATTAATTATCCAACCAAAATCCAGAATGACATTGCTCAGTGATTTGCATTGGTTATATCACTCAAAATGAAAACCGTCAACTTAACCTCTTATGGCTAGGGGGCAGTATTTTCACGGCTGGATAAAAAACGTACCCGATTTAATCTGGTTACTAATCCTACCCAGTAACTAGAATATGCATATACTTATTATATATGGATAGAAAACACCCTAAAGTTTCTAAAACTGTTTGAATGGTGTCTGTGAGTATAACAGAACTCAAATGGCAGGTCAAAACCTGAGAGATTCCTTTACAGGAAGTGGCCTGTCTGACCATTTCTTGAACTTCTTTGCCATCTCTATCTTTTACAAAGGATCTCTGCTCTAAATCAAATCAAAATCAAATCAAATTTATTTTTATATAGCCCTTCGTACATCAGCTGATATCTCAAAGTGCTGTACAGAAACCCAGCCTAAAACCCCAAACAGCAAGCAAAGCATGTGAAAGAAGCACGGTGGCTAGGAAAAACTCCCTAGGAAAAACTCCCTAGAAAAGGCCAAAAACCTAGGAAGAAACCTAGAGAGGAACCAGGCTATGAGGGGTGGCCAGTCCTCTTCTGGCTGTGCAGGGTGGATATTATAACAGAACATGGTCAAGATGTTAAAATGTTAAAATGTTCATAAATGACCAGCATGGTCAAATAATAATAATCATAGTAGTTGTCGAGGGTGCAACAAGCACGTCCGGTGAACAGGTCAGGGTTCCATAGCCGCAGGCAGAACAGTTGAAACTGGAGCAGCAGCACGGCCAGGTGGACTGGGGACAGCAAGGAGTCATCATACCAGGTAGTCCTGAGGCATGGTCCTAGGGCTCAGGTCCTCCGAGAGAAAGACAGAAAGAGAGAAAGAGAGAATTAGAGAGAGCATATTTAAATTCACGCAGGACACCGAATAAGACAAGAGAAATACTCCAGATGTAACAGACTGACCCTAGCCCCCCGACACATAAACTACTGCAGCATAAATACTGGAGGCTGAGACAGGAGGGATCAGAAGACACTGTGGCCCCATCCGATGATACCCCCGGACAGGGCCAAACAGGCAGGATATAACCCCACCCACTTTGCCAAAGCACAGCCCCCACACCACTAGAGGGATGTCTCCAACCACCAACTTACCGTCCTAAGACAAGGCCGAGTATAGCCCACAACGATCTCCGCCATGGCACAACCCAAGGGGGGGCGCCAACCCAGACAGGAAGACCACGTCAGTGACTCAACCCACTCAAGTGACGCACCCCTCCCATGGACGGCATGGAAGAACACCAGTAAGCCAGTGACTCAGCCCCTGTAAAAGGGTTAGAGGCAGAGAATCCCAGTGGAAAGAGAGGAACCAGCCAGGCCGAGACAGCAAGGGCGGTTCGTTGCTCCAGCCTTTCCGTTCACCTTCACACTCCTGGGCCAGACTATACTTAATCATAGGACCTACTGAAGAGATAAGTCTTCAGTAAAGACTTAAAGGTTGAGACTGAGTCTGCGTCTCTCACATTGGTAGGCAGACCATTCCATAAAAATGGAGCTCTATAGGAGAAAGCCCTACCTCCAGCCGTTTGCTTAGAAATTCTAGGGACAATTAGGAGGCCTGCGTCTTGTGACCGTAGCGTACGTGTAGGTATGTACGGCAGGACCAAATCGGAAAGATAGGTAGGATCAAGCCCATGTAATGCTTTGTAGGTTAGCAGTAAAACCTTGAAATCAGCCCTTGCCTTAACAGGAAGCCAGTGTAGGGAGGCTAGCACTGGAGTAATATGATCAAATTTTTTGGTTCTAGTCAGGATTCTAGCAGCCGTATTTAGCACTAACTGAAGTTTATTTAGTGCTTTATCCGGGTAGCCGGAAAGTAGAGCATTGCAGTAGTCCAGCCTAGAAGTAACAAAAGCATGGATTAATTTTACTGCATCATTTTTGGACAGAAAATTTCTGATTTTTGCAATGTTACGTAGATGGAAAAAAGCTGTCCTTGAAACAGTCTTGATATGTTCTTCAAAAGAGAGATCAGGGTCCAGAGTAACGCCGAGGTCCTTCACAGTTTTATTTGAGACGACTGTACAACCATCCAGATTAATTGTCAGATTCAACAGAAGATCTCTTTGTTTCTTGGGACCTAGAACAAGCATCTCTGTTTTGTCCGAGTTTAAAAGTAGAAAGTTTGCAGCCATCCACTTCTTTATGTCTGAAACACAGGCTTCTAGCGAGGGCAATTTTGGGGCTTCACCATGTTTCATTGAAATTTACAGCTGTGTGTCGTCTGCAGTGAAATTTAACATTATGTTTTCGAATGACATCCCCAAGAGGTAAAATATATAGTGAAAACAATAGTGGTCCTAAAACGGAACCTTGAGGAACACCGAAATTTACAATTGATTTGTCAGAGGACAAACCATTCACAGAGACAAACTGATATCTTTCCGACAGATAAGATCTAAACCAGGCCAGAACTTGTCCATGTAGACCAATTTGGGTTTCCAATCTCTCCAAAAGAATGTGGTGATCAATGGTATCAAAAGCGGCACTAAGATCTAGGAGCACGAGGACAGATGCAGAGCCTCGGTCTGACGTCATTAAAAGGTCATTTACCACCTTCAGAAGTGCAGTCTCAGTGCTATGATGGGGTCTAAAACCAGACTGAAGCGTTTCGTATACATTGTTTGTCTTCAGGAAGGCAGTGAGTTGCTGCAACAGCTTTTTCTAAAATGTTTGAGAGGAATGGAAGATTCGATATAGGCCGAAAGTTTTTTATAATTTCTGGATCAAGATTCGGCTTTTTCAAGAGAGGCTTTATTACTGCCACTTTTAGTGAGCTTGGTACACATCCGGTGGATAGAGAGCCGTTTATTATGTTCAACATAGGAGGGCCAAGCACAGGAAGCAGCTCTTTCAGTAGTTTAGTTGGAATAGGGTCCAGTATGCAGCTTGAGGGTTTGGAGGCCATGATTATTTTCATCATTGTGTCAAGAGATATAGTACTAAAACACTTTAGTATCTCCCTTGATCCTAGGTCCTGGCAGAGTTGTGTAGACTCAGGACAATGGAGCTTTGGAGGAATACCCAGATTTAAAGAGGAGTCTGTAATTTGCTTTCTAATGATCATGATCTTTTCCTCAAAGAAGTTCATAAACGTATTACTGCTGAAGTGAAAGCCATCCTCCATTTGCGAAGGCTGCTTTTTAGTTAGCTTTGCGACAGTATCAAAAAGAAATTTCGGATTGTTCTTATTTTCCTCAATTAAGTTGGAAAAATAGGATGATCGAGCAGCAGTGAGGGCTCTTCGATACTGCACGGTACTGTCTTTCCAAGCTAGTCGGAAGACTTCCAGTTTGGTGTGGCGCCATTTCCGTTCCAATTTTCTGGAAGCTTGCTTCAGAGCTTGTGTATTTTCTGTATACCAGGGAGCTAGTTTCTTATGACAGATGTTTTTAATTTTTAGGGGTGCAACTGCATCTAGGGTATTGCGCAAGGTTAAATTGAGTTCCTCGGTTAGGTGGTTAACTGATTTTTGTCCTCTGACGTCCTTGGGTAGGCAGAGGCAGTCTGGAAGGGCATCAAGGAATCTTTGGGTTGTCTGAGAATTTATAGCACGACTTTTAATGCTCCTTCGTTGGGGTCTGAGCAGATTATTTGTTGCAATTGCAAACGTGACACTTCCTACGTCGTCCATGGGCGCTCAGAGCCCGGGAAAAAACAGAATGTCGTCATCCCAGCCCCAGGCTGAAACACATTATCGCCTTTCTCAAGTGGCCGATCAAGGGACTGTGGGCTTAGGCACGTGACCTGGCCGCCCCCGTCTTTGTGATTTTTTCCTCTGTTTGCCGAAAAGGAGATTCCCGGTTGGAATATTATCGCTTTTCTACGAGAAAAATGGCTTAAAAATTGATTTTAAACAGCGGTTGACATGCTTCGAAGTACGGTAATGGAATATTTAGAATTTTTTTGTCACATTTTTTTACATTTTAGATTTTAGTCATTTAGCAGACGCTCTTATCCAGAGCGTCTGCGACTGGAAGCCAGTGGAGAGAGCGGAGGAGCGGGGTGACGTGAGAGAACTTGGGAAGGTTGAACACCAGACGGGCTGCGGCGTTCTGGATGAGTTGTAGGGGTTTAATGGCACAGGCAGGGAGCCCAGCCAACAGCGAGTTGCAATAATCCAGACGGGAGATGACAAGTGCCTGGATTAGGACCTGCGCCGCTTCCTGTGTGAGGCAGGGTCGTACTCTGCGAATTGCGCCATGCGCGCGACCCTGATTTACCATTTCGGATAGTGTCTGGGACGCACGAACAAAACGCCGCTATTCGGATATAACGATGGATTATTTTGGACCAAACCAACATTTGTTATTGAAGTAGCAGTCCTGGGAGTGCATTCTGACGAAGACAACAAAAGGTAATCAAACGTTTATAATAGTAAATCTGATATTGGTGAGTGCTAAACTTGCCGGGTGTCTAAATAGCTAGCCCGTGATGGCTGGGCTAGGTACTTCGAATATTGCAAAATGTGCTTTCACCAAAAAGCTATTTTAAAATCGGACATATCAAGTACATAGAGGAGTTCTGTATCTATAATTCTTAAAATAATTGTTATGCTTTTTGTGAACGTTTATCGTGAGTAATTTAGTAAATTGTTAGCAAATTCCTCCGGAAGTTTGCGGGGGGTATGCTAGTTCTGAACGTCACATGCTAATGTAAAAAGCTGTTTTTTGATATAAATATGAACTTGATTGAACAAAACATGCATGTATTGTATAACATAATGTCCTAGGTGTGTCATCTGATGAAGATCATCAAAGGTTAGTGCTGCATTTAGCTGTCTTCTGGGTTTTTGTGACATTATATGCTAGCTTGAAAAATGGGTGTCTGATTATTTCTGGCTTGGTACTCTGCTGACATAATCTAATGTTTTGCTTTCGCTGTAAAGCCTTTTTGAAATCGGACAGTGTGGTTAGATAAAGGAGAGTCTTGTCTTTAAAATGCTGTGAAATAGTCATATGTTTGAAAAATTGAGGTTTTTGTATTTTTGAGGAATTTGTAATTCGTGCCACGCCTATCATTGGATATTGGAGCAGGTGTTCCGCTAGTGGAACGTCTAGATGTAAGAGGTTAACACAAATCAACACTGGCAGAATGTACATTTATATTAACATACAATATAATTATCCTATAATTCTAGTATTAACTTTCTCATCACGATTATAATTACAGATCAGTATCTCAATGCATTCTTAGCCTAAATTACTATAAATTTAACAGTGTATACCTCCACAATCAACCTGATACCCCAAACAACAATTTTAGACAAGTCTAAATCAATTACGGGCACAGTTGACCAACCCCCTCCCTTTCCCGGCACTCAATCTTCAGGCATTTCTTAATTTTTCTTCTTCAGATAGCTTCACAGTTCAAAGTGGATGGCCCATTACAATGTCCCAATTTCAGTGTCTCACCTGAACCCCACCACAACTCATTATGTCTTGTCCATTTGCCAACCAGTATACCAGCAATATGAGAGAAGTTTTGGAACGGATCTCTCTCCATTCTCACTCCACATGGACTTCTGTTGCACTCCTGAGAGAAAAGGCATTTGATAACTTCAACTGGATGCTGTACACCGGTTGCTAGCTCAAACTCAGGTCTCTTGATGAAGGTGGTGCAGGACAGGGCTGCAGTGAACACCATTTCTTCAGCAGGTTAGAAGGGGTTTTGAGGTCCACACCATTTGGTCAAATTATCCCTTTCATGCATCTAGATACCATCTCCACAATAACCTCGAGAAAGGACAGATCAGAACAACAATTCAGTTCAGTGCATCTCTGATTCAGGAAATCCAGATAAGCGTTTCAAGAAATCCAAACAAATTTTCTACTGTATGACAAATCATTACTACTATCAATATTCTTAATCCAATCTCTAAAACACATGTAAAATAAAAAGAATACATAATATTCTGTTGAAACTATTTCCCCAAATTGGTTTGTACTCCCCCTATCACACTGTCAACCTCATCGCAGAGTCATAGGGTCAGGAAGTTATCCTGATCATCCAGCAGACCCAATCTGGTGAGATTTATCAAACCAAACAAAACAAACAATGCAACAATACACTCCTTCATATATCACTCGATACATTCCTACATATCACTCAAGGTGTGTAAACTTCAATCCAAAAACCTCAAAAGACTAGTAATTCCCCTATTTTGACACATGCCTCACCATGTGAGTAATGTGCAAAAAGAACACCACTGCAAATCCAATTCTAATTACTACCCTTAACTCCATAAAAAAACATTTGTACCCATTCAAGGGCAGCCCTCTCTTTCCACCGTGGACCTAATTCACAAATAGGCCATGAACTATAAACTAAAAACTTTGGCCCTGTCCGGGGGTTTCATCGGATGGGGCCACAGTGTCTCCTGACCCCTCCTGTCTCAGCCTCCAGTATTTATGCTGCAGTAGTTTATGTGTCGGGGGGCTAGGGTCAGTCTGTAACATCTGGAGTATTTCTCTTGTCTTTTCCGGTGTCCTGTGTAAATTTAAATATGCTCTCTCTAATTCTCTCTTTCTCTTTCTTTCTTTCTTTCTCTCTCTCGGGAGCCCTAGGAATATGCCTCAGGACTACCTGGCTTGATGACTCCTTGCTGTCCCCAGTTCACCTGGCCGTGCTGCTGCTCCAGTTCCAACTGCTCTGCCTGCAGCTATGGAACCCTGACCTGTTCGCCGGACGTGCTACCTGTCCCAGACCTGCTGTCCCAGACCTACTGGAACCCTGACCTATTCACCGGATGTGCTACCTGTCCCAGACCTGCTGTTTTCAACTCTCTAGAGACAGCAGGAGCGGTAGAGATACTCTCAAAGATCGGCTATGAAAAAGCCAACTGACACTTACTCTTGTGTTACTGACTTGTTGCACCCTCGACAACTACTATGATTATTATTATTTGACCATGCTGGTCATTTATGAACATTTGAACATCTAGGCCATGTGCTGTTATAATCTCCACCCGGCACAGCCAGAAGAGGACTGGCCACCCCTCATAGCCTGGTTCCTCTCTAGGTTTCTTCCTAGGTTCTGGCCTTTCTAGGGAGTTTTTCCTAGCCACCGTGCTTCTACACCTGCATTGCTTGCTGTTTGGGGTTTTAGGCTGGGTTTCTGTACAGCACTTTGAGATATCAGCTGATGTAAGAAGGGCTATATAAATACATTTGATTTAATTTGATATAAACCTCTTCATAATTAACAGTAATACAAATGACCTTAAGATCAGTATTACCAATGATCAAACCACACTAGAAAGTCAGGACAGAGGTCAGAGGTCATAAAATCCTTCAAAGAAGTATTTCGTTTTCTATTAGACTGTCACAACGTCGACAGAAGGTGGCGCCTCTCCTCGTTCGGGCGGCGCTCGGCGGTTGTCGTCGCCGGCCTACTAGCTGCCACCGATCTCCTTTTCATTTTCTTTTGGCGATGTCTGTTTTATGTTTGCACCTGTTGTGAGTTAGGTCGTTAGTGGGGGAGTTATTTAGTCTGTCTGTTTAGGTTTGGGGATTGTGCAGGATTATTTTTTGTCTACGTTGTTTAGGTTGGGGTTTAGGTTTTCCTCTGCCATTTGTTTATTGGTGCATACGGGTTTTCCTGGGCTGCGTCCCTACTCTGTTTACAGGCTCTTGCCTTTTGGATGTATTTCGCCCTGCCTTGCATTTTGGCATCTTTGGACTGAAACCTTCTAAACGTGTTTTCACGGACCTTGGTCTCCTGCTCCTGACTTCACCCCTCCTGCTTATTTGAGTATCGTGACATAGACTAAGTATTTAAAACCAGTCAAACATTTCACACATTTCTTATCCCAGATTGCAATATGTTTTTCAGTACATTTCTTATCAAAATAATTCACGTGTTCAATTAAAACTCAGAAAAACTGAAAATTCCATGTGTGTGTGTGCCCCTTTAAGATACTAACTCATATTCATAACCAGTAAGTAGTGTGTGCCTGCTGGTGTGTGTGTGTGGTAAACTATATGGCAAAAAAAGAAATGTGACTCACCACCTGGATTCAGTCTTATGTAGCAACATTTGAAGTTTTGTTTTTTACATTGGATAAAAGTAGAGACTCAGAGCTACAAAATGCTATATCATACACTGCATTTGAGGAAACGATGGGAAAGTAATTCTGCTTTGAAAGTTGATCAACTTGTAAACTCACTTTTGAGAAAACTGTCTTTCAATGTTTTGGTACTACTATTGGAGAGCCTTTCTTTGTCTACACCCATTCAGCATTGTTCACACCCTCTTAAGCCTTAGCCCCACCCATCTATTGAAGGGTTGATCTGACCGTTCGGTACTAACTTGCCAGCTACTTCCAGACATGTAGGAGAGCGAGAACAGCGCACTGAACATTACTCGCCCTTGCAGAGCTGGTTAGGCTGTTACGTTATCCAGAGCGTTGGTGACTGCAACTGTGCTGTCAGATTGTCAGTTCGTAAATTCAGAGCATTTCGTGTTCAGAGTGCACACTGGATGCTCTGGCCAATAAGTAGGGTTGTTCCGGAAGCTCTGACCTGACAACGACAGTCAAGCACCCAAGCTAACTGGCTAACATTAGCTAGCTACTTCCAGACACATAATGAGAGAACACCCCACTCTGACCATTTTACTCACCCTTGCAGAACTGATTAGGCAGTTTTCATGTTATCCAGAGCGTTGGTGACTGACTGTGCTGTTGGCAACAATTGAATTAAGCTTTGTTGCCGACGTTTACTGACACCAGACATATTCAACGGGTGTTGAGCATTAAAAAATTCTGCGCTCTGGCACACTAAGACGAGAGTCTTTTGTTAAGAAGTGTAGCTAGATAGCTAGCTAGGTAAACAATGAATCCCAACGCATGACGTAATGTTAATTAGTGAGCCAGCCAGCCAGCTAACTACTGCTAGCTAGCTAACAGTACACTTAAACTCTAAATTAAAATACTTTGTCAAAATTAGAGTGGAGTCTTTTGTTAAGACATGTAGCTAGCTAGCTAAACAATGGACCATAATCACAACTCGTGACGTAACTACCCTGCATGAATCTGCAGTTAGCTAACCAACCAGGTTCTATGGCTATAACTAGACAAGCAAATGTGTCTGAGATACGAAGAATAAGATCAAAACATTACGACCCAGCCAGCTAACGTTAGCTAGCTAACAGTACACTTGAAATTAAAGCACTTTCTGTCAAAATTAGAAATGTTCTAATATCTGAAAATGTAGCTAGCTAGACTATCTTACCAAGATACACTACTGTACATAATGGTTGGACACGTCTCTTGTCTGATACCATGCATGGTTGCCCTTAGTTTGACAATGTAACCCAGACTGGTGTTTTCTCCAAGTCCTTAGCTATCATACTCGAATTCCACTGATTTCAAAACTTGGTCCTCCAGAAAGTGGAGAGCATACACTTAACGTTAGCTAGCGAGCCAGCCAGCTAATGTTAGCTAGCTAACAGTACACTTTAACTTGACATTAGGTTTATGCAGTTTTACTACACGATACATTAAAAAAAAGCGTTCGACACGATTACCTAGATATACTCAACAGCTCCAATAGACAGACGCGTGCTATATGGCAGACCACTCCAAACTCATCTCTCGGCATTGTCCAGCCCACTCATTATCTCAGCCAATCATGGCTAGCGGGCAGGTTGCTCACTTTTTCTCTGGCTAAACCAACATGGCTCGTAATTTAAATGTTTTATTCATATTTACAGATATTAAGGCACATGAAAGTTCACATGTTCGAGAAGGTATTTCTGGCAAAAAATGCATTTTGCAAAAAGAAAATGTTTGACGCTCTAACGGCTCTCCTGTGAAGTCGTGACTTACATCTAGTTTCCTGATTCGGGTCACAAATGGCCAGGACTTATTTATTTTGGTATCTCCTCTTTACCACCGAATCCGGACACCTTTATACCTATTAAACTGCCAAATTTCACTAACCCCTCTCCCAAGACCATAGCCTCAGGAAACATTTCAAAAAAGAGAAAATGACTATCCCCATTCTCCTGGAAGAGAAACAAAACATTTCTTTAGCGTAAGGAACCAGTGATATTTGATCCCAGGCATCTATTTAAAAGTTGTTTGAGACGTGGTCTCCTGTGTCTCCCTTAATAACAAAAAGACTGTAATCTCTATGAACCCCTATTGATCTAACCGAGGCCATACATCTCTACTGTATGTACCATTTTCCTGTCCTGCTGCTTTCTAGAGGGTTTGTTGCTGCTATTTTGAAAAAGATGATAAGGCTTGCATCGCAGCATCCCCCACCCCCCAAATGCAGTGGGCGCAGTAGTCTCCATTACCACTCTACTCATTATTTAACCTTTACCTTGTATTACTAAAATGTCACATCATTAGAGTGCTATCAAAAAACTCACTAATAACATATTACCATTCACATACTGTCAACACTCATTAAATGTAGATCAACCCTCCTTATCAATGTCTTCGTCACTGTCACCCATTGCAAGGTTTAGAAAATAAAAGAAACCAAACCATGCTTATTATCTCCTTACTAGAAGGCAATGTTTACATGTAGTCTACCCTAACCATATTACTCTATATTTTTTATACCAACCTCTGCTTCACACTCATTAAACTTCTATTATTTTAAGATTAACCTCTAATGTGCCGAATGTAGAAAATACATCAGCCAATTCTTAATCAATCCAAACAATTCAAATTCGAAATTCTTACTTTCCAATTTACTTACTCTCCTTTGTTACCTTCTCTAGTCTACATCTCTTCCCTTAAACTCAGAAAGCTTTCTACAATCTCAACCATACTGTCGTGTCTTTGGGCACCCTTAAACTGAAGACATGTTTATCAAAATAACTCCCTGTTATTATTATTACGCGATTAAACTGATTAATCGTTTAACTGTAATTAACTAGGAGATTGGGGCACCAAGGAAAATATTCAGATTACAAAGTTATAATTTTCCTAGTATAACTTTCCTGTATTATAACATTATATATTATATTGTATTATATTATATTATATTATAGTATAGGCCGATTATATTCTGGTTTAAATGGTGTATTTTACCTCGCGTCCAGTCTCATTCCAAACGTCGTAAATTGTTGTATCTGCACGAACCCAGCCTTTACTAAGTCATCCATACATCAACTGTCTTAAAATCATTTATTTACTAAACAAAGTAATTCACAGAAAGTATACAAACAGTAATTATCGTCACAAAGAATTGGTAGAGTAATGTGCCCTAGTGGGCTAAACCGGCATGGCTGGTGTCTTGTTAAAACAAAGGGTCATAAAGGGCAGCTGAGAAGACACTACAGAGTTGATAAATATTAACAATTGATATGCTAATCCTTTGCACATGAACGCTCACTCATTCAGGAACAATTGCAATCAATATATATTTACGCTCAGTGTGTCGTCCTTGTTGGAGAGTTTTCTGTCCTGTTGGAGAGTTTTTGTCCGCGTTCTCTCTCTCTCTCTCGGTTAGAATGGATCTTTCAAAGTGACATTCATTAGCGTCGTTATAGAATAGATGTTTCGTCGGTCTTCACGTTCAATGATAGAATTTCTAGCTGCAGACTATTAATTAATATCAAAGACTTGTTATTATTCTGTCGGTATCGATAGTCTAAAAGTTTAACCACGTGGTATGGTTAAAGTTAAGTAGAGGGATGCAGGGTCAAACCTATTGGCCAACTCGTAATGGAGTGGAGGCCTGATCTGAAGAAAGTAACCCTGGGTGGGGGTTTTATTCGGAATGACAGAAAAAGGCTGTCTCATGACACCAGGTCTTGTCTGTGTCCCTGGGGGCTTGCCGATGACTGAGTTAAGCTGAACAGAAATACAATTCTATCACATTAACATCAGTACATAGCCTCTCAACTTATTCCAAATAGCTTTAATCTTATTAAATCATTGTATACAACCATTTAGATGCAAGTCCCATAGCTGAGGCTATTGTCTCCAATGGGTATCACAAAATTGTACCAAGTGGACCAGTTCGTAGCTGGATTCTTCACCGATCTTTTAAACCTTCTCCAGAACATAAATGTCGTTCGGTTCCCCAATTCTGTGAGTTGGAAGAATTTCCTTTGTCTCTCTATGAAACCCCTCTCTGTCTCAACTGGGCCATGCGGCAGGACATTCTCCTTTAGAATTTTACGACCGCCTTCACAGGGCCTGGGTAGGGAGAGGTAGGTAGGGGGATGGTGCAAGGGGGAGGGGGTCAACTGTGCTCCCTGTTCCCAGGGCGAGGGCAACGTCATGACAATACTCTATCTCCGTCTTTCCGCTAACGTTACTTTACCAGGTGAACAATATTTCTTTAATTATAGTCAAAACAACATAACTTCTGTTCACAGGGAGGCCACTTTAATATGGTATCTCTTGTTTCGCTGGTTGTACTTTCCCATATGATGCCTTGTGACCCTGCTCTACCACATAGTTTACGAATGTGGCGATGTTTGGAATATCAGTTTCTTTGTCATTTCACGGCAATAACAAATCCACTACACATTGTATCAACACAGAACCCCCAAATCTACACCCTTTGGAGATTGTTTGAATGCGGCGTGATACAAAGGTTGACTATTTTTAAACATAATTTGTGCTTTTGCCCATATATACTGCCAATTTTAATATGTTACCTATTATCCACTGTCCTTGATTCTCACAAGGATTATTCAATCCCAAAATCAGCTAAGGAATAGGTTTGATCCAAGCTCTCTGATTCATAATGCATACTTTTCTTTCCACAAGGCAGTCAAGAATCCCCCAAGCTAACTGGCTAAAGTTGGCTAGCTAATTAGCTAACACTACTTCCAGACACAAACAAGAGAATACTTCTTCACTCTCCTTCACTCTTGGTGACTAACTGTGCTGCTGGCAATAATTCAAATTACTTTATTCCCGATCGTTTACTGACACCGGCCATATTCAACCAGGCGTTGAGAATTTGCAAATTCATCAGTTATTCTGCGTTCTGGTACATCCACACCAGGACTCTGAAATCCAAACAATAGCCAGAGCAAATCCACAAAGTACCCCATTTAACAATGTCCATTGAGAACGCACAATGACTATATCATGTAGCTAAGCTAAGAATGACGTGAATAATCAAGTCAATAAACGTTGGGTAGTTGGATAGCATATAGCTAATATATTACCAAGTTTGATGCAATGATATGCGGTTCACAAGGATAATGCAACCAACAAAAGTGTTATCTGTTAGTTAAAACAAAGATTTTGTAAGACCAATAAGAATACTACATACTCAAATTACATCACAAATAGTACGATTACGCTGATAGAACGCTAACATCAATACACTGGTGTATTGAGCTAGTGATTCTTCTTTTATGTCATTGTGCCAAGTCACAATTACATCCCTGAATTCTCTAAGATTGGAATTTTCCTGTCAGTAGGGCTGAATTTTATCCATGATTAGATTTTATTCTAATATTTGAGCCGAACTGGTAGAATGTTCACGCGCTTCTATTAGTGTCTTTATGGCTTTGCTATAGTCTACCTCTTCTATGAATTTATTTCCACTCCTCTCTCCTCGCGGTTTTAATTAATATATGCAATCTTTTTCTGAGACCATCTCCCAGATCCTGTAGACAGTCATATAATGCGTTCGCCTTCTCTCTAACAAATGATCCATAAAAAGACCACTCTTGAACCTACGTCCGTATACGTATGGGTTGTTTTACTTGCATCTCATTATATTCGCAGTATTACTTTATCAAATCTTTAGTAATCGATTATAAACACATGGTTATTTGTCATAAAAAAAATTATTCATATATTCACAGAATCAATATATATAACGTAGGAAATCTTAGGTACTCACATCAATTAACCACTTCATGTGCGTTTCCAACAACTCTTGATGCATACACTCCCTGCTGAACCCAAAAACTTTAGTTTCCTTGATGCTGCCCTATGGGAATAATTCTCCATACATATCCTCAACAATTAATAGACTTCCAGAAATTATAGACTTGCCGCTATTGTTCTAAAATAACATTCCGCTCTCAATACCGCCCCGTGATATTCTATGATGGATATTCTATCCAAATTTAAAATCAGCCTATTTCACACATTTCTATATCTATCCAAACTTCAGATGAACCCTTATATCCACAACCACACAACTCTCATTCACATTCACACAGTACTGTTCCCAAAACATACTTAATCAATTAGTTGTTTTCTACAATATTTTTTAAACCTGCAGGAATATTTTCTAATTTCTATCTCGGGATTAGGTCCTGAGATAACACAACTCATACATTTACACCTTACAATACTAAGCCATGGTACAGGATCTCATAACCTTAAAACGGCAGTAACTTTACAGGTACACCTTACCATTTTATGCTATTCATTATAATGCATTCTCACATTTTTCTATAGCTCTTTTGAGTCCACACAGGTCTCTAACACACACAGGGTTTTTAACCCACACAGGGTTTTTGCTTTGTAGTCTTAAACTAGTTCACACAGATTCTGGATTCATCCAGTTCACACAGATTCTGGATGCTAACGCTAATTGATCTTAACTAGTTCACACAGATTCTAGTTTTAATCCAATTCACACAGATTCTGGATGCTAACGCTAATTGAGCTTAACTAGTTCACACAGATTCTAGCTTTAATCCAGTTCACACAGATTCTGGATGCTAACGCTAATTGATCTTAACTAGTTCACACAGATTCTAGTTTTAATCCAGTTCACACAGATTCTGGATGCTAAAGTCAGATGGCAGTTCCCTTTTCTCCATTAAAAAAAAAAAATGTTTCAAAGAAATTCAGTCTCACCCTATTTATCTGTCTCTGTTGGGAACGCCATAACCACCCGCCTGACACCCTCCTTCAGATCTTAGGCAGGCCCTGTGCACGGTTAAACCCATGTCCTCAGGAGCAGTCAGCAGATGGAGATCGGTGTCCCATCTGGGTCGCCAAATACTGTGGTGGAATATTCTAACTAAGTGAGAGAGACAATGAGGAATTGTTCTAAACTCCTCCTGGCTATCTCTATCTTGGTTACACCCACCACATCTTGTCTATGTAATGCAGTCTTTAACTGACTAGCCATGACTAGTTATTCATGCCCATTTTTTTAAACTTGAGAAATACTGCACCAAACACCTTAGCTAGATATAAAATTGCTCGACTAAAGGGCAATCCACACCAAGGGCAATAACTATAACGATACATTATACATAACTATAAATGTTGGCGAGCATCCACATCCACACGAGCATCCACATCGTTCTGCAGTAGGCCTACACCTGCTCTCAATCAACTGATCAACGCATCCTACTGCATGCTGTAGACCTATTAATAAGGTGGTAACACAGACCATTCAGTGCTTCAGGGTGTGTTCATTGTCATAGTGACAGCTGCAAATAATAGCCTACTTCAGTGTAATGAAAAATAATATAGAAACTCTTATTTAAATGTAGCCAATTCAACAACAAATGCGGTTTAGCCTGCGTATCTTTTACATCATGTCATTGCTTGCCTCGTTGCTCAAGTAGTTTGCAAGTGGTTTCCATTTTTCTAATGACTGTCAATTCATTTGGATCTTCTTTTTCGCTGTGCTCGTCTTTCTGTCTGTCCTGTGCAACCATTTGAAATGCATCATTGCAACAATATTATCATCACTGGCCAAGTGATCACACCAACACACTCTCTCTCCTTAACTTTCCCCGACAGTTCATTTGGCCTAGGCCTATAGGCTATTGCGCACGCCAACAGCTGAAAGACAGAGGCTAGAGATGTGTAACCGAAGTAAGAAGCTAAATAAATATTAGCTAGATATTAGGTCATTCATTAGCTAAATAGTAGGGCTATAAATATTTATGAAAAAAAGCTCAACAGATTGCAAAATGGCAGCTCTGTGTGTTCCTCCAGGCTGAGATCTGCAGTCCCGGACACGCAACGCTCCACTATTGATTTGGCTATGCATTTAGACAAGAAAATTATTCTAGCTAGGCTACAACAACACAATTCAACGAGGAATTTGTTATTAGTCATCAAGTGAGTACACCATTTTTGGGGCTGTAAATTGCAGTGACGTAGGCTAATTTCAATAACAAATGTCCTGTTTTGAATGCTTCATGCTGAAGTAACTGCATACAGGCAAGGCCTGCTTTTGCAACCATTTGGATCAGTTATGGGTCTATTCTCGACAGTTTACAAGGTCCAGAAAGGTACATTAGCAGGTTACTCATATGGTGTATTTTGATGACATCATCGTGCTCTCTCTCTCTCTCCTTTCAAACTGCCCTATTTTACATTCAGCAAGCAAGAGCAAGCTGGAATCTCTCCTCGATAGGTTAGTAGTAGTATTATAAAATTCTTGAATTAAGTGTAACAAGTCTAGCTTTTCCTGGGACTCCAAGAGCTAAGAGCAATAGCTGTAGCTGAGAGGCAGCGGATCTAGACGGTAGTTCTGTCACGTCCTGACCAGCAGAGGGTGTTGTTGTGTAGTTTTTGGTCAGGACGTGGCAGAGTATGTCTGTGTATGTGTGTTCTGGGTGTTGTGTTTCTATGTGGGTCTGTGTGGCTCCTGATCAGGGACAGCTGGTTATCGTTGTTCCTGATTGGGAGTCATATAATTAGGAGTATGTTTGTCACTTGTGTTTGTGGGTGGTTGAGTTAACACTGCTATTTGTTTGGTCGTAAGTAGCATGTCGTGAGTGTTTATTGTTTTTCTGTGTATACTTTACTTATATATATTAAAAAGATGAGTATCCACATTCCGCATGCAGTTTGGTCTCTTCAACACGGCTTCAACATTTATGACAAGTTCTTATTATCGTTGTAGTTATCATTGTATTGTGTACGTTCACTTGAATTAGAAAACCCTTTTTTTATAGTTATCGTCCTTGGTGGGGAAGGCCCATAAGACCTCCTCTGCAAAAATGTCTAAATTAATTGAAGATTTCTTGATTTATCTTAGATTAATTCTGACTATTTTAAGGATGTGGCTATTTTGAGAAAGTGGCTATGTTGTTGCTACGGTGACTCAGGAGGGACAAACTACAGTACCTGCCAGGGTATGATATGCAAACAAAACACACCCACAATGAACCACACCCCCAAAACAACTCTTGTTTGTCTTCAGCAAAGATTATGAATATACTGACAAGATACATGTCTCTCTGCCATAACAATGGGAGTTGTTGTCCACAAGGCGGCACGGTGGGCTCTCTAGCTCCCGCCTAACCTTTCTTTGGATTTGTGGATACATGTCATTATTGTAATCATTTTTTGAATATTCGATGAGCGTTGTTGATGTCAACCGCCTGTATTCAATGGAGAGAGATGCTAGGCTACTAGCCTCATGCCTTGAATATGCATAGCCTTCTCGAGACAACTGCGATATAAAGCGTTTTTTTCCCCCCCAAAGTTGCCGGGATGTCACGTGTCATACTTATATCAATACATTTGTAACAACATAAGCCTTACAAAACATATATTCGACCAAATAAACCTCACGTTGCAAATAAGCCATACATTTTTTGTTGTTGACCACACAAAAACTTGCTTGGTTGGTGAAACAATGAAAAAATTCCACCTGCTGGAGGGAGACACATTTTCCGCTGAGTTGGGCCTCTCTCTTCTTCTTCCTCTCTGGCTTCAGTCGTGGTGGTGAAGATTTCTTAATGAGCAATCTTCAAAAAGAGGAAGTGCAGACACCCTTTAAAATCGAACTAATTATTTGAAAAAAAATACATTATTTGACAATTTTTTTTACATTTCACATGTATACTAAAACATGAATCAAAAAATATATTTTATATCTATTTTTTCCCTGTATGGGACAAGTCTAATGGGTCTACTAGAGTGAGGATTATCACTTAGATGGCTCCTGCTCATTACACTGAACCAACGACTCTCACTCCTCTGTCAATCAATGCCACAGGGTGTGTTACCTACACAGGCACTGGAGTGCTCACTGTGTTGCTGCTTGTTGTGTTATATACTTTGCAATCAGAGGTGTTGTGAATAGGGTGAGAAATTGGGGAGGTGTTTTCTTTCTCGCTCCGATGATCTTTGTTTGTATGAACGGGACAAGCCGTGTCTGAGCCAATAAATCAATCATGAAGAGTTAGCTTCTGCAGGAGTTATTTAGCTACATTGTCTCCTTATTCATTTGTTTATTGATTTTGTTTATGACTCAATGAGAGGAGTAGAGTTTGGACCTCAGGAAGGGATTAGAGGATGAGTACTATCGCACAGAGATAAACATGGCTGTAAGCACTGACTCAGGTACAGTAGTGTTTGGTAGCTCATTATAATTAAGGACAGGATTAAGTTAGATACATCTGATCTCAGACCAGGGCTTAGGGCACTTTATACTCTGAGCATCAACACAGAGTCTGTTCTCTAATCTGTGAGCAAGTGTGTGTTACGTTTGTGTAACTATGTGTATGTCTGTGTGTGACTAAACATTTAAGAACAGTAAAGGGAACGTGAGACTTTACCTGGCAACACACACACACAGCTTTCCACATACACACTCGCAGTGGAGCTGGAACCAGCGCTCGCTACGACATCATCAATCAGGGACAGGCGATTGCATCGTTGCACAGAGTAATGATGGGGTTTGTAATTACATAGCCAGGCAAAAAACACAAACAGAAACAGAAACAAAACACACACCTCAGACAGAGACACGCACGCACGCACGCACGCACGCACGCACACACGCACACCTGTATTATGTACAATTGTATAACATCCATTAAGAGTACGTGGGTACTGTTTCTCTGAGCCCTCATCCCTCCCTCTGCTCCCTTCTCCAGTGAGAGCTGCTCTCTTCCCTGCACTCATCCTATTCCATTACTCACACCATTCACACCCACCGCCACTTAGGACGGAGACAGAGAGAGAGAGACAGGGGAGGGGGTCAATGAGAGAAGCAGGGTGAGAGAGATTGGACTGAACTGTGACAGCACTTTCCCAGAGTCCCTTCCTCCTCCCTCATGTGTTTGTGTATGCATACGTGTATGTGTGTGTATGTGAGTGTGTGTTTGTGTGTAGGACCGTGTGTGTGTTCTCACAGAATCATTACAACAGGGAAAGAACCAAGCCCTGATGTAGAGGCTTTCTCTTTGCAATCAGATGTCCTTGAATCAAAATCAGCTATATTTCCCCTGTAGGTGGCAATGTTGTCACATGAATAACATGCAGAGACCTCATCAGCCTTCTCACCTACTGGGGGTTGAAAGTGAGAAGGCCTCCACTATGAATGACACACACAAACACACCCAATGAGACACATACACACACTCACGCACACACACAGACGGATGCAGTCACACACACACACACACACATGCACACGCACACACCCAAACACACACAAATCAGCCTCATTTGCATATGGAGAAAGAGCTTTGACCAATCATTTACCAGCGGAATATAATAAACAAACAAACAGACGAATAGATAGCCTCCTTACGCACGCTCCATTGGCTGTCTGGAAGTGGTAATCTAATAACATCAACAGTGTAACTCTGTGATGTTTCTGCTTGGCCGAGCAGCAGCAGCAGCAGCAGCAGAGCAGTTATGACTCCTGGAGGAGGTAGGTGGGCCTCGTACCACAGTGCTCTGGACTAATGGCTTTCACATCTCACTGACTGACATCACGGGCGCCTGAAGATGACACGCTCTGGCAATACAGTCTCCGCTGTGAACTTCATGGCATCCGTGAGTCACTGCGACAATGGTGATTAATTAACCCCCCCAAACAGGGCAATGCCATCTGATTGGTCTGTAAGGCAGATGAGGAGTGGGGTTGGGGGGTGAGGATATTGGAGAGGATGAGGTTAGAGAGGGCTGAGCATATCATTTAGAGGACTCAGGCGCTGTAGCTTGGATCAAATGAATGCTTTTGTTCTGTTCTTCACCCAAATCCACCTCTCCTCTCCAGTCCCTTTGAATTGAACTATGCCAATTCCTTTTTTTATCCACCTGCCACACACACACACACACACACACACACACACACACACACACACACACACACACACACACACACACACACACACACACACACACACACACACACACACACACACACACACACGCACACACACACAGCAGATAAATATTTTCTCAGTCTGTGTATCAGAACCCGACCCTAGGCAACACAGTGAGTAGGCGACACAGTGACTAGGCAACACAGTGACTAGGCGACACAGTGACTAGGCAACACAGTGACTAGGCGACACAGTGACAACGCAACACAGTGAGTAGGCGACACAGTGAGTAGGCGACACAGTGACTAGGCGACACAGTGACTACGCAACACAGTGAGTAGGCGACACAGTGACTAGGCAACACAGTGACTAGGCGACACAGTGACTACGCAACACAGTGAGTAGGCGACACAGTGAGTAGGCGACACAGTGAATAGGCGACACAGTGAGTAGGCAACACAGTGACTAGGCAACACAGTGACTAGGGTCTGGTTTCAATGACGGACTCTTTTGGCATAGAGGAACAACATCACTGCCTACGTCACTACTAGTTACTAGCAAGATGGAGATCACAGATTTGTTCTTCTATGAGTGCATTTCTCAAGTGGCTAGTTTGCATCAACTACCTTCACTAAAACCACTGCAAATGTTTTGCCTGCAAACTTTGGTTTTGAATCGCAACGTTCTGGCATGTCTGCCTAGTGATTTGTTGGGGGAGTCAACTTAGGCAGTTACGTAGTTACTCTATTTCAAAAGAGTCTGTCATTGAAACCAGACCCTACTCACTGTGTTGCCTAGTCACTGTGTTGCCTAGTCACTGTGTTGCCTAGGCTCGGTTTTCGAGAATACGTTGCCTGAAGTCTGTGACAGAGTAGATGCCACCATGTCTGTTGCCTGTGCCTGTAGTCTGTGGTTTGTGTATTAAAAGAAATCATGTCTAACATGGTACCCTCAACCTCTGCCTGTTCAGAGTCTAAACGCTAGCTGAGCACACTGTCACATCCCAGCTTTGTAAAGAGATCTCTTTTAAACGGCAGAAAGGTGTAAAGAAAAGCTAGAAGAGAGAGGGGAGGGATGGAGAGAGTGAGGGAGGGATGGGGAGAGAGAGGGATGGAGAGAGGGAAGGTAGAAAAAAAGATTATATATTTATTCTCTGGGAGCTGCAGTGAGAGAAGAAAAGAGACCCAGGCCATGCATTATGGATCTGTGAGAATCCTGTTCCGTGCCTCTCGATCAACGACTCAACGTCTATTACAAGTGAGAGCCCACCCCCCGCCCACCTCCCCCTTTTTCACCCTTTATGTTAATAGAAATCAGAGAGAGGAAGAGATGCCCCCATCCCCCCCTCCCCATCTTCATGTTAATAGAGATCAGCGATCAGATAGAGATGCCCCCCATCCCCCCCTCCCTATCTTCATGTTAATAGAGATCAGAGATCAGAGAGAGATGCCCCCCATCCCCCCTCCCCATCTTCATGTTAATAGAGATCAGAGATCAGAGAGAGATGCCCCTCATCCCCCCTCCCTATCTTCATGTTAATAGAGATCAGAGATCAGAGAGAGATGCCCCCCTCCCTACCTTCATGTTAATAGAGATCAGAGATCAGAGATCAGAGAGAGATGCCCCCCATCCCCCCCTCCCCCTCCCCATCTTCATGTTAATAGAGATCAGAGATCAGATAGAGATGCCCCCATCCCCCCTCCCCATCTTCATGTTAATAGAGATCAGAGATCAGATAGAGATGCTCCCCATCCCCCCTCCCCATCTTCATGTTAATAGAGATCAGAGATCAGAGAGAGATGCCCCACATCCCCCCTCCACATCTTCATGTTAATAGAGATCAGAGATCAGAGAGAGATGCCCCCATCCCCCCTCCCCATCTTCATGTTAATAGGGATCAGAGATCAGATAGAGATGCTCCCCATCCCCCCTCCCCATCTTCATGTTAATAGAGATCAGAGATCAGAGAGAGATGCCCCTCATCCCCCCTCCCCATCTTCATGTTAATAGAGATCAGAGATCAGAGAGAGATGCCCCCATCCCCCCTCCCCATCTTCATGTTAATAGAGATCAGAGATCAGAGATCAGAGAGAGATGCCCCCCATCCCCCCCCTCCACATCTTCATGTTAATAGAGATCAGAGATCAGAGATCAGATAGAGATGCCCCCCATCCCCCCCTCCCCATCTTCATGTTAATAGAGATCAGAGATCAGAGATCAGATAGGGATGCCCCCCATCCCCCCCTCCCCATCTTTATGTTAATAGAGATCAGAGATCAGATACAGATGCCCCCATCCCCCCTCCCTATCTTCATGTTAATAGAGATCAGAGATCAGAGAGAGATGCCCCCCTCCCTACCTTCATGTTAATAGAGATCAGAGATCAGAGATCAGAGAGAGATGCCCCCCATCCCCCCCTCCCCCTCCCCATCTTCATGTTAATAGAGATCAGAGATCAGATAGAGATGCCCCCATCCCCCCTCCCCATCTTCATGTTAATAGAGATCAGAGATCAGAGAGAGATGCCCCTCATCCCCCCTCCCCATCTTCATGTTAATAGAGATCAGAGATCAGAGAGAGATGCCCCCATCCCCCCTCCCCATCTTCATGTTAATAGAGATCAGAGATCAGATAGAGATGCTCCCCATCCCCCCTCCCCATCTTCATGTTAATAGAGATCAGAGATCAGAGAGAGATGCCCCTCATCCCCCCTCCCCATCTTCATGTTAATAGAGATCAGAGATCAGAGAGAGATGCCCCCATCCCCCCTCCCCATCTTCATGTTAATAGAGATCAGAGATCAGAGATCAGAGAGAGATGCCCCCCATCCCCCCCTCCACATCTTCATGTTAATAGAGATCAGAGATCAGAGATCAGATAGAGATGCCCCCCATCCCCCCTCCCCATCTTTATGTTAATAGAGATCAGAGATCAGATACAGATGCCCCCATCCCCCCCTCCCTATCTTCATGTTAATAGAGATCAGAGATCAGAGAGAGATGCCCCTCATCCCCCCCTCCCTATCTTCATGTTAATAGAGATCAGAGATCAGAGATCAGAGAGAGATGCCCCCCATCCCCCCTCCCCATCTTCATGTTAATAGAGATCAGAGATCAGAGAGAGATGCCCCCTATCCCCCCCTCCCCATCTTCATGTTAATAGAGATCAGAGATCAGAGATCAGATAGAGATGCCCCCCATCCCCCCCTCCCCATCTTTATGTTAATAGAGATCAGAGATCAGATACAGATGCCCCCATCCCCCCCTCCCTATCTTCATGTTAATAGAGATCAGAGATCAGAGAGAGATGCCCCTCATCCCCCCCTCCCTATCTTCATGTTAATAGAGATCAGAGATCAGAGATCAGAGAGAGATGCCCCCCATCCCCCCCTCCCCATCTTCATGTTAATAGAAATCAGAGATCAGATAGAGATGCCCCCATCCCCCCCTCCCCATCTTCATGTTAATAGAGATCAGAGATCAGATAGAGATGCTCCCCATCCCCCCTCCCCATCTTCATGTTAATAGAGATCAGAGATCAGAGAGAGATGCCCCTCATCCCCCCTCCCCATCTTCATGTTAATAAAGATCAGAGATCAGAGAGAGATGCCCCCATCCCCCCTCCCCATCTTCATGTTAATAGAGATCAGAGATCAGAGATCAGAGAGAGATGCCCCCCATCCCCCCCTCCACATCTTCATGTTAATAGAGATCAGAGATCAGAGATCAGAGAGAGATGCCCCCCATCCCCCCCTCCACATCTTCATGTTAATAGAGATCAGAGATCAGAGATCAGATAGAGATGCCCCCCATCCCCCCTCCCCATCTTTATGTTAATAGAGATCAGAGATCAGATACAGATGCCCCCATCCCCCCCTCCCTATCTTCATGTTAATAGAGATCAGAGATCAGAGAGAGATGCCCCTCATCCCCCCCTCCCTATCTTCATGTTAATAGAGATCAGAGATCAGAGATCAGAGAGAGATGCCCCCCATCCCCCCTCCCCATCTTCATGTTAATAGAGATCAGAGATCAGAGAGAGATGCCCCCCATCCCCCCCTCCCCATCTTCATGTTAATAGAGATCAGAGATCAGAGATCAGATAGAGATGCCCCCCATCCCCCCCTCCCCATCTTTATGTTAATAGAGATCAGAGATCAGATACAGATGCCCCCATCCCCCCCTCCCTATCTTCATGTTAATAGAGATCAGAGATCAGAGAGAGATGCCCCTCATCCCCCCCTCCCTATCTTCATGTTAATAGAGATCAGAGATCAGAGATCAGAGAGAGATGCCCCCCATCCCCCCCTCCCCATCTTCATGTTAATAGAAATCAGAGATCAGATAGAGATGCCCCCATCCCCCCCTCCCCATCTTCATGTTAATAGAGATCAGAGATCAGATAGAGATGCTCCCCATCCCCCCTCCCCATCTTCATGTTAATAGAGATAAGAGATCAGAGAGAGATGCCCCTCATCCCCCCTCCCCATCTTCATGTTAATAGAGATCAGAGATCAGAGAGAGATGCCCCCATCCCCCCTCCCCATCTTCATGTTAATAGAGATCAGAGATCAGAGAGAGATGCCCCCCATCCCCCCCTCCACATCTTCATGTTAATAGAGATCAGAGATCAGAGATCAGATAGAGATGCCCCCCATCCCCCCTCCCCATCTTTATGTTAATAGAGATCAGAGATCAGATACAGATGCCCCCATCCCCCCCTCCCTATCTTCATGTTAATAGAGATCAGAGATCAGAGAGAGATGCCCCTCATCCCCCCCTCCCTATCTTCATGTTAATAGAGATCAGAGATCAGAGAGAGATGCCCCCCATCCCCCCTCCCCATCTTCATGTTAATAGAGATCAGAGATCAGAGATCAGAGAGAGATGCCCCCCATCCCCCCCTCCCCATCTTCATGTTAATAGAGATCAGAGATCAGAGATCAGATAGAGATGCCCCCCATCCCCCCCTCCCCATCTTTATGTTAATAGAGATCAGAGATCAGATACAGATGCCCCCATCCCCCCTCCCTATCTTCATGTTAATAGAGATCAGAGATCAGAGAGAGATGCCCCTCATCCCCCCCCTCCCTATCTTCATGTTAATAGAGATCAGAGATCAGAGATCAGAGAGAGATGCCCCCCATCCCCCCCTCCCCATCTTCATGTTAATAGAAATCAGAGATCAGATAGAGATGCCCCCATCCCCCCCTCCCCATCTTCATGTTAATAGAGATCAGAGATCAGATAGAGATGCCCCCCATCCCCCCTCCCCATCTTCATGTTAATAGAGATCAGAGATCAGATAGAGTTGCCCCCCATCCCCCCTCCCCATCTTCATGTTAATAGAGATCAGAGATCATATAGAGATGCCCCCCATCCCCCCCTCCCCATCTTCATGTTAATAGAGATCAGAGATCAGATACAGATGCCCCCATCCCCCCCTCCCCATCTTCATGTTAATAGAGATCAGAGATCAGAGAGAGATGCCCCTCATCCCCCCTCCCTATCTTAATGTTAATAGAGGTAAGAGGTCAGAGAGAGATGATCCCCATCCCCCCCTTCCTACCTTCATGTTAATAGAGATCAGAGATCAGAGATCAGAGAGAGATGCCCCTCATCCCCCCTCCCCATCTTCATGTTAATAGAGATCAGAGATCAGATAGAGATGCTCCCCATCCCCCCTCCCCATCTTCATGTTAATAGAGATCAGAGATCAGAGATCAGAGAGAGATGCCCCCATCCCCCCCTCCCCATCTTCATGTTAATAGAGATCAGAGATCAGATAGAGATGCCCCTCATCCCCCCTCCCCATCTTCATGTTAATAGAGATCAGAGATCAGATAGAGATGCTCCCCATCCCCCCTCCCCATCTTCATGTTAATAGAGATCAGAGATCAGAGATCAGAGAGAGATGCCCCCATCCCCCCCTCCCCATCTTCATGTTAATAGAGATCAGAGATCAGATAGAGATGCCCCCCATCCCCCCTCCCTATCTTCATGTTAATAGAGATCAGAGATCAGATAGAGATGCCCCCCATCCCCCCCTCCCTATCTTCATGTTAATAGAGATCAGAGATCAGAGAGAGATGCCCCCCATCCCCCCTCCCCATCTTCATGTTAATAGAGATCAGAGATCAGAGATCAGAGAGAGATGCCCCTCATCCCCCTCCCCATCTTCATGTTAATAGAGATCAGAGATCAGAGAGATGCCCCCCATCCCCCCTCCCCATCTTCATGTTAATAGAGATCAGAGATCAGAGATCAGAGAGATGCCCCCATCCCCCCTCCCCATCTTCATGTTAATAGAAATCAGAGATCACAGAGAGGGAGAGAGGCCCCAACACCCCCTACCCATCTTCACGTAACACTCACCAGGAAGGAGAAATTAACAGCGACTCATCCCCTTATCACATCTCTTTCAGTCTCCCCCTACACCCAACTCAAACTAGCCACCTCCACATCCAAACATCCTAACCCCTCCACCCCCCCATGTTTATCAGGCTGTGGAATATGCCTGGCATAGAGCTGGGACTTCAAACAGCTCTCTGCTTGGAGCCCTCTCTTCCTCCCTTCACTCTCTTCCGCTGAGTGAGGGATGGGTGACAGCCTTTGTACTTTAATTAATGTGGGGCTGCTGTAAGTGTAAGTGCACGCGAGCGTATACACACACACACACGCACACACACACACACACACACACACACACACACACACACACACACACACACACACACACACACACACACACACACACACACACACACACACACACACAGGAGAGAGAAACTCTCACACACACGCCATCTCGTTTCACGCTGTTTTTTGATGTCTTCACCGTTGTTGGTTTTGAACATGTGCAGTGTCAGCGTTCATAGACATATATCCTTTTGGCAGTCTTAAGATAATCTCCTTAACAACCGTCAGGTCCAATATAAGCCCCTTTTATCAAATGGAACACTGGCATTGATACGACCTGATGGTTAGATTATAGTAGACTGGTTTGTTGCATGCCAAGAGATGCAATTTAGCTTTAACACATAACACTGATTGTCTGTTAATAGGTAGTTAGGTAGCTAATATACTTGCAGCAGACTAACAAAACAAAGTCACCTGTCAGAATGCTCTAATCAGAGAAGTGTTTTGATGCTTGGGTCGTAGCTACCTGGCTAGCCTCAGCAGAATCGTAGAAGCTTTTTTGGTAGAAATGTTCTGGAATGCTTGTAAAGTCGTACTGTATAGTGATATCTCAGCATAGTATGAGCAGGGAGACTTCTTCCTTCATGGTTTAATATTCTCTACATACACTGTGGGAGTGTACTGGAGTAGAGGAATAGAGGAGGAGAGGGTAAGAGATGAAGAGGGGGAGCAGAGGAGAGGTGGAGAGGGGGATGGAGGGAAATGTCAGAGGGAGAGATTTATGCATTCCACCAGTTTAACTTGTAAGCCAATCCATCCATCCCTCCTCTCTCCTCTGTGTGGTAGCCTGCTGCATGGCTAAAAGCCCCTAACACAAACACATACACTCCCACAGGAGTTCACACTCATCTACTCAAATGTCAATGCAGTGTATGTGTGGCTGTGTGTGTGTCTATATCCATTATAGATAGCTTCCAATAATCTACAAGCCTGATTGTCTCTCTGGAGATTTTTTAAAACAATCTATTTGTTAAATATGTACCCGATCCAAAATCACATAGTGTAAAACAATGGCCCCTCTAAGTGGTGTAATGAGAGAGAGAGAAAGAGACAGACAGAGACAGAGAGAGACAGAAAGAGAAACAGAGACAGACAGAGAGGACAGAGACAGACAGAGGCAGAGACAGTGACAGAGAGAGACAGAGATAGAGACAGACAGACACAGAGAGAGACACAGAGAGAGACAGAGACAGACACAGAGAGAGACAGAGAGAGACGCAGAGAGCGAGAGAGAGACGCAGAGAGAGAGAGACGCAGAGAGAGAGAGAGACGCAGAGAGAGAGAGAGACGCAGAGAGAGAGAGACGCAGAGAGAGAGAGAGAGAGACGCAGAGAGAGACGCAGAGACACAGAGAGAGACACAGAGAGAGACGCAGAGACACAGAGAGAGACACAGAGAGAGACGCAGAGAGAGAGAGAGACGCAGAGAGAGAGAGAGACGCAGAGAGAGAGAGAGACGCAGAGAGAGAGAGAGAGAGAGACGCAGAGAGAGAGAGAGAGACGCAGAGAGAGAGAGAGAGACGCAGAGAGAGAGAGACACAGAGAGAGAGAGACGCAGAGACACAGAGAGAGACACACAGAGAGAGAGAGAGACAGACAGAGAGACAGAGAGACAAACAGAGACAGACAGAGAAACAGAGAAATAGACAGACAGAGAGAGAGAGACAACAGAGACAGAGAGAGAGACAGTGAGACAGAAAGACAGAGAGAGAGACATAGAGAATCACCTGCTTCCATTTAATTAGAAATAGAACCCAAAAACAGCGTTTATGGCACCCATACACACACACACTGCTGCAGGAAAAAGAAGACCCCCCCATTCGTGTACTATTCATCCACACACTACTTAGCATGTTTCCTAAACCTAACCCCAACCTTAACCCTTTTAGCTAACCCTAACCTTAACCCTAACCCCTAGCGCTACAGTACCTTCATACCCCTTGATTTATTTAATATTTTGTTGTGTTACAGCCTGAATTTGTCACAATCTTCTTCGTCAGACGATAAGGAAAAATCATTGTCGGACCAAAACGCAGCAGGGTTATGTGCACTCATCTTCTTTTATTGACTTGGCAAAGAAGGAAAATCCAAAATAAACACGTACACAAAACTCAATGACAAATAACAGGCCGGTAAGGCATAAAACTATACCTAGCACAATCTCCCACAAACTCCAAACACATACCTAATTATAGGACTCTCAATCAGAGGCAACTAGGAAACACCTGCCTCCAATTGAGAGTCCAACACCCAATACCTAAACATAGAAATACTAAACTAGAAAGAACATAGAAATACAAAAACATAGAACATAACCCAAAACCCGGAAATAATAAATCAAACACCCTTCTAAACAAACCACCACCCCGAACCACATAAAACAAATACCCCCTGCCACGTCCTGACCAAACTACAATACAAATAACCCATATTACTGGTCAGGAAGTGACAGAATTCAGAAGGGATTCAATAGATTTTCTTCTCACCCATCTAACACAATATCCCACAATGACAAAGTGAAAAAAAGTTTTGGGAAAATGTTGCTAATTTATTGAAAATGAAATACAGAAATACAAAATGTACATATGGTACAGAGACACGAGCAATGGACATCAGACTGGTGGAAATCTGTCTTTGGTATTATAAGTCCAAATTTGAGATATTTGGTTCCAACCGCTATGTCTTTGTGAGATACAGAATAGGTGAACGGATTATCTCTGCATGTGTTGTTCCCACCGTGAAGCATGGAAGAGGAGGTGGGATGGTGTGGGGGTGCTTTATTGGTGACACTGTCAGTGTTATTATTTATTATTTAGAATTCAAGGCACACTTAACCAGCATTGCTACCACAGCATTCTGCTGTGATACACCATCCCATCTGGTTCGTACTTAGTGAGACTACCATTTGTTTTTCAACAGGATTATGACCCAAAACACACCTCCAGGCTGTGTGAGAGCTATTTGACCAAGGAGAGTGATGGAGTGCTGCATCAGAGGACCTGACCTCCACAATCACCTGACCTGAGTTGGACTGCAGAGTTGGACCGCAGAGTGAAGGAAAATCAGCCATCAAGTGCTCAGCATATGTGGGAACTCCTTCAAGACCGTTGGAAAAATATTCCTCATGAAGCTGGTTGAGAGAATGCCAAGAATGTTCAAAGCTGTCATCAAGGTAAATGGTGGCTACTTTGAAGAATCTAAAATGTGAATGAGCAGCTGTGTCCAAACTTTTGACTGTTACAGCACTGTAAGTATTCACACCCCTGAGTCAATACATGTTAGAATCCCCTTTGGCAGTGATTAAAACTGTTAGTATTTCTGGGTAAGTCTCTAAGAGCTGTGCACACCTGGATTGTACAATATTTGCATATTGTTATTTTTAAAATTCTTCAAGCTCTGTCAAGTTGGTTGTTGATCATTGCTAGACAACCATTTTCCTGTCTTGGCAAGTCAAAACTGGAACTAGGCCACTCAGGAACATTCAATGTGGTCTTGGTAAGCAACTCCAGTGTATATTTGGCCTTATGTTTTAGGTTATTGTCCTGTTGAAAGGTACATTTGTATCCCAGTGTCTGTTGGAAAGCCGACTGAACCAGGTTTTCCTCTATGATTTTGCCTGTGCTTAGCTCTATTCCGTTTCTTTTTATCCTAAAAAACTCCCTAGTCCTTGCCGATGCCAATCATTCCAATAACATGATGCAGCCACCACCATGCTTGAAAATATGAAGTGTGGTACTCAGTGTCACGTCCTGACCAGCAGAGGGTGTTGTTGTGTAGTTTTGGTCAGGACGTGGCAGAGTATGTCTGTGTATGTGTGTTCTGGGTGTTGTATTTCTATGTGGGTCTGTGTGGCTCCCGATCAGGGACAGCTGGTTATCGTTGTTCCTGATTGGGAGTCATATAATTAGGAGTATGTTTGTCACTTGGGGTTGTGGGTGGTTGTGCTAACACTGCTAGTCTTTGGGATGTAGTTAGCTGTGTTTGTGTATTGGTTTCCCGTGGATACTTTGCTCTTATATATTAAAAAGATGACTATCTCCATTTCACCTGCTGCAGTTTGGTCTCTTCAACACGGCTGTAATTATGACACTCAGTGATGTGTTGTGTTGGATTTGCCCCAAGCATAACACTTTGTATTCAGGACATAAAGTTCATTTCTTTGCCACATTTTTTCAGTTTTACTTTAGTGCCTTGTTGTAAACAGGATGCATGTTTTAGAATATGCTTCCTTCTTTTCAATCTGTCATTTAGGTTAGTATTTTGGAGTAACTAAAATGTTGTTGATCCATTCTCAGTTGTCTCCTATCACAACCATTAAACTCTGTAACTGTTCTAAAGTCACCATTGGCCTCCTGGTGAAATCGCTGAGCAGTTTCCTTCCTTATCAGCAACTGAGTTTGGAAGTACGCCTGTATCATTGTAGAGACTGGGTGTATTGATACACCAGCTAATGAATTACTTCACCATGCTCAAAAGGATATTCAATGTCTACCAATAGGTAGAGGCATTGGAAAACCTCCCTGATCTTTAACCTCCCTGATCTTGAATCTGTTTGAAATGTACTGCTCGACTGAGTGACCTTACAATTATCTGTATGTGTGGGGTACAGCGATGAGGTAGTCATTTAAAAAATCATGTTAAATACTATTATTACATGCAGAGTGAGTTCATGCAACTTATGTGACGTGTTAAGCACATTTGTACTCCTGAACTCATTTACAGTACACTTGCCATAACAAAGGGCTTGAATTCTTATTGACTCAAGACATTTTAGCTTCACATTTTTAATACATTGGTAAAATTTCGAAAAACATAATTCCACTTTGACATAGGGTATTGTGTGTAGGCCAGTGATACAAATCTTAATCTAATCAATTTTAAATTCAGGCTGTAATACAACAAAATGTGGAAAAAGTCAAGGGGTGTGAATAATTTCTGAAGGCACTGTAGCTAACATTAGCGTTTGTCACCTAGCTAACGTCAGCTACAACAAATTGGATTTTGGTAAAATGTATGTTTTGCAAATTTGTAACATAATGTACGAATTGCAATTCGTAACATATTGTGCAAATTAAAATTCGTAAGATATCATACATTTTATTTTGTAGCATGTCATACGAAATAGATGATGGACATTCAGAAATGAATACATACCATACCATACGAAACATAACATATCATACTAAATGGAGTGACTTGGATTTACGTACAGAATAATAGAAAATGCTCTGAGACCATGTTGAACAGGAGCATCGCTGTCAACATTGGAGTGCAACTACGGAGATAATACCACTAGCACACCACTTCCCTAGATTTTCAGCCCATGCTGAGAATATAAGTATCAATGATTTAATAGTTTCAAGTTTTATTAGTCATATGTACAGGATACACATGGTGTACACCGTCTAACGAAATGCTTACTTGCAGGTACCTTCTCGATAATGCAACAATAATAACAAAAAATAAAAGATAAGAATACAAATATAAAGTAAAAGGCTTTAGTAGAATATAGAGTACCAGTCAAAAGTTTTAGAACACCTACTCATTCAAGGGTTTTTCTTTATGTTGACTATTTTCTACATTGTAGAATAATAGTGAAGACATCAAAACTATGAAATAACACATATGGAATCATGTAGTAACCAAAAAAGTGTTAATCAAACAAATTAAAATTGATTTTAGATTTTAAATTCTTCAAAGTAGCCACCCTTTGCCTCGATGACAGCTTTGCACACTCTTGGCATTCTCTCCAGAAAAAAACAACCGACATGAATGTGTTTGTCAAAATGCAGTGGATTGAGACGCAACCAATGCAAACAAACTGATGTCTCTAGCTTAAACTGACAGATTTCTATGGGGATAAAAAAAAATGCTAATTCAATTTTCACGGGAGGGTGGACCTCACCCTTAGGGGGTTAAATATGGACACATATTTTTTAAAGTGTGGACAAGTATTTTGAAAGTATTGACAATTGATGTTGAAGATTGGATTTTTACTGTTAAGAGGCCCACTCAGAGTGGATGGAAACGGAGTAAAACGAGAAGCAGTGTGGAGTGGGCAGGCTGCCCAAGTTCCCTCATCCCCTAAAACAGGAGAAAGAAAATGTTTCCCTTTTTGTGGAATTGATTTCCACCCCAATCCCTTTAGATGCTGGCATATATCATTGTGCTGCATTTCTAATCTATGTATTCTATCCTAAAGAAATGTTAATCCTTTTTCTTGTACTCTTGCCTCCCAGTGTTTTATGGTTGTTGTGGTTCCCAACTGGTCACTGCTACTTGAACCTCTAGGAGTTATTGAAGGTCCAATGCAGCTGTTTTTATTTCTTTATATCAAACCATTTCTGAGCAACAATTAATACCTTACTGTGATTGTTTTCAAGCTAAAATGTTGTTAGGACTGTCTGGGAGTGGGAAGGGGAAAGCTGAAAACTACACATTATAGTCAGAGAGGGTTGGTCAATTTACAGGCCAAATCATTATCCTACCAAAACAAGCAGACATTTTAGGCAGCCATTTCATTATGAATGGCCAATGTGTTGGGGTTCAGGTGATGGTCGAGATGGTTAGTGTGTTTGGATTCAGGTGAGGGTAGAGATGGTTAGTGTGTTGGGATTCAGGTGAGGGTAGAGATGGTTAGTGTGTTGGGATAGAGGGAAGAGATGGTTAGTGTGTTGGGATTCATGTGAGGGTAGAGATGGTTAGTGTGTTGGGATTCAGGTGAGGGAAGAGATGGTTAGTGTGTTGGGATTCAGGTGAGTGTAGAGATGGTTACTGTGTTGGGATAGAGGGTAGAGATGGTTACTGTGTTGGGATAGAGGGTAGACATGGTTACTGTGTTGGGATAGAGGGTAGAGATGGTTAGTGTGTTGGGATAGAGGGTAGAGATGGTTAGTGTGTTGGGATTCAGGTGAGGGGAGAGATGGTTAGTGTGTTGGGATAGAGGGTAGAGATGGTTAGTGTGTTGGGATAGAGGGAAGAGATGGTTAGTGTGTTGGGATTCAGGTGAGGGTAGAGATGGTTAGTGTGTTGGGATTCAGGTGAGGGTAGAGATGGTTAGTGTGTTGGGATAGAGGGTAGAGATGGTTAGTGTGTTGGGATAGAGGGTAGAGATGGTTAGTGGGTTGGGATTCAGGTGAGGGTAGAGATGGTTAGTGTGTTGGGATAGAGGGTAGAGATGGTTAGTGTGTTGGGATAGAGGGTAGAGATGGTTAGTGTGTTGGGATAGAGGGTAGAGATGGTTAGTGTGTTGGGATAGAGGGTAGACATGGTTAGTGTGTTGGGATAGAGGGTAGACATGGTTACTGTGTTGGGATAGAGGGTAGACATGGTTACTGTGTTGGGATAGAGGGTAGAGATGGTTGTGTGTTGGGATTCAGGTGAGGGTAGAGATGGTTTGTGTGTTGGGATAGAGGGTAGAGATGGTTAGTATGTTGGGATTCAGGTGAGGGTAGAGATGGTTAATGTGTTGGGATAGAGGGTAGAGATGGTTAGTATGTTGGGATTCAGGTGAGGGTAGAGAGGGTTAGTGTGTTGGGATAGAGGATAGAGATGGTTAGTGTGTTGGAATAGAGGGTAGAAATGGTTAGTGTGTTGGGATTCAGGTGAGGGTGAAAATGGTTAGTGTGTTGGGATTCAGAATATGGTTTAGATGGTTAGTGTCATGGGGTGAGGGTAATGAGAGCATTGCGTTAAGGGGTAGAGGCAGACTTTGGGTGAGGTGTGGTGTTGAGGTAAACCATAAAGGTCTGAGTTGGTGTATTTTTTAGGTAAACCATGGAGGTCTGGGTTGGTGTAGTGTTGTGGTAAACCATAGAGGTCTGGGTTGGTCTATTATTGAGGTAAACCATAGAGGTCTGAGTTGGTGTAGTGTTGTGGTAAACCATAGAGGTTTGAGTTGGTGTAGTGTTGCCGTAAACCATAGAGGTCTGAGTTGGTGTAGTGTTGTGGTAAACCATAGAGGTCTGGGTTGGTCTATTATTGAGGTAAACCATAGAGGTCTGAGTTTGTGTAGTGTTGTGGTAAACCATGGAGGTCTGGGTTGGTGTAGTGTTGATGTAAGGCCACACGCAGGCCTATACTGTACTGAGAGAGTAAAATAAATATTGTAGTTTGTAGGTTAGTGGTGGTTGCGAGAAAGAGAGAGAGGAGGAGAGGCGGCGGTCGAAAGATAGAGAGACAGACAGAGATAGGGATGGAGGTAGCTTGCGTGGGGGGAGCCATCCTAGATCTTTGTGCTTAACACCTGTCGCTCTGGGGGAGAGGCCAGATTGAGATGTCTGTCTTCAAAGCTCTTTGTGGAAATCCAATCTGACTCGATGCTCCCTTTTAATTTTTTCTCTCTGTCTCTCTATTGCTCTCTCGCTCTCTCTCTCCTGTCTTTAACTTCATCCTTTCTCTCACCTGCTCCATCCTAGGCCCAGTGATGATGCAGCCTGTCAATTCAGCCTTTTTTCTCTTCCTTTCAAAATAAATGGAAATAACACACACACATGGGCACTCGCACACACACACACACACATACACACACACACACACACACACACACACACACACACACACACACACGCACGCACGCACGCACGCACGCACACACACACACACACATATCCTGAGGCTGCATTTATTGTAGCCGGGGATTTTAACAAGGCTAATCTAAAAACAAGGCTCCCCAAATTCTATCAGCATATCGGGTGTGCTACCAGGGCTAGCAAAACCCTAGACCACTGTTATTCTAACTTCCGCGACGCATATAAGGCCCTCCCCCGCCCCCCTTTTGGAAAAGCTGACAACGACTCCATTTTGTTGCTCCCAGCCTATAGACAGAAGCTAAAACAGGAAGCTCCCGCCCTCAGGTCTGTTCAACGCTGGTCCGACCAATCGGATTCCACGCTTCAAGATTGCTTCGATCACGTGGACTGGGATATGTTCCGCATTGCTGCGAACAACAACATTGACGAATACGCTGACTCAGTGTGCGGTTCATTAATAAGTGCATCGGTTATGTCGTACCAACAGCGTCTATTAAAACATTCCCCAACCAGAAACCGTGGATTGATGGCAGCATTCATGCAAAACTGAATGCGCGAACCACTGCATTTAATCAGGGCAAAGTGACCAGAAACATGACCGAATACAAACAGTGTAGCTATTCCTCCCGCAAGGCAATCAAACAAGCTAAGCGTCAGTACAGAGACAAAGTGGAGTCGCAATTCAACAGCTCAGACACGAGAGGTATGTGGCAGGGTCTACAGTCAATCACGGACTACAAAAGAAAAACCAGCCCCGTCGCGGATCACAATGCCTTGCTCCCAGACAGACTAAACAACTTTTTTGCTCGCTTTGAGGACAATACAGTGCCACTGACACGGCCCGCTACCAAAACCTGCGGGCTCTCCTTCACTCTAGCCAACGTGAGTAAAACATTTAAACGTGTTAACCCTCGCAAGGCTGCCGGCCCAGACGGCATCCCCGGCCGCGTCCTCAGAGCATGCGCAGACCAGCTGGCTTGTCTTTTTACAGACATATTCAATCAATCCTTATCCCAGTCTGCTGTCCCCACATGCTTCAAGAGGGCCACCATTGTTCCTGTTCCCAAGAAAGCTAAGGTAACTGAGCTAAATGACTACTGCTCTGTAGCACTCACTTCCGTCATCAGGAAGTGCTTTGAGAGACTAGTCAAGGACCATATCACCTCCACCTTACCTGACACCCTAGACCCACTCCAATTTGCTTAACGACCCAATAGGTCCACAGACGACGCAATCACCATCACACTGCACACTGCCCTAACCCATCTGGACAAGAGGACCTATGTAAGAATGCTGTTCATCGATTACAGCTCAGCATTT
Organism: Salmo salar; assembly: GCF_965601325.2. Taxonomy (NCBI): domain Eukaryota; kingdom Metazoa; phylum Chordata; class Actinopteri; order Salmoniformes; family Salmonidae; genus Salmo; species Salmo salar. The sequence goes on along the minus strand of NC_138299.1, from coordinate 74,093,036 downwards.
AACACCATAGTACCCTCCAAACTCGTCATTAAGCTTGAGACCCTGGGTCTTGACCCCGCCCTGTGCAACTGGGTCCTGGACTTCCTGAAGGGCCGCCCCCAGGTGGTGAGGGTAGGTAAAAACATCTCCACCCCGCTGATCCTCAACACTGGGTCCCCACAATGGTGCGTTCTCAGCCCTCTCCTGTGCTCCCTGTTCACCCACGACTGCGTGGCCATGCACGCATCCAACTCAATCATTAAGTTTGCAGACGACACTACAGTGGTAGGCTTGATTACCAACAACGACGAGACGGCCTACAGGGAGGAGGTGAGGGCCCTCGGAGTGTGGTGTCAGGAAAATAACCTCGCACTCAATGTCAACAAAACAAAAGAGATGATCCTGGACTTCAGGAAACAGCAGAGGGAGCAGCCCCTATCCACATCGACGGGACAGTAGTGGAGAGGGTGGAAAGTTTTAAGTTTCTCGGTGTACACATCACAGACAAACTGAAATGGTCCACCCACACAGACAGCGTGGTGAAGAAGGCGCAGTAGCGCCTCTGCAACCACAGGAGGCTGAAGAAATTCGGCTTGTCACCAAAACCACTCACAAACTTTTACAGATGCACAATCGAGAGCATCCTGTCAGGCTGTATCACCACCTGGTACGGCAGCTGCTCCGCCCATAACAGGAAGGCTCTCCAGAGGGTAGTGAGGTCTGCACAACGCATCACCGGGTGCAGTGTACACCGGGTACACTACCTGCCCTCCAGAACACCTACACCACCCGATGTCACAGGAAGGCCAAAAAGATCATCAAGGACAGCAACCACCCGAGCCACTGCCTGTTCACCCCGCTAACATCCAGAAGGCGAGGTCAGTACAGGTGAATCAAAGCTGGAACCGAGAGACTGAAAAACAGCTTCTATCTCAAGGCCATCAGACTGTTAAACAGCCATCACTAACATTGAGTGGCTGCTGCCAACATACTGACTCAACTCAAGCCACTTTAATAATGGGAAAATGTATGTAATCTATTTATCACTTGCCACTTTATATTATTTATATTAGATAATGTTTACATAACCTACATTATTCATCTCATATGTATATACTGTACGCCATACCATCTACTGCATCTAGCCATCTTGACGTAATTAAATGTATCACTAGCCACTTTCAACAATGCCACTTTATATAATGTTTTCATAACCTACATTACTCATCTTATATGTATATACTGTACTCTATACCATCTACTGCATCTTGCCATCCTGATGTAATGTATCGCTAGCCACCTTAAACAAAGCTGCTTTATATGTTTTCATACCCTACAATACTCATCTCATATGTATATACTGTACTCCATACCATCTATTACATCTTGCCTATGCCGTTCGGCCATCACTCATTTATATATTTTTATGTACATATTCGTATTCAGTCCTTTACACTTGTGTGTACAATGTAGTTGTTGTGGAATTGGTAGATTACTTGTTAGATATTACTGCATGGTCGGAACTAGAAGCACAAGCATTTCGCTACACTTGCATTAACACCTGCTAACCATGTGTATGTGACAAATACATTTGATTTGATTTGACACACACACACACATGGGCACTCGCACGCACTCACACACACACACACACACACGGGCACTCGCACGCACGCACGCACGCACACACACACACACACACACACACGGGCACTCGCACGCACGCACACACACACGCATGCATGCGCACGCACACACACACACACACACACACACACACACACACACACACACACACACACACACACACACGGGCACTCGCACGCACGCACACACACACACACGCACGCACACACACACAGAGCAGAAGAATCAAAACTCCCCTGGGGTGGCCGCATTTGGTCTCCATAAATTGGGTTTGCTGACTGTGTAGGTGTGACACACTCGGCGGAGGCTATTGTTTTTCTATTACCTGCATGGCTAGTGGCGGCTCTGTGACCGGAAGCACAGATCGTGCCAGGACTAGAGTGTCTTCCCGCTGTGTCGCCGTTGTGTTTCTGTCTCGTCTGGAGATATCAAGGTTTTTTATTTCTGCAATATCCGTAACAGATACAGAAAGTCTTTTGTCAGCCTGATGGAAGACAAGAGAATCCACTGCTCTGTGTATCAGAAAAACAGCACGAACAGATGTCAGCATGCAAACAAACACACTATACCCATGTGTTCCAGTCTCCCTCAACTCATCCCTCAGGACACAGTGGTGGCTGCAGGGCTACTCAGAACTGCGACCCAAATGGCACCCTATTACCTATACAGTGCACTACATTTGACCGGAGCACAAAAGTAGCGCACTATATAGGGATTAGGGCGCCATTTGGGACGCAGGAAGAGGCTCAGTGGGGTGGTGATGTATTATACTGCTCAGTGTCCAGTCCACCCCAGGGAGAGTTTTGGACACTCACCCTGCACTCATCTTCTCATCCCCCTGTTCTTTCCCTCACTCTTATCTTTCATAACAGGATGAGTTTTAAATGTTAACAGCCCAGGCTCGCTCTAGAGATCAATACTAACCACATCACATCTCCCTCCCTGCGCCTGGCAACTGCTGCCTGTCGGCATGGCGATGAAGACAGTGTTCTGAGAGAGAGAGAGAATTATATTCTGCACCTCCCCTCCCTTACCCCCCGCCCCTCCTCAAAATGATTGGTAGGTGATCAGGTTCGCAATTACAAGTGCAGAGGGGTCATTAGATGAGAAGTGAGGGAGGGATGGAAGGGGGAAGGGGGGAGGATAGACAGAAGGAGGGGACACAGTGTACGCAGAAAACCAATAACACACTGCGAAAAGAACATTGCCTGTCTCTTGCTATGCTATTCTGACTCGCTGTGGTGAACATGTCTGTGGCTGTGTGTATGTGTGTGTGTGTGTGTGTGTGTGTGTGTGTGTCTAAATGTGTATGTGTGTAAGTGTGTGCGTGTGCTCCTTCACCTTCCCCTCAGTTGCTTCAGGACAAAATCAATAGAGATCTTGGTAGCGCTTAATGTGTCCTTAAGATGTCCATAGGACCAAAGTGTCATATTGGATAATACAGAACACAAGTAAGATCCCATCTATAAATAATGGTGCTCAACTTTATCAGGTTTATCAAGCCATTATCTGTAGAATCATTACAACCGGTCCTGACCCTTCTCTATTGCTCTCTGTGAGCCCCCAGAATGAGCAATAACTGATAACTTGTACCGCGCATGTCTCTACACACTGAATGGGTGTGTCACAAATGACACACTATTCCCTATATAGTGCCCACTTTTGACCAGAGCCTTATTGGAGGTGGGGAGGAGAACCCCAGTGTCTGGCTGGCTGGATGGGGAGAGAAAAGTTTACTCCAGACTCCAGTCCAATCATCTTCATGTGTTCAGCCCTGGGGCATCACTGCTCTCTCTCTCTCTCTCTCTCTCTCTCTCTCTCTCTCTGTCTCTCTCCCTCTCTCTCTCTCTGTCTCACTCTTTCTCTCTGTCTCTCTCTGCCTCTCTGTCTCTCCCTCTCTCTCCCCTCTCTCTGTCTCTCTGTGTCTCTCTCTCTCTCTGTCTCTCTCTCTGCCTCTCTCTCTCTCTCTCTCTGTCTCTCTCTCTGTGTCTCTCTCTGTCTCTCTCTCTGTCTCCCTCTTTTATCTCTCTCTCTCTCTCTCGCTGTCTCTCTCTCGCTGTCTCTCTGTGTGTGTCTCTCTCTCTCTCTCTGTCTCTCTCTCTCTCTCTCTGTCTCTCTCTGTCTCTGTCTCTCTCTGCCTCCCTCTCTCTGTTTTTCTCTGTCTCTCTCTCTGTCTCCCTCTTTATCTCTCTCTTTCGCTGTCTCTCTCTCACTGTCTCTCTCTTTCTCAAGAAAATAAACAGAAAAACAAACAAACGGGGCCGGCGCCGGCTCAGGCACACATTCACACCACAGCAACTTTTTAATTATCTTTTTATGCTGATTTTTGCCATCAAGCCCTGGGGACTCGCTAGTGAAAACAATTACAAGTGGGAGAGTGTTTTTCTCTCTTATCTGAGAAGAGCCAGAGCCCCCCGGGTGATCAACCCAACCTGTCCTCTCTCTCTCTCTCTCTCTCTCTCTCTCTCTTGCTGTCTCGCTCTTCTTCCTTGTTTGATTCCTGTCCTCGCCCTCACCCTCTCTCACCCTCTCTCTCTGTCTTGTCCCCCTCTTCATATCTGCTCCTCTCTGTATTTCTATTATATCCCTCCCTTCCATGCCTCTCCTGTCTCAGTGTGTGTGGCTGGTCCTTAGGGACCTCTCTGAGACAGGGTAATAGGGTCTGATGAGGCTACAGCCTGATAGACAGTGTATTGACAGAGGGCAGAGGGTTCATTACAACACCCAGGACTGACAGGATCCTCCATGTCATGATTAAGATCAAGATAAAGGGCTCTCAGACATGCCACAGTATCTGTGTTCGGCATCTCTCTATCTCCCTCCCTCTCCCTGTCTTGTTCTCTCTCCCCGTCTCTCCTTCTATATCGCTCCCCCTTCTCTCTCTTCCACTGTCTCTCTCTATCTCCTGTCTCGCTTTCTCCTGTCTCTCTCTCTTTCCCTCTCTCTCTCTGCCCCATGTCCGCCTCATAGCCTCATCAAGATATATTTTTGGAATGTCATAACAATTACCCTCAATTGGTAATTTCAACAGCCCTTGACATTCTGTCAGCCATACAGGCAGTGATTTAATTTGACATTTCTCAACATAATTGATACTCCTATGATGTATCAGGACAGTCACATATAATTAACACCCATCTGATTGGCCACAGGTGCTAATTTGTGTGTGTTTTGGAGTGTTTTGATCACGTACGCGCGAGCGCATGTGTGTGTGTGAGCGCGCACATGTCGTCTTAATGACAGCTTCATAAGCGACGGGGGTCTTAAACCAGCGCAATGCCTGCAGTTTCCTTCACAAACTGAGCTGCTGATGTCGAGCCGAGGCTGAAGATTCGTAGACAAATGCCCCGAAGTCTTAATGAACATGCTGAAAGACCAGTGAAAAAAAAAAAACTCTTCAGCCAGCCTAGTGTAACGAATCAGATACATACAGACGTCTGCATGCATCTTCCGTGTTAATGTTGAGTACAGACATATGTAATACGGTATGCACGGTAAACTGTCCGATCTGTGACAGTAGTAGATAGAGGTTTCTCCCTGGGAAGCGAACGGGTCTGTCAGGTACAGAGGTTCAAGAGAGTGAAGGCAGAGTGCCACTACCTGTGTGTGACACTGTCTATATCTCAGTGCTGCTACTGTCTGTGTTCAGTACCAATACCTCAGTGTGCACACACATTGGACTGTCGCGTTCCTTGACAAAGGACACGGCGATAACGTTGGCTATGCTGGTCATTTGGTATTCCTTCTGTAAATTGTGTTGTTTAGCAGAAAAATACTTATTCATGATTTAAAAAAAAAAACGAATTTCGGGCCTACAGCCTTTATAAGTGTGCCTGGAAGCTCAGATACACTAAATAACCAAAAGTATGTGGACACCTGATCTTCGAACATCTCATTCCAAAATCAAGGGCATTAATATGAAGCTGGTCCCCCCTTTGCTGCTATAACACTCTTCTGGGAAGGCTTTCCACTAGATGTTGGAACATTGCTGTGAGGACCTGCTTCCAGTCAGCCACAAGAGCATTAGTGATGTCGGGCAGTTGCAGCCGGCGTTCCAATTCATCACAAAGATGTTCAATGGGGTTGAGTTCTTCCACACCGATCTCAACAAACTATTTCTGTATGGACCTCGCTTTGTGCATGGGGGCATTGTCAGGAAAGGGCCATCCCCAAACGGTTGCCACAAAGTTGGAAGCTGTGGTCTTAAGATTTCCCTCCACTGGACCTAAGGGGCCCAGCTCGAACCATGAAAAACAGCCCCAGACCATTATTCCTCCTCCTCCAAACTTTACAGTTGGCACTATGCATTGGGGCAGGTAGCATTCTCCTGGCATCCGCCAAACCCAGAATCGTCCATCTGACTGTCAGATGGTGAAGCGTGATTCATCACTTCGGAGAATGTGTTTCCACTGCTCTAGTCCAATGGTGGTTGGCTTTACACCACTTGTGCCAACGCTTGGCAATGCACATGGTGATCTTAGGTTGGTGTGCGGCTACTTGGCCATGGAAACCCATTTCATTAAGCTCAGTTCTTGTGCTGACGTTGCTTCCAGAGGCAGTCTGGAACTCGGTATTGCAACCAAGGACAGATGGTTTTTATGCACTATGTGCTTCCGACATTGGCGGTCCCGTTCTGTGAGCTTGTGTGGCTTACCACTTCGCGGCTGAGCCGTTGTTGCTCCTAGACGTTTCCACTTCACAATAACAGCACTTACAGTTGACCAGGGCAGCTCTAGCAGGGCAGAGATTTGACGAACTGACTTGGTGGAAAGGTGGCATCTTATGACGTTGGGTGCCACATTGAAAGTCACTGAGCTCTTCAGTAAGGCCATTCTAATGCCAATGTTTGTCTATGGAGATTGCATGGCTGTGTGCTCGATTTCATACACCTGTCAGCAACAGGTGAGGCTGAAATAACAGAATACACTAATTTGAAGTGGTGTCCACATACCTTTGTATGTATAGTGTATGAACCTATTCCCCCATGACATTAATAATATAATCTTTAGGTTACGGCCGCAACACCAGTTCTCTGACAGTATGAGTGAGGTATTTCACTTAAGGGATTCGCCCCCAATGTATTTGTTATTACGCTAGCCAGGATTGGATGGACGTCGAGGACGTGTGCGTCTGGGTGTCCCTCCTACCCTATAAAAGTTCTGACGCAGCGTCTCTGAGTCATTCAAAAATAAGCAACGCCTCCTCCTTGCTCATGCAAGAAGGGTGGTCTGGTGAAATACCTCACTCACACTATCAGAGAACCGGGGTTACGGTCGTAACCAAAATGTCTCTTTCAAGTATTATTTTCGCTATTTCACTTATGGGATATACTGACTCCCGTATTGCCAGACAAGCTTATGTTGATGACCGACTGCCCTGTGCGATATTTCACACAAACGGGCTTTGCTCCTCAGAAGATTTTACACATTAAACAGCAATGGATGGCAACACCGCCATCCTGACAGTAGTGAACCGGTTTTCCAAAGCCGCCCACATTCCTCTCCAAGCTACAGTCCGCCAAGGAGACGGCCCAGCTCATGGTGCAGCACGTCTTCCGGATCCATAGACTCCCAGTGGACATGGTCTCTGACCGGGGTCCTCAGTTCTTGTCTAGGTTCTGGAAGGCGTTCTGCACCCTCATTGGGTCGTCGGCCAGCCTGTCCTCCGGGTTCCACCCCCAGTCCAACGGCCAGTCAGAGCGAGCCAACCAAGACCCGGAGACGACTCTTCGCTGCCTGGTCTCCGCCAACCTCACCACCTTGAGCCAGCAACTAGTGTGGGTCGAATACGCCCGCTACACCCTTCCTTGCTCTGCCACGGGTCTCCCGCCATTTGAGTGTTCCCTGGGTTATATCAGCCCCCACTCTTCCCTGAGCTAGAGGCAGAAGTCGGCATACCTTTGGCCCAGATGTTTGTCCGCCTCTGTCGCTGTACCTGTAATAGATCCTGGTCTGCTCTTCTCAAGGCCACCCCCAGGTATCGACGACAAACGGACCGCCACCGGACCCCAGCTCCCCGGTATCGTCTCAGGCGGAAGGTATGGCTGTCCACGGAAGGTATGGCTGTCCACGGAAGGTATGGCTGTCCATCAAACCCACTTCTCAATCCTGGCTGGCGTAGTGTAATAAAGGCCCCTGACGAATACGCCTGAGGACGTATCCCTTAAGTGGAACACCGAAACGAATACTTGAAAGAAACACTGTATACATGTGCAATTACAGAGGCTCACCAAACATGACTGATGTAATCCTCATGGATCTATGCTAAGGCAAGCAAAATCAAAAGAGTGTTTTATTAACATAAGATAAGATGTCTGAGGCAGAGTTAAAGTGAAAAACACACCTAGCATTTCTCTCATTGACATTATGATGTATAAAAAGTTTGATGGATCACTGACTTTAGCGCTCACACACACACAACTTGGCATCTGTAACATCACTCTTATTAAACTGTGCATCGGAATTCCAGCTCTCAGAGATTACTTGTTCAATCGATAGAGACGAGGCTTCTGGACAGGAATCGAGTAGAGAGAGAGAGGGAGAGAGAAAGAGAAAGAGGGTCGTGGAATATATTGAATGTAATTTCATCACCTTCACTTCCAATCCTCTCTCTCTCGCTATCTTTCTTTCTTTCTCTCTCTCTCTCTCTCTCTCTCTCTCTCTCTCTTTCTTTCTTTCTCTCTCTCTCTCTCTCTCTACAGTATCTCTCTCTGTTTCTCTGAATTATCACTCAATCATAGAGCTTGAGAGTGTCAGCACAAACGAAACATGAGCCGGTATGGTATCAACACATCAAACTGAACACATCAATCAAACACACACTGTTTTGTTTGGGGGGGAAATAGTAAAAAGAGAAACACAGGGAAAGAAGAAAAACTCCCTGGCAGATAAACACTGGCTTCAAAGATAATTGTTTCACTACAGACAAAGTGATGGCAAAGTTTTCTCCATCTCCTCTGTTTTCAAATTTCCTCCAGAGCAGTCCTGAATATCTCGCTAACGATCCCTCAAAGGTGACTCCCTACAAATGTGTAGAATGATAGCATTATCTCATGCTTACCTCCAAATCTCTCACCTGCATCTGTTTTTCCCCCCTCTCTCTTTCACTCAACAATTGTGTCTATATCTCTCTTCCTCTCATCCTCGCTAGCTGTTAGCTACTTGTATCTACCCCAGGACATGTGCCAGGGGGAACATACAGAACAGTACATTCTAGGAGTATGATCAAGTCAGGAAGACTGTAGTGCCAGTAGAGACAGAGGAGACAGAGACAGTGTGTCAGTGTGTTTGTCTGTTCTGGGCTGGCAGGAGACTTTGATCCACACTAGAGACAGACAGTGAGAAAGAGAGAGAGAGAGCGAGAGAGAGGAGAGAGAAGCTGCCACAGCCCAGTGGAGATGAACAGGCCTTCAACCCACCTGTCATGAGCCCCCCCCCTTCCGGAGTAACACGCACGCACGAAAGCACACACACACACTATTGCAGCTCTGTGAACTGAAGCTGATTTAAACACCTCAGAGGGCTGAGAGGGCTGAGAGATGCTGAAACTCGCCTTGCTGCGTGGTTGCAGGTGTGTGTGTGTGTCTGTGCGTGTGAGCGCACTACGCAACGTTGTGTGTGTGCGGGGGGGGGGGGGATGATTACATTTTACGCTGACCCTGCTGGGTACAAACATGTGTGCACTAAATTAGACTGTCAGGGAGATTTGCCTTCCCCTCTGTTCTCTTCCTCTCCTCCCTCTCTTCATCCGCTTCTCCCTCCCTTGCTTCCTCTCCCTCACAGAAACATTGCAGGGAGATTTAATTCTGTCCGTTCCTTTCTCTGTCTTCAAAGACATGCTAACACACACAGAGACTGGCCTGCTACTCAGCTCACTTGCTCGCACAAGTGTTACCAGTCAACTCCTTAGCCTGATTACCTGTCATGACTAGCTGTGTGTACATGGGTGTGATGTGTTACCATGTGTGTTTGAATGAGTCTCAGAGAGAGCTCCATCTCCACATGAGCCCTATTATCTCGGTTTAAATGAGCAGTGTCAATTCTCCTCTTGGCCACTTGGGGTCACTGCAGCACCATGAAGAACCTCCTTCACAAACCCACCAGACTTCTGAAGCCCACTGTGGATGGATGAATAATGCTGCTGTGGGCGCAATAGAAGACTCAGAAAGGACCAGCATCCCATCAGGAGTGCAGTCATATCGAACCACACAAACCGAGCTATCAAAAACAAAAAGGCTTTCCCTTGAATTCTCTTTAGCGGCATTTAACCCTGAGCAGTTGATGCTCTCTGCGGATGATGTGAGAGTTGACTTGTGATAAAGCAATCAGCCACTGAGAGAGAAAAGGGACTGAATAGGATGGAATAGACTGAATAAAATATAACAGGTGGGAGAGATGTGAAAGAGAGAAAAAGAGAGAGATCTGGAATGCTGACGCTGTGTGGTTGACGGCTAAGTGACGTTGCCTTCCTGAGACTTGAAGTACTGTTGCCCTGGACCCATGTCTTGTGTCATGCTTTAAATATGTTGTGGTGAGTTCTTCTGTTTGGGTGTTGGATGATACTTCCATTAGTCAACTCCATGGAGTCACACACACACACACACACACACACACACACACACACACACACACACACACACACACACACACACACACACACACACACACACACACACACACACACACACACACACACACACACACACACACACACACCTCTCTCTACCCTCTGCCCTCTCGCTGGCAGCTTTTCCCCATCACCTCTGTTCATCTTCTGCCACTCAATAACCAACAGGCAGGGGTATGCTACTCACTCACACACACAGCCAGGGTTACACACATATATCAGCGTATTGAACTCCAAATGTGTTATTCTGTTTTAAAGTACACTCAGCGATACGACGTATTATGC